>NC_045792.1:47452801-47761908 GCF_009873245.2 Balaenoptera musculus
GAAATTAAGGAATGATGCCCCACCTCTCATTAGCCCTTTGAGGTTAACACTTGGCCATTGTTTCTTTTCTTACTTCTTTGCTGTTTAAAGCTAGTTCATGAATTTTAACAGAATTTATGGTCAATGGTTTTTTGAAAGTCAAAATTATTTTTACCATGAAAACTTCAGATATAAAAAATTGCCTTGTACTAGATGTAGTTCGGTTTTTTGACATTCAGAAGTTTTATAATTCACATAGAAAACACTGTTTACCTAGCTGTGAATATTTGCTCAGGTAAATACTTACTTGTATAGCATTTTTTTCAATTTTTTTTTATTAAAGTATACTTGATTTATAATACTTTGTTAGATTCAGGTATACAGCAAAGTGATTCAGTTATTTTTTTCTGATTATATTCCATTATAGGTTATTACACAATATTGAATATAATTCCCTGTGCTATACAGTAAATCTTTGTTGCTTGTCTATTTTATGATATCTGTTTATCCCATACTCCTAATTTATCCCCCTTCCCCCTCCTCTTTGGAAACCATAAATTTGTTTTCTATATCTGTGGGACTGTTTCTGTTTTGTATATAGATACATTTGTATGTATACTATTTTTAAAAGTTTTAAAAGTAAATGTGTTGCTGTGGTAAATACTATGACTATAAATCTTTCCAATTTAGGATCAGCAACAAAGAAATTTCATGAAAAGATTTTAGGATATGGACAGCATCTAAGTGTTTAAACCCTTGTTTTACCTAACTGTTAAATGGGCATATTAAGTAGCCTTGGTTATTGTGAGCATTTAATGAGATACCTGGTACATCTCAGTGCCCAATAATTTTAAAGTGTTCTCCTTCCTTGTTTATATTTTTAAGAAGCAAATATGTGCAGAAAATAATCCTCCATTCACTCAAGAAATATTTTATTTCTAAAACATTTATAAAACCAGGCATTCTAAGTGCTAAATCAAAGGAGTGACAATAAATAAAGATTTTTGGCTTTTCTCTCAAGTACCTTCCTAGAAAACTGGCATTCACCTAGACTGAAATAATGCAGTCCTTTTCTGCTAGCTGGCACTGACTTCATGCTAAATTCATCACGGTCCCCTAACTAAACCCATTTTGGTTCCCCAACTCATCAACCAGTGTACATTAAATTCTTCTTCTTCTCTGGCACACTGAGATCTAATAAAACTAAAGATTGCAGTATTTTTTATTCATGGACCGTGACTCTGAATGCCATTAGCTGTCAGTCAGAAGTCTTGTACTACTACATGGACTTTGTCTCTGAGCGTAATTCAATTGCAGCGAGATAGACACGTCATCCCTTACAGAAAAGTTAATAGCAAAGATTAAAAAAAAAATCTCTGCTTTTAGTACCCATAAAGAAAGCCAACTTAGGAATTTTTAAACACGGAATATGCTATGGGCTAGCCAATTATGAGATCCCACCAAAAATCCACTGTAAGTAGGAAATTTTCACAATAAAGATGATATTAGGAAAGGTTGAGAATTATCAAGTCAAGGCTAAACAGAGAGCAGACAAAAAGACAACGCTCAGGATGGGAGAAAATATTTGCAAATGAAGCAACTGACAAAGGATTAATCTCCAAAATTTACAAGCAGCTCATGCAGCTCAATATCAAAAAAACAAACAACCCAATCCAAAAATGGGCAGAAGACCTAAATAGACATTTGTCCAAAGAAGACATACAGATTGCCAACAAACACATGAAAGGATGCTCAACATCACTAATTATTAGAGAAATGCAAATCAAAACTACAATGAGGTATCACCTCACACCGGTTAGAATGGCCATCATCTAAAAATCTACAAACAGTAAATGCTGGAGAGGGTGTGGAGAAAAAGGAACCCTCTTGCACTGTTGGTGGGAATGTAAATTGATACAGCCACTATAGAGAACAGTATGGAGGTTCCTTAAAAAACTAAAATAGAACTACCATACGACCCAGCAATCCCACTACTGGGCATATACCCTGAGAAAACCATAATTCAAAAAGAGTCATGTACCACAATGTTCATTGCAGCTCTGTTTACAATAGCCAGGACATGGAAGCAACCTAAGTGTCCCTCGACAGATGAATGGATAAAGAAGATGTGGCACATATATACAATGGAATATTACTTGGCCATAAAAAGAAACAAAATTGAGTTATTTGGAGTGAGGTGGATGGACCTGGAGACTGTCATACAGAGTGAAGTAAGTCAGAAAGAGAGAAACAAATATCGTATGCTAACACATATATATGGAATCTAAAAAAAAAAAAGTTCTGATGAACCTAGGGGCAGGACAGGAATAAAGATGTAGACATAGAGAATGGACTTGAGGACATTGGGGAGGGGGAAGGGTAAGCTGGGACGAAGTGAGAGAGTGGCATGGACATATATACACTACCAAATGTAAAATAGATAGCTAGTGGGAAGCAGCCACATAGCACAGGGAGATCAGTTTGGTGCTTCGTGACCACCTAGAGAGGTGGGATAGGGAGGTTGGGAGGGAGATGCAAGAGGGAGGAGATATGTGTATATGTATAGCTGATTCACTTTGTTATACAGCAGAAACTAACACACCATTGTAAAGCAATTATACTCCAATAAAGATGTTAAAAAAAATAAATAATAAAAATAAATAAATAAATAAAAAGAGAGCAGTTACAAAGAGGGAAGAGTAAAAATAACAAAGGAAACAAACGAGGCACATTTTTGTAAGCGAGTCAGTGCCTTACAGTCCTGAATGAAGACATAAATAATTTGTTCAGTCTAGCACATGAGTCTTAGGAAGAAAGAGTTCAACAGTTGCTTCCCAGGAACCTATAATATTCATTGAATATTCATGAGTAGTTGAATCATACGGGAAAATTTAGCCTTCACAGATCAATTCATTTGAATAAACTGGTACCAGTTTTTAAAAATCATGATAATTTTGATGTCCAAGCATTCCTATTTATCAAATATTCTAACCTCTCAAAATACACACATTCACTCATGTGTTTAGTAAAATATTAATTGACTACCTCCTGACTATGTGACTAAAAGTTGGAGATAGAGACCCAGTGTGCCCTTGAGGGAGATAGTGGTCCCAGCATAGTGTGTGAAATGTACATATACATAGATAATAACAAATACCATCTGATAAATATATATATAGGCTTTTATGAGGAAGTCTTGACCAAGACTTCAACTTCTACTTTAATGCTCTGGGAAGAAACAGCTTTTCAGCACTGGTGATAGCTATTCACTTGGGAGACTGCCCCAATCATTGGATTTTTTTCCCTATAATTGAGCTGAAAGTTGGAGTTTTTTGAAATTGTCCATCAATTTTATTTCTGCCCTTTCCAGCTATGATGACAACTCTTCATAGAAGAGCCCTTCATACATTTGTAGGCTACTGTCAATTCTCCTCTTAGGCCTCTCTCCTTTAGACTAAGGAATCCCAGTTTATTAACCATTCTGGATACAGTGTGATCTTCAGACCCTTTATTTTACTGTTTCCATACTATTCATTTTTTCAAGTTTGGCAATATCCTACCCAAATAACAATACACAGAGTTACATAGAGAGATCCATTGATATGCTTGTAAGTGCAGACCGTGGTGAATAGAGTTCTTTATGTGAACGCCATACTCTGATTATTTAATATAATATAAAATTGTGTTAATGTTGTTTTTAAGACTCTTTTTGTTGGTTCATATCAAGATTATAGACAGTTAAATACTTCATATGAATCACTGGCTATCAGATATATTACACTCTATTTTAGAATAATTGACTTTTAATGTAAATTTATAAATTGATATTTATCTCTATTAAATATAATATTGTTAAACTGAGCTTAACATCCAGATCTATTGATATCATTCTTTTTTTTTTATTAAGAACATTCACATTGTGTTTTATTTATTTATTTATTTATTTATTTTTGGCTGTGTTGGGTCTTCGTTGCTGCGCGCAGGCTTTCTCTAGTTGCGGCAAGGGGGGTTTACTCTTCTTTGCGGTGCACGGGCTTCTCATTGTGGTGGCTTCTCTTCTTGTGGAGCATGGGCTTCTAGGCACACGGGCTTCAGTAGTTGTGGCACATGGGATCAGTAGTTGTGGCTCATGGGCTGTAGAGTGCAGGCTCAGTAATTGTGGCCCACGGGCTTAGTTGCTCCGTGGCATGTGGGATCTTCCCGGACCAGGGCTCGAACCAGTGTCCCCTGCATTGGCAGGCAGATTCCTAAACACTGTGCCACCAGGGAAGTCCCGATATCATTCTTAATAGTAATTCAACCGTTCCTCATATTAGCCAACCTTTCCTCATTTGTGTCAATTACAGGTGACCTGAAGGTAAATAGATGGAATTCTTAGAAACAGGATTTGGCAGGGATGCATGTTGCCCAGCACACATAGATATGAAATGAATCCCACAGTTATAAGGAAAGACTAAATACTGAACCAATAGAAAGATAAAGATAAAAATAATGCTTATAGGCAAAGTTTTCCACCAAGCAGACTATATGCTACTAAAGAACTGGTTTCCAGGTTATGAGAGCAGATTAATCTTATCTGCTTATAGGAATTCTCTCCTTCAATAACTCACAAAATAAACATAAGGAAAATCAGTAACAACAACAAATGTATGCTAACAGTGATGAAAGAAGGCATGAAGCACAACTCAATGCGGTATACTCAAAAACTGTGATGAAGGAAAGAAACAGTAGCAGAGAGGTTTAGAAAGGCTCAGGTGCTACCCCAGTCCCATTCCCCTCCTGAAACTATGTTGGTAATTGGCAAAATCCTGAGACTTCTTTCTCATTGATACCACTAAATCTTGGAAAAGAGGACGCTGAGCTGGTAGTCTTATCTTTTTCAGAGTAGTTGAACTCGCTGTTGGGAGAATCCAACATAGAGAAAGTAAGCAGCAGTGTTGATCTTCTCTAATGGAAATTAAGGTTCTGTAGCTGCATCTTGAATTAGAGAAATTACCCAACTAGATGCATCTTGATTTAGGACATTAAACCAGATTTTCAAAAGACAGCAGAATTTGGGTGTTCTAAGAAAAATGGCACACTTGACTACAGCCTCTACTGAGCTCTCCCCCAACTCATTCCTCAGCTATAGCCTCAAGTGCAGAAAGTCATTAGAATACAAAATACCCAGACCCCCATACTATAACTTAAAGGAAAAGCAAAATGAGTACATGTACAAAGGAAAAGAGTAAACTAGTCACATGTACTATATCAGAGCAAAGTGTCTGATTGAGCTGCCCAACATAAGCAGGATGAAAAAAAATTTAGTAACCTCTAAACATACCACAATCAAATAGTTTTAAATCATATAGTTTTAAGCCAAAGGAAATCATCCAAAAATTATTTCAAGCAATAAAAGAATTGAGAAAGGTAGCTAGGTATAAAATTAATATATAGAAATCAATAGCATAATGAATATATATGCACGTATATGAACACAGTAACCAATTAAAAGATATAATAAAAGAAAGTATATCATTTATAGTAGCAACAAAAATTATAAACACTTAAGAATAAATGAATGAGATTTATATAAAAGTAACTAAAAGACTATTAAAGGGCATACAAGAAGGGAACTCTATAATATGTCATTGGAAAGAAAGATGTGACATCAAAAATTGTCAATTTTCACTTTTTCACTAAAGATTTAAAACAAAAATACCACTGAAAAAAAATTTAAGCAAGAAAAGTTTATTCTAAAGTTTATATGGAAAAAATTAATAAGCAAGAATAGCCAGGAAAATAATGTAAATGAGATAGGTCTTAGCCTGTCAAACATTAAAATATTATGAAGCTATAATTAAAAAGTGAAAAGATATATCAAAGTAAAGGACTAAAAAAATCATAAATAGACAAGAAACATAGAGAAATTTAGTATATGATAAAGATGGCATTTTGAATAAGTGGGAAAAGATAAATGGTTTAATAAGTCATATGTGGAAAATTGTGCATCTATCTATCTTAAAAAAAGTCTCTACATAACCTAAACCCAAATAAGTTAACAATCAAATTTGTATTTTGTTTTGTTTAAGAAATAAAAATATACAGCTATAAAGATAGAGATGGGTAAATTGAACTATATTAAAATTCAGAACTTTTGTTCATTAAAAGAGAATAGAAAAGGAAGCCATAGGGTGGAGATGTTCCCAATAAATCTATCAGACATTTGTATGATGCTTCACCTTACTCATAATGAAAGATTGCAAATTGAAAGTACAAGATACATTTTTCACCTATCAGATTGTCCACATTCAAAAATTGTGACAATGCACTGTGTTGGCAAGTGTGGTTAAAGAGGCTTCCTCATATATTGCTCCTTTATATTGGAGAGCAATGTTAAAATACCTCTAACTTTTTAAATGCTCAAACTATATTGATTCTAGTTCAAATGCCAATGTAGTGATTCTACTTCTAGGAATTCAACCTGTAAATGAACTTGCATAGGTGTGAAATAAAGTTAATTGCATAAATGTGTCTAGAATTTTTAAAAAATGACAATCTAAATGGCAAAGGAAGAATGGCTACAAAAATTTCAGTATATCCATGTAATACTATTCCACTGTTAAAAAAAATAATAATAAGGAGTTCTATATGTACTAATAGGGAACAAAATCTCATATATGTTGTAAAACCATATACATGATGCAGACAATATATATAATGTTTTATCGTTTGTTTAAAGGAGAGATGAATATAAATAATATGCTTGTATACACAAAAATCATTTCTAGAAAAATAACTGGTAACAGTGGTTGCTCCAGAGAGAAAAACTGTGTGAGAGGAAAACTTATTTTTTTTACTGTGTATTCTTCGTACCTTTCAGATTTCCTGTCATGTACATATAACATATTTTTAAATAACCAAAAAAAAAGTTTTTTAAGAAAACACAGAAAGTTGAGAAATGGAAGGATGAGCAAAAATACAAAAAGGAAAATAGGTTTGGCAATATTAATACCAGCAAAAGAGAATTCACACTTTAGAAAGTGCACATTTATTTTTCTGGTTATAAAAAGTAAATAGTACTCTGTACAATGAAATGATAACCAGTCATAAAAATAACTTAATATTAACATTTACAAATCCAGAAGTGTTAAAATGCATGAAGAAATGGAAAGAAACACCACTTGATATATACCTTGAAAGATGCTTGACTAGGAAGAGAAATGCTGAGTGGATTTAGCTCAATTCATTCAACGAACATCTAATTTAATATCTCTCACCATGGACCAGGGAATGTAGAAAGGTGTTAAGACTTTCCTCTCTCCTTCAATTTCCATGATATAATTACTAGAGCCTTTAAAAGTACAATCCTTCAGTCAGAACTGTCTTGAACTGAGTTTTTCCACATTTAAATCAGTATGCCAAATAAACAATCTGAACATCTCACTTGAACCAGGGCGGATCAAAACTATTGTTTTCTCTGTCTGTCAAACCTACTCTTTTCTCATAAAAAGAAAGTAGCCTTTTTTTTTATGGAACTTGTCTTCAGAAGTTTCAACTGGTTTTTTTTTTTTTTGATATTCTATTTTTTCCCAGGTGTTTGCACTTTGATTTTCTGATGAATTGAAGCAGCGCGCGGCTCTTTGTTTAAGGAGGTGTTAGAACAAAAGGTGCATAATTTTCAGAAGTTTCCTTCCCCTATGCCTAAATTTAGAATCAAATTGATATTTTTCTTTTTTGCTTAAGAGGAAGCTAACCCTTTGAGACTCTGCACTGACATTAACTAATAAAAGAATCTTTTAGGTCTACTATCACATGGATTTCCTCACTGCTCTAAATAGCACAGCAGTGTATTCATTTGCTTGATTATCTGTCACATACATTTCCATCCTAGATTGTCACTGGCAACAGGCATTTTATTTTTTATTTTTTTATTTTTTTTTAAATTAATTTATTTATTTTATTATTTATGGCTGTGCTGGGTCTTCGTTTCTGTGCGAGGGCTTTCTCTAGTTGCGGCGAGCGGGGGCCACTCTTCATCGCGGTGCGCGGGCCTCTCACTATTGCGGCCTCTCTTGTTGCGGAGCACAGGCTCCAGACGCGCAGGCTCAGTAATTGTGGCTCACGGTCCCAGTTGCTCCGCGGCATGTGGGATCTTCCCAGACCAGGGCTCGAACCCGTGTCCTCTGCATTGGCAGGCAGACTCTCAACCACTGCGCCACCAGGGAAGCCCCAACAGGCATTTTAGATGGCCCCAGCAAGACTGGTAGTGATCATTTCCTCATGGTTCCATTAGATCTGGCTTCAGAAGGGTTATACTTTGGATGACTGCTTGCAAAACAAAATATGACAGTTGAGTGTTTGGCAACTCACCAACTGGTTGATGAAATTGAATTGCTCCCTTCTACATCTTTCCTTCAGCACTTGGAAATTAGTCTCTATTCATTCACAGAAGGAGCTGTGACCTTCTCAATGAGGAATCATGCCTGGTTACTTTGCTCATTAACTTAGTTGATACAGTTCCTCATTGTTGTAATTCACAACTTTGAAAAATTAGCTGGGACTTTCTTTTGGAACTTTTCTCAAGGAAACTCTTGCAATTAAAGAAAACTTAAGAAAAAACAAAAATTATTCTAGACATTAGTTATAAATTCAATATAATTTCTCAGGAATAAAACCCAACTGTTAAGAAGCGTACCAGGGAAGATGGAATAGTAAATTGTGAAAGCTTCAGCTTTACTCCTGCCATTTATATTCATAATGGCTTTGAGTTAATATCAGTAACAGGATTAGATGGGACGTCTGTTAGAGTGGAACATTTGAGCCATTAGACAATGTTTTAAAAAAATAATTTGAGACTTCTGGCTTATTTTTTCTACCTTGGTTCTCAAGTCCTAGCAATAATATTTCATTTTCATGAGGGATATCAGATATTTTCCCAGGAAAAAGCTACTTTGGTTTTCCAATAATATGCTCTCAAAATTTATCTGTGAAGATATATAAGTTTAGGGAAGGAAATTATAGAGGTTTTCAAACCTTTTCTTTCTTTAACCTCTAAAGCCTAAAGTTCCCTACGACTCAGGGCTGACACCTCCTTGGTGGTCCAGCAACCTGTCCTCCTAGGTTTTCTCATCTGGTCTCATGACTTTAAGTTTCATCCCTATACTATATATGTAATATAGTTATCCTCATGCTATACATCTAATAGGTATTTCAAGATTGACATATATAAAACGCAACTCTTAATTTTATTTTCAAAACTAGCTCTTCCTTGAGTCTTCCCTAGCTTAGTAAATGGCACCCAGTTGCTTACAAAAATGTAGGAGTTATCCTTGATTTCTCTTTCTTCCTCATACCCTACACCTCATTCATTAGCAGATCCTATACTCTCAAAATAAATCTTAAATCAAGTCACTTTTCACCAACTCTGCTCTTGCTGCTATCATCTGAACCACCATCACCTCTTGCCCAGATTACTCTAATAGTATTCAAACTAGTCTCCGTTTCTACTTTGCCTCTTCTACAGTCTATTCTCCATACAACAGATAGAGTGATCTTTTTAAAATTAACCAGATTATATCCATTCATCCTTCTGCTTCAAACTATCCACTAGCTTCCTCTTCCACTTAATTAAAATTAAGGGCCTTACCATGGTCTACAAATCCCTGGCCACCTCTTTGACTTCATCCCCTGTGACTCTCCCTTTGCCCATGAGGCTTCAGTCAGTCTGGCTTTCTGGCTATTGCTCCGAAGTTCTAAGCATGTTTCTGCCCAGGGCTTTGTACCTGCTATTCTTTCTGCCTAAAACACTCTTCCCCTTGATGTTCACATGGCTTTTGCCCTCACTTTACTGAGGACTTTATTTTTCCTCATAGCATTATCACCAGCAGGTATTATATTAAAAATGTATTCACTTGTTTATGTTAGGATATAAGCCCAGGAGGGCAAAGAACTCTGTTTTGTTCATTGCTGTATTCCTAAGTAACCTATAACAGCAGCTCTCACAGGGCAAGTGCTCAATATATGTTTGTCGAATAAATGAGACAAATATTAAAGAGTTGTAATACGAAAGAATTTTGTCCATCTAGAGGGCAGAACTAGGAAGAGTAGGCGTTATTGGGTAGCAGACCTTGGCTTTGGGAAAAGAAAAGCATGAGAACTACTTGACGCTAGAGCACAGAGCCTTGTAACACGCATGGTGAGCTTTTTGTTGCCACAAGGGTTCAGGCAGAAGCTGTAAGGGTCCTTTTACAGGGGAGATCCAACTGTGTCATCTCTTAAGCCCTCTTCATCTATGAAAATCTATGTCCAAGGGTGGTAAGCAGAGAAAGAAGAGCTTGCAGTTGATTACTTGGAGAATATGAACATCAGGCAATTTATTCACAGGTACAACCACTTTAGATAACTGCAGAAAGTTCCGCAGAAAAGACATAAGGTGGTCTCCCACCTCATCCACAGTCTGTTCCAGGATGCCAGGTAGGCTGTCACTGCACCTGTGAGGAGCCTTTCTGATTTATGGAGGGCACCAAGTCTCTAACGCTCTTGCTGTTCTCTGGCTGTTTGCTTTCTCCTGCTGGATTGTGGATATAGCCCACCGAGTACAAGTTCACAGGCTCTAGCATTTTAACTTTCAGATGACGAAGCTTCCCAGAACCTCATTGCTCTTTCATCCTAAATCATATTGAGGAAAGACTGACCCGCCTTTCACTAACTTTCACTAAGTCCTTTACAGACTAAAAGCCCAGACCACCCCCCAACCCCCGGTCTGGGTTTTTATTCTGTAAAGGACTTAGTGAAAGTTATTATGGTGTGAAACAGTGAAATATTCAAGGAACACCTTCCAAATTATTCAAAAGTGTATGCTCTATTTTGGGGAGAATTTGTCATTGGAAAGAGGGGACAGAGAAATAATATATATCAAGCACCTACCGTGTACCAAATGTTTAGATCCTCGCCATTCATTGAACTTCAATGCTGTGTGAAGTATTTTGTATACAGTCATACCTAGTTTGTTGAATGAACTAGATTTAGTAAGGTAAAAGCAGAAACCAACTTTATTTTTTCTCTCTGACCTCCCACAAAACCCTCTGAGGATAAATTTACCCCTGCTTTTGATACAATCTCAGATAGGTCATTTACCATAATAATTAAAAGTTCCTTCGGTCTGATGATCCCATAAGTTAAATGTAAAAACCTCTGAGCTCTTATCTGATTTTAAATGTCTTTACCTCCCCAGCTCCATCTTGCTTCAGACCAAAAAAATCTGCAATGATGAGCCTTTTTGCTCAACGTGGGAAGCAGGTGATCATGGGAAAAGGACATAGTTAGTTTTACAGGGTGAGATCATTGTAATCTGGTTTCAGTACCTTAGAATGGCACATGTATACTCTCTGATGCTTTCTTCTTCCTGGGGCTTCTGTGGGTTCCTCTGAGTTTCTCCTGATGGCCGACTCAAAACTGTGGTTCTCTGAATGGAGGCAAAACTTCCTTTGATGGCCATATTTAACTCTTTCTCAGCCCTGGGTGTACAGTGGTCCACCCCTCTATTGAGCCACAGGCAGTCCCCTTAATGAGGAAACCTGACCAGCTTCCCACCTCTGGACCCACATCTAGTCCATGGGAAATAGGCACTTTTCCCTTTTGTCCGAGGACTTTCAGCTCTCTCCCACTGCAGCACCCAAACTTCACTCTGCTCCCAGTTGAAGTAACTCTAGCTACAGTCTCTCACTTTACATTCTTCCGGTGGAGGCAACATCCAGATTTTTGACCCTTACAGTCTAGGAGACATATGTCAAGAGCTCTAAGTCAATCCAGAGAGAGCCTGTCTTTCTAAACTTAAGTTGAAGGGAAAGCATCGCTAAGACTGACAAAACCAGTTAAGGATCACCTGCTTTTCAAGTCATGTGTGGTAGTCTAGCACCTTAATTCTGAATGTGAGATTATTTTAGAGTTCTTCCAAAATAATAGGAAGAGTTGTACTTAAGATTCTATTTCATGTTAATTTTTTCCAAACAATCCTGTAAGTTAGATACTATTATTCCCTATTTTATAATTTAAGAAACTAAATCTTACAAAAGTTTAAATTAGTTACCCAAGAACACACAACCAACATTGGTGAGTATAAAGGACATTGTCTCTGTTCTCACAGCACTTATTTCTTTGAAGGAGACAGAATATAAGCTAATATACAGGGAAATAAATGCATGCCTGTTCACATACACATGCATACAAATTACAAAGTGCTGCAAAGGATAAGAACAGTGTGCAATGATGGAAATTGACAGGGAGGTCAGAGAAGACCTTTTCAAGAGGTGAATCATTGAGTATAAGGTTTCCTTAAAAATATAGTTTCCTTATGAAGCATAAGAAAAGAACACTCCAGGCAGAAAGACTAGCAGATGCAAAAGGTAGAAAAGAGCTTAGTAGGTAAAGAACAGAACACTGTCTGGAACACAGCGAGTGTGGGAGAAGTTGCATAAGGCGTGGTTGGATAGGCAGGTGTGGCTCAGAAGACTTAGGTGAGAGTCCTGGGAGGTAAAAGCCTTTACTCCCTTCCCCTTTATTGTACTATAATAGAAGTTGTAAGATCAATGTTAGCAGGACTCAATTCTTATACTTTGTGACACCCTTGCTTTTTTGTCCCTACCATTTCCCTCCCTCTGAATTGTGTCTTCTCTTTTTAGGTCTCTCCATGCCAGCATACCTTCATATATTCATGTAGCTCACCCCTCAAACCAGCTCCCATTTCAATTTCCTCTGGAAATCCTTTGGTTAAATTTAAGAAATAGAAAAAAAAAAAAAAATCTGGTCTTGACTACATTGTTTTGTTTTGTTTATGTCTCCTCCCCTATTCAACCCTCTCCTCCCCTCTCTTCCCTTTGAAACATGCTGTCAAAATGAGAGGGCTCACCCAGAGAAGCTTAATTTGCAACCACCAACCAAGCTACAACTAAATGTTCATGTGAATGACAGACCAGTTGAATACTCTTTACTTACTTGCTTCTGATACTGCTAGGTTGGAAGGGCTGTACCTTTTCTGTTGCCCCTCAATCTGAGCCAAAGTTGAATAAGGGCCTTTAGTTAGATGTGCATTTCTAAAAAGTTTAACTACAGTTCAGAGATTTTGATTCATTTTTAGCATTTGTGTTGGAAATACAAATCTTTCTCGCGACTTAAGATCTCTAGACTTTTTCCCTCTGTCGTAAAGGATACGCTATCACATAGAAGTTGAAAACCTCGGTTTTCTTTTATAAATAGAGAAAATAGAATCTACCTTATTTAGTGGTTTATTATGAGGACTAAATGAAGCAATTGTTGCTCAATATTTGTCTTTCTTACTGTTATTGCCAAATAATAGCATAATGATTGGGGGAGACCTTTGAATATGATGGCTAAGAAAGGGTTAACAGTTAATCTCCTTTAGAAAAATGTTCAGGCAGTAACTGATTGACCATAAATTTAGAAAGTCATCCTCTTTCTTGGTGGTCCAGTATCTTGAGGCATTTTACTTAGTTTTCAGCAGACTCTTGACAATTTTACTAGTCATAAAGTATCCCATTGAATCTTCTAGTTTTAACCCCCTAAAGACCATAGATACCTGCAGATTGCATTTGTAGTAGTTTAAAGAAAGAGAAAGAGGAACAACATTTTTATTGTGTACCCACTGCTTACATACATTCACTCCTTTAATTCTCAAAACAACTTTAAAGATGAAGAAGCTTCCTCTTCAAGTAATAGCTGTTGCTTCCACATGATTTCCCTTCGTTGCATCTTGGATTTGGCACCAACAACAAGCAACAAGAGAGTTATTTACTATTGCTCCATGGGGACTTGCATTAACGTTTTGGTCACCACCTTTGAAAGCTGTTTGTCCACTAAACTATCTCTAACTCCCAGATGTGTTTTTTAAAAGCATGTTGGGCAACCTACTTCCCATCACGCACCGGCCCGCCCCCAAAAAAAACATGTTTCTGATGTTTCCTCTTCAACCTGTTATTCTACTTTTTCATTTTCTAAAATATTGTTTCAACAAGGACCATCATTTCAGTATTAAAAAGATACTTCTGCTTTTGCTCAGAAGTAAGACTATAAGGCAAAATGATCTCTGCTTCATTTAGGTTTCTTTGTTTCCTTTGGAGAAAAGGAGGATGAAGAAGAGGTTTTAAAAAACAAAATCCTCTCCTGCTAAGCAGCTGAGTCCTTTTATTTGCCTGGCCCAGCGGGACTTTTGTTTCTCTCGTAAAGAGCCCTGTTATTTTTTCAAAGGCTTCTGTGTACAACAATCCTTCCTGCGGTTCTGCTCACCCAGCACATTTTACAGGAGTTAATGTCAAAAAGACTAAGTGCTGTTGAGTTTGGGTGTGTTTTAAGATGTTATTGTTCTCCCTCCAAATCTTTCATGAACAGGGACTTTATTCTGTTGCTAAAGAGTGGATGTGTTGGCCATTTTGGTCGCCTGTTTGATTTGGTGGTTTGGGATGAGGGAAAAGGATGACCTGAGTATTTTTAACAAGCTTCACCTGTGAGTATTGCTGTTTCTTCAGATACTATCTGTAACCTGACAGAAGAGCATCCCTGGGTATAATAGTGGTGAATCTTGAAAGTATATCTCACCTGAAATTTTGCCTATATTCAAGGTTACCTCTACACTGATGTGTTTGGTAAGAAGTAGATGTGAACATAGTTAAGAGCAAACAACAATGAAAAGAAAGCGAAATTACATATTAATAGGTAGAAAGTTTTTCTCTTTTTTTTTTCTCTTGCTTCCTAAGCCGTTGCTGCTGACAGACTTAGGGAAGACTATCCTCCCATTAGCAGCGGCTTAAGGACCAGACTGGTGGAAGTTCCAAACCTGTCAGCTCTTTCTCTCGAGACCTACTGCAGCAGAACAACCAGGGTCAGCTCTTATGTCAAGAATAAATTGAAACATGAGCTCTTGGATGGAAAAGATTCTATCTCATAGCAGACTGTAGTCCCTTTTTGCTTTGTCAGCATGGTGACTTGGAAAGAGCACAGGCTTGGATGTCAGACTAGGTTCAATTCCTGTATATGATTCTTGTTAGTAGATGTCCATAAACACAGTGATTCTCTGAGTCTCAGCCACCTTTGCTGTAAGTTGAGAATAATAATACCAGTGTCAGAGTGTGGTTTTCCACTTTAAGTCAGAGAATAGCAGATGTAAAGGGACTAGCACACAGTAGACGTTCCACAAATGGAAGCTCTTATCATTTGTGTTCTAGAATTAAATACTCATCTCTTATGGTCCCTCTCTCTGTTGGCCAA
The DNA here is from genome assembly GCF_009873245.2 of Balaenoptera musculus. Taxonomy (NCBI): domain Eukaryota; kingdom Metazoa; phylum Chordata; class Mammalia; order Artiodactyla; family Balaenopteridae; genus Balaenoptera; species Balaenoptera musculus. The sequence continues at coordinate 47,468,042 of NC_045792.1, forward strand.
GTGACTCTCAGTACCCATTTGCTGATTCAGAACAAGCTACCCAGAGCCTACTGATTTCCGAAGAAAGCGCGGAGGCTCCACTCTTGACATTAGGGACCCTGGAAGTGGTACCCATTGTGAGAAGTCACCCTCTAATTGCCCTTGTAATTGGCTCTAGTACATTAAAGCTTTGAAAATGTAACCAGCAGAGCTGCCCACACAATCACTTAATGGCAACAGTTATAATTTATGGTCTTTATATGCAGAGAAGCTGCCCAGAGAGGGTTGAAATGGGAGATGTTTTGGGGGGGAGGGGTGGCGCTATGCAGATAGCGATACAAATGTCCTTGCCCACAAGGCATGAAAGACAAACACTGGAAATGAAAAAAAGGAAAATAGCCAAGCAGTACAGTGGCAGAAATAACTCTTGTGACTTCAAAACATTAAAAATAAAACCGCTTTCCTTGTGTGCCTGTCCTTGACAGTGATTTCATCTTTTTAGTTGCCTTTCAGCTTGTTTTATTTCCGGCTGTGAGGGACAGAAGCCTCTGAATGAAGAGGACTTTTTCTCTTTCTCACACTGAGACATGTACATATTCATGTGCTCTCTGTATACATGTTAATATACAAAGAGATAAGCAAATAAAAAATAGGTTTATTACATGTTTAATATATGTAGGTATATACTTCTTCGGTAACACACACACATACCTTATCTGTATAAATGCAGTTGTTCCTCATGTATATATTAATAAATATAAATAGCACCTAAGCACGTGCTATCCTCAATATATGTCTAGATTTATAACCTTTATGTCGCAAACTTCTCTGCCCTCTGGAAGCACCCTTTCCTTTGGTATCTCAGTAAGCCTTCAGGCCCTCAGCCTGCGTGTTGTGGGTTGCAGATTGTTTCCTGACTACCTCTAGTCTCAAAGTTCTTCAACAATCTCACCACAGGGAATTTCTCCCTGGTACCTTTCCCTTAAGTCCAGAATTTGCCATCATTTTGCCCTAGCCTGTTCTTTCCCTGTATTTGTTTACCAGGGCTGCTGTAACAAAGTACCACAAACTGGGAGACTTAACCGAAATTTATTGTTTCTCAGTCCTGGAGGCTAGTTTAAGACCAAGGTGTCAGTCAGCGGGGTTGATTACTTCTGAGGGCTGTGAGGGAGAATCTGGTCCATGCCTCTCTCTTAGATTCTAGTAGTTTGCTGGCAATCTTTGGCATTCCTTGGCTTAGAGATATATCACCCCACCCCGCCTTCATCTTCACATGCTGTTCTCCCTGTGTATGTGTCTGTTTCTGTGTTCAAATTTCCCCTTTTTATAAAGACACAGTTATATTGGATTCTGGTCCACTCTAATGACCCCATCTTAACCCAGTCACATACAAAGTCCCTATTTCCAAACAAGTTCACAGATACTGGGGTTAGAGCTTAAACATCTTCTTGGGGACACAATTCAACCCATGACACACCCTCTCTCAAGAAAAAAATCCTCCTTACATCTTTCTCTCTACACCTACAAGGGAAACATTCTAAAATTCCTGATCTTTTATTTTGTAGAAAATGTAGCTCTCTTTTGGTTTCACCCTCTCCCAACCAGTTCATTCTTGAGACCTATTTTGACAAAATTAAAAGTCCACCCAGGAATTTTCTCTAACCAGAAAGCTATTATTGGCTTAATAGGAAACTTTATATTCTCCTAAAACAACCAGTTCAAACTAAAGTCAGCTTTTAAAGCACTTCTTTTTTCTTCCTCTTTCCTAACCTGTATATAATCTCTACAAATACATACACACAAAGAGGATAGTGAACAATGTATTGTGTGTTTCTGTTTTACCATATTATTGTGAAACAAAACACAGATACAGAAAAACCCCACACAAAATAAATGTGTAGCTTACTGAATTATTTCTATATGATTATTATAAGGCAAACATCCTGTAACCACCACTTGGAACACGACAAGAACTTTGCCAGACAACAGAAACCTTTCTATGGGCCCCATTGTAATCACGACTTTTATGGGCCCCATTGTAATCACGACTCCTTTCCTCCTTCCAAACGTAACCACTAACCTGACTTTTATAGTAATCACTTCCTTACCTTTCTTTATATCATCCATTTCTTTGTTTTTATGCACCCCTGGATACTCTATTTTAGTCTTCTCCAATTTTTTTTTTTTTAGCTTCATGTGTCTTTTAAGTCTGGGATTTACAGAATCCCACTCCATCACTTTATTTTCCTTATAGTTTATCTGCTGAAGAACCCAAGCCGTTTGACCTGTAGAGTTTCCCAGTCTACACATCTTGAATAACTCGTGATATAGTTCAACATGTCTCTCTCTCCTCTATATTTCCCACAAATCGGCAGCTGGATCCAGAGGTATAATCAGACTCATGTGTGATCCTTTTGACAAGACTGTAAGTGGTGGTATGCTCTTTTATAAAGAAACAAGTAATACTAATTTTCACTCTTTTTTAATGTTAGCCAATACTGGTGTTTAATTCTTAATTGTATTATTTCATTAGAGGTGAAAATGGCACTACTGTAGTTCTACCAATATGTTTTCATTTATTATCCAGAATTTTTTATTAAGGATTACTTCCCCTCATCTATTAAAGTTTGGGTTTTTTTTGTTTTGTTTTGTTTTTTAATTTTTTTTTAATTTATTTATTTATTTTTGGCTGTGTTGGGTCTTCGTTTCTGTGCGAGGGCTTTCTCCAGTTGAGGCAAGCGGGGGCCACTCTTCATCGCAGTGCGCGGGCCTCTCACTATCGCGGCCTCTCTTGCTGCGGAGCACAGGCTCCAGATGCGCAGGCTCAGTAGTTGTGGCTCACGGGCCCAGTTGCTCCGCGGCATGTGGGATCTTCCCAGACCAGGGCTCGAACCCGTGTCCCCTGCACTGGCAGGCAGATTCTCAACCACTGTGCCACCAGGGAAGCCCCCCCCCCATCTATTATAGTTATAGAGTTAATATAGGAAAGTCAGGATAAGTGATTAATTCTTTCCTATTATTTCCCGAGTTCATAAGGTTATGAATTAGTTCCCTGTCACCCTCAAAAGGTGACCAATTAGTTGTATTATTATCATTTTTATTATTATCAATACTAGTAGTATTGTGAACTTATGGATTTAAACATGACTGAAACAAAGAGAAAAAAGACTGGAAAAAAAAAAAAAGGAACAGAGGCTCAGTGGCCTGTAAGATCACTGAGTATTAAGCAGTTTAACATATGTGCAACTGGAGTTCCATAAAACAAGAGGGAAAATGAGTAAGAAAAGAAAAATATTGGCTAGAATTTTTGCAAATTTAATAAAAGACATCAACACAGAGATCCAAGAAGTTCAGTAAACTCCAAACAGGAAATACAAACAAATAAAATAGACTACTGTAACAACAGATCACAGAGACACAGACACTGCAGAAAACCAAAGATAAGGTAATAAAATCAGCCAGAGAAATCAAACACTTGACATATAGGAGAATCATGACAAGAATTATTAATGACTTCTCATCAGAAACAGTAGAAGTCAGAGGCCAATGAATGACATGTTTAAAGTGCTGAAATATAGTATGTAAAGTGCTTAGACCAGCGCTTGACACATAGTAAGCACTAAATAAATTGTTGCTATTGTTATTACCTTAATTGTCCGTTTTCTTCTTTAAGGTGGTGGGGACCACTGAATGAATGTGGAATTCTTTTTTCAGTACCTAAAGGGACAATTTAAAGGCTTACTTTCTGGTAGAAAATGTAGCCTTCATGTGAACTACTGGGCCACCTGGGGCTATGGTAGTCATTCCATTGATATTATTCAAAAGTAGCTAGTTGGATAAATGAAATAAAAAGATCTGCATGAGAATTGCTGCTCTTTTTATTTACAGCCTGAATTTAGAACCTCCACTTTGGTTAGGTACATAATATGTAAGACATTCTTCAAATATTTGACCTTAGAGTGATAATTAGAAAAGGGGAAAAATAAATGGACTTTCACTTTAAAATGTAGTAGAGAACCTCTTTCTAATTGTGACTGGTTTAATTTATATGTAACGTGGCTTTAAAATTCCCTGTGAATTTATCCTTGCTCATTTCCTTTATTTGTTTATAATCTTCTGTGAACTTATAGGAGAGACAATGCTTTATTAAATGAATGCATTATTCAAATAGACTAATATTTGAGAAAGCTATGCTTATTTACAAACTTTTTTAAATGCCTCTCTTTAAAATCTGTTGGTTCAATGTTCTCACTGCTTCTCCCAGTTTGAAATTATAATTCTCTGCAATGCTGAATTGACATACTTGTTTCCCCAAAGTGCCATTCTCTCTCTTTTTTCTCTCCTTGGGACAGTACCCTTACCTGGTTAACTTCTAATCTTCCTTCAAAATCCAGTAGAAAAAGTTACTTCCATTGGGGAATATCCTCCTAGATGTTTTCTGAGCACAGCATACTTCTATGAATCTCTCTGCTTATTTAGGCAGTAGAGTGTATTGATTAAGACTCCCGGCACTGGACTCAGATTATATGAGTATGAATCTGGCTCCACTACATTCTTGCTACATGACCTTGGGAAGGTTTCACTTGATCTCTTGTGCCTCTGTTTCCTCATCAACAAAATGAAGATAATAATCGTATCTATCTCAGAGAGTAATGTGACAATTTTAAAAAGATTAATACATACAAAGTTCTTAGTGCCTGGCACATGGTAAATGCTAAATTAATAAGCACTAATAGAGCTGTCACATTTAATAATCATTCTACTTGGCCCATGCCTCACATACTAGGTGATCATGAATAATTGTAATATGAATGAATGGAACCATAGTAGCCTCTGCTTCTGAATTTTTGTCTTGTAAAATCAATCTATTTAGTATTTATTGAGTACCTAGAGCATGGCTTGACACTTAGATGTTTATTGAATGGATGAATAGGTAGGTGAATGATTGAATAGATAAGATTCAATGTTGGATGCTATTCTATAAAAGTTAAAAGTAGAAGGAAATCAATGTGAATTGGTTTCCTTTGTAACAACTTCTTGCAAAAATTAATGAGGAGCTAGATCTGAGGGTATATGTATTCAAATAGGTAAAGAGAGGAAGGGGGTCCTTCCAGAATGGGAAATAAAAATTGTGAAGGTGGAAATAGATGGTGCAGAAAATGTCAGCCTTTCTCACCTCAAAATTAAATGAAGAGAAAGAAGCCTGTGTCAGGATTAGGGTGCACATAGGCAAAAAATATGGTTGCTTTACATTGGATGGCGAAAGAAAAAGTATATTTTGTAATTGCGTATTTTGCAAGACCTGATTAGAAAGCCATCTTTCCCATTTATCAGCTGTGGGATTGTGAGCATTTTATCAAACATCTCTAAGACTCCCAATCTGTTAAATTAGAGTAAGAGTTGGTCTAAGGATTAAGTAAAATAATGCATGCAAAGCTTTCAAAACTGTGCCTGGCACATGGTACACAGTCAATAAGAACCCACGTATCTAATAGGAACAAGATCATTGGCTGGTCAGTTATTGAAAAAACTCTTTAAGCATTTTATTTTCATTTAAAATATGAATGTATATTAAACGGCCAATTTTTCTTTTAAGTGGTCCCCATTTTTAGAGGTCCCCATCATTTTGTGTGTGTATGGTGGTCAATTTCTATGCCACTGCTGCCAATCACATCCGATAAAAGGACAATAAATATGATGCAAAATATGCAACAGAAGTATTATGTTTTAAGAAATTATTAAAGAAAGTAATTCTCTGAAATACAGGCTCTTCTGTCATCAGTTCAATTATTCACATAGCAGAGGACTTAGAATAGTCAAAACAATTTTGTAGAAGGGAAACAACCCACCTTTCTTCATGTATAAAATATACCAATAATCAAAGACATTGGGGATATAATCTAAGTGTCAAAATACTTCTAGACTTTGTGGGGTTTTTTCTCAATCTTTTACAGTTGCCTTGCCCACATTAATTTGATAGCATTTGTAAAAACAACCTGCTTTTAAGTTTTCCAAAACAATCACCTTACATTTTATAGAAACAACACTTGCAGACTAGTATTTCATCAATTCACAGAATAGTTAATCAAATTACATAATTACAGCAACAAGTGACGTAATTAACAAGTAAAAGGGAGGTAAATGAGCTTGGTAACAAACTCAGATGAATCTTGGTAAGTAAGTCCCCTACATACGAACCTTCAAGTTGCGAACTTTCAAAGATGCCAACGGGCGTTCGCATGTCCGATCACGTAAGTTAGTTCACGTGTCTGACATACATTGTCACGTGTGTGCATCCACTGCAAGTGGTTGTGTTTTTGTGTACTTTACAGTACTGTATAGAGTACAGTAGTACAGTATTTTTATTTCAAGCCCAGGATGTTTGGAAGCAAGTGTAAAAGCAGCGGTGATGTAGCTGGTTCTACTGTACTTTTCAAGGTACTGTACTGTAAGATTAAAAATGTGTTCTTTATTTTTTGTGTTTGTTTGTTCTTTATGTATCATTTGTGTGAAAAGTATTATAAACCTATTACAGTACAGTTCTATATAGCTGATTGCGTTAGTTGGGTACCTAGGCTAACTTTGTTGGACTTATGAACAAATTGGACATATGAACGAGCTCTCAGAACAGAACTCATTTGTATGTAGGGGACTTACTGTAGACAACTCTACTAGGTCGGTATACAACTCTACTTGGTAAGAGTACAGCTCTACTTTTTGAGGAACACTGTGAAGGTACGTTCAAGAGTAGCTTCCTAACCATAAACATCCAGCATGCCCTGGTCCAGTCAATAGAATGATGGGTTTTGGTTAATTCGTCAAGTCCTTAACTAAAGTAAGGAGACTTCTACTATACTATTGCTGCTGTTGAAGAGATTATATTAGTTCTATTCGCTGAAATATCACTTCAGTAACACTCTGCAATCATTCTGACATCCATGTTCCCAATAGAATTTTAGATGTACTCCTTAGACATATTACTTCATACCTTGTGTCACAGTTAATTTTTTAATTATCTTCCACTCTAGAATCATTTGATTATCTATCAGTTCCTCAATATTAGGTACTTGTCCTCATTGTGAAACGCAGTCTCTAGCCCATAGTAGGAACTGGAAGATATCCAGTATACTCTGTAGTCTAGAAGCCATGTCTCAAGATAAAAATTAGAAGAAACTGGTTTGCTTAGCTCAGAACAAAGAAGACAAGGGTGGCCGTGACGGCTGGCTTCAAAACTCCTGCTTTTGGAGTAACCCAGCCTGGCTTCTATTTCAGGCTTTATAATTAAACAGTTTTGTGACTCTGAAAATCACTTCATTTTTAGAAGTCTTGGTTTACCTAATTGTAAAATTAAGGAGAAAGAACAGATGACTTGGAGAATCCCTTCTAAGTTAGTTCCACTGTTTGAAGGGCCATTATTCATATTCATGGGTGATCCAACTTTTACTCTCTTTTCCTTCAGAAGACGGAACTAGAATGAGTAGGTAGAAGCTGTAGCATTACAGCTATTTGATTCACGTAGAAAAAAGTTTTAATGATTCCATCTTGGTTACAAAGTATTCAAGGAAAGGCTTAGACCATGGGTCCCCAACCCCCGGGCCACAGACTGGCGGCAGTCCACAGCTTGTTAGGAACCAGGCCGCACAGCAGGAGGTGAGGGGCAGGTGAGCAAGCAAAGCTTCATCTGCCGCTCCCCATCGCTCCCCATCACTCCCCATCTCTCGCATTATCGCTTGAACCACCCCACCCCCACCCCTGTCCATGAAAAAATTGTCTTCCACGAAACCGGTCCCTGGTGCCAAAAGGGTTGGGGACCACTGGCTTACACAACCACATGCATAAACTCGAAGCGTATGTTGGATTAATTTAACTCCAAGGTCCCTTTCAATGATAAGATTCTTTGATTATATAGGTCAATGGGCCAAATGAAGCAAGACACTCAACGTCTTTTCTGTTTAACTTTTCTGACTGATCCTGCTTTCCTACCCTTTGTTCCTATGTAGTGTTTTACTGAGAGTAATTTTAAATTTACTATTCTCCCCTTCAACCTAACCACAGGCCCTGTTTTGAGACACTTACTATTTTGACAGAAACTGAGACAAACCACAACTACATAATCTCCTTGATAGGCCGGGGTGAATCTCAAGTGCGTTGGCCACCTGTATTCCAAAGCTTTCAGTAGTAATGCCTCCATGCAGTATATAAATGCCACAAAGTGCAGCCATTGAATGAATCAATGGCAGTCAAGGTCAGTGATATTGGAAGTCTCACAAAGTTTTCCAGAGAAAACAGGAACCTAAGATTAGTTTGACTTCCTATTTTTCTCCTACTCTGTACATTTCTTGCCAAAAAATGAGTCTATATTTCTACTCTTTTACAACTATTGCACAATGGCCTAGACTATATGAAGATATTTGCAAATGGCTGAGAACAGAGAAACAATAACTAAATTGTTTGATGGCAACTACTATATTGGGGAAATTATTTATTCTTAGATGCAAGTTAATCACCTTCAAAAAATACCCTTAGCAGATTTTGTTAGCCCTAAAAAGCAAGTGAACTGTCCATTTAAAAGCTAAACAATATGTTTTATTGTTTTTTATAAGTCTTACAGAAAATATCTTATCCTTAGACTTTAATCAGCTTAAGGAATAAGTTCCATCCAGCAAATTACTGCTCCAAAATCCAATTAATTAAAACATTTGGTGAAAATACAATCCGTGTTATATTTTACTTGTTTTCAATTAAACCATATGTGCTATGGACATGCACTTTATTTGATGAACAGAAAACATTAATGCTAATGGTTGGCAGTATTTTTTAAGGTCAAGGTTTTAATAACTATCTCTTGCATTCATAGAGCATGTCCAAATGTATTTGACCGCATTCATCGCCTCATTTGGTAATGCGCTACGCTGTCACTGAAGGACTGAGGTTTTTTTCTCACCCTCAACAGTTTAGAATCAAATGTTTTTATTCCTAGATACAAAGCCTTGTCCTAGCCCTGGAAAATGTCCTGAGATATAACTGATTCAAATGACTAAAAATGCTAAATGACAGTAAAGAATCTTCTCAAAGAGGGAGAAGAGCAAAATTGTTTTCATTACTGTTTTCATTACTGGCTTACTGTATTCTCTAAATGCATATTAAATGAATATTACCAAAATCAAACAACATTTTTTAGGTTCACTCACCTTGTTTTATTTTTTGTTACAGTGGCCATAAATATTCTTCATGCTTTTCAAAGTAAATAAAATAGTGAAAGAATATAAGACAGGAACAAGAAGAAGATTACACAGTTTTATGATTAGCAATAATTTGAAAGTAATTACTTGGAATTTAAAGTCAATTTTTAATGTGATCAAGTGCAAGACTTGATAATGTAAGAACTGTATACCCAGTTACACATTAAAATTAATTGATTGAATCAAGACTTCCGCAACCACTAAGTACAAAGACACAGTATATAATTAACAATAACAGTCAAGTGTTTATACTGAGTCAATAGGTATTTTGATTTCTCTCATTTTACTATTCATGGCAAATGAAAAATACATTATTTTGAAATTTATGTCGACATATTTCACTTGGTGCAGTATTTAAGAAAGGAGTTAGGACTTTTCCTAGCACATCAACTTTCAGTTTTATTGAAATGCACGTCACCGATTGCTTCATACGAAATAAATGTCAGTGGTCGTAATCATTGATGCCATTGCCTGAAATCTTTAAATAAGTTACAAATTTAACAACGCACGTTACAGTTAAAACTCAGCTTCAGCTAATGTTCGGTGTGAGAAAGATGAGTATTTTCATACCTTTCTCTTTAGATTTATTGCTACACTTGCTAGGAGTGGTGCGTATATGTAGAATGTTTTAGTGCAACACAATGCACAGGCTGGGAGGCAAACTAGAACAGTAGTTAAGAGCAAAGGCTTTGCTTCCACAGTCTTGGGTTCATGTCATGGTCCCCTGGTTATTAAATTTCTGACCTCGAGAAAATTACTTGACCTCTTTAATCTTTATTTTCTCATTTGAAAAATGGTATAATACCTTCCTCATTCTTTTTTTCTTTTTTTAATGAGGTTAAATGATATATTCATAGCATATGAAATATGCTTACCATAGTGCCTGGCATAAAGTAAATAATAAATACAAATATCATTATCGTTCCTCACAAATTTATCTTATTTAATATTCATTTTCCAAAAGGAGTAGTCTTTTAAAACGCTGCTCTGTTTAGTGTCCAACTGGAGAGCACAGTTGACTTGGTCACCCACCCAAGGACCCTCCACTTTAGCTGCTATCTGCTGACCCCTGTAGGAATCAAGTGAAAATGCATCCTTGGTGAAACTAATAGGCAGCTTAGATTTCATTGCTAAATTAGTCCTTCAAGTTATACAGCCCCAAAACAGAATAGATCAGAAAGAAAAATATACTATATAAATGACAGAATAAGAATTACCCAGTATGCTCCTTTTAGGATGAGAGACTTGGGAGCTTGAGTTAATATTTTTATGGATATACTTTTATACTTTCACCTCTAGAATCATCGCTTTTGTCTTTTTTTGCGTCTGTAATACCAAAATATCGTGACAAATGTAGAAGGGGATATTGAAATAAAATGGAAAGATCACCATGATGCAAATGGGCATACTTCTCACAATCTTAATAAGCAGTGCTTATATCTTAACATTTCTGATCTTCTAGGCATATTTTACCACAAAATTCCCAAATCAGGGCCAATAGGATACAGCATGTGTCCTAGTAACATGAATTAAGATATAAAAAACTATAGTTAAGGGGTAAAAGAATCAGACATCTTTTAAGACAACTTGTTTATTAAGAAATTGACAGTTATGAATGTTTATTCATTTAGTCAAATATATATTAAATATCCAATATTTTCTGGGCACAGAATATCAAAAAGAGAAGTAATTTGGGTACTGCCTGATTGATTCCCACTTTAGGCAGAAAAACTGTCTATTAAGACAGGACCACTAGATGTGGCTGCACAAAAATTAAAATTAAAAAGGGAGAGGGATATACCTTAATAACAACCTGTTCATCCTAGGACCTCTTATTTGAATGGATCTCCATTCATCTTAAATCTATATTACTCCTTGTTTTGTCCTACCCAGAGTGTAAACTTCATGCTGGAAGACAGAACCATCATTCAAATTTAATTTTGGTAGTATAGTATGAATTCACCTGACTTCCTTTGTCAAGCTTTTTTTAAAAATGTTTTTTCTTTCTTCTATTTCTCTTAAAACACTTAAAGGTTTTACTGCATTACCTGTTGTGTCGTAGGTATTATTGTGAAGCTGTTTCTTTAATCTTCTCCAATATACTTATAAAAAGTCTTTGGTGATCTTTTGGAGAGTGAGGAATGTTCTAGAGCAGTGATTAAACCAAATCCTCATTAAATCTCCATCTACCCACAGCTGTCTGAAATAGACTCATATCCCAAAATTGCTGAACACATATCTCCAAAAGATATGAGCTAGTTGTGTCAATTATTGATATATATTCATAGTTTCTGAACATTTGGAATTGTGTTGCCAATGCCAGCACATTATTAATTAAACTTTATATGATGTACATGTAGAACAAGTTAAGGAACTCACAACTTAAGCAAAGTGTAGAGTAACTGGAGATGATTCACTAAGGTGATATGAGGAAGGGATTGAACCCAGATCTGTATTTAATCTCACTGTCTTACATGGGATAAACCAATTGTCATTATTAATAACAGCATTTTAAGAGAGTTTGGGAAATAAATGATCTCACAGTTGTGTGTCTGATACCTCACTTTATATTCTAGTATTTTATCATACTTTATACATTAATAATACCTAAAGTATATATAAATATAAGCGATTTACAGTTCATAAAGAGTTATTATCACATTTGACTCTCATTACAATCTGGAGAAGGAAGGCAAAGAGAATGGATATTCTTTGAATACCACTACTTAACACTGCGCGGTTCCTTCTCATACATTATCTAATCAATTCTTGCTGTGATATTATGAGGTAACTATTATCCTCCTGATAAAACTGATGCTGAGAGAAGCTAAACAACTTTTTACAAAGTCACACAGATTCTAAATGATAGAACCAAGGTGAATGCCAGTAGGCACACAGTGGTCATGGCATATATTATTATAGCCATCTTATATATTAGGAAATAGACCTATTGAGAGTAAGTGACTTGTTCCAAAGGTCCATTTATTATGTTGTCATGTAAATTATGGCATATCTTTTTTTCCAGTTTTATTGAGATATAATTGACATACAAGTTTAAGGTATGCCATACAGCATAACAGTTTTATTTATATATACTGTGAAATGATTACCTCAATAAGTTTAGTTAGCATCCGTCATTTCATATAGGCACAATAAAAAGAAAAAGAAAAAAATGTTTTCCATGTGATGAAAACTTTTAGGGTTTACTCTCTTAGTAACTTTCCTGGGTATCATAGAGCAATGTTACCTGTAGTTATCATGCTGTACATTACATCCCCAGCACTTACTTATCTAACTGGAAGTTTGTACCTTTTGACCACCTTCTTCTAATTCCTCCTCCCCCTAATCCCCACCTCTTGTCACCACAAATCTGCTCTGATTTTCTGTGAGTTTGTTGTTGTTTTTGTTGTTCTTAGTTTCCACATATAAGTAAGATCATACAGTATCTGTCTTTCTCTCTCTGACTTACTTCACTCGGCATAATTCCCTCAGGGTTCATCCATGTTGTCACAAATGGTAGAATTTCCTCATTTTTTTATAGATGAAAAATATTCCATTGTGTATATATATATACCACAACTTCTTTATCTATTCATCTGTCACAGACACTTAGGTTGTTTCTTGGCTCTTGTAAATAATGCTGCTACAAACATGGGGGTGCATGTATCTTTTCCAGTTAGTGTTTTTGTTTCCTGCGGATATAGCCCCAGAAGTGGAATTGCTGGATCATATGATAGTTCTACTTTTAATTTTTTGAGAATCCTCTATGCTGTTTTTCACAGTGGCTATACCAGTTTACAATTCCATCAAGCGTGTGCAAAGTTTCCCTTTTCTTCACATCCTCGCCAGCATTTATCTCTTATCTTTTTGTTGGTGGCTTTTCTAACAGGTATGAGGTGATATCTCATATATCTCATTGTGGTTTTGATTTGCATTTCCCTAATGACTAGTAATGTGAGCATCTTTTCATGTACCTTTTGGCCATTTGTATATCTGCTTTGGAAAATATTCAGGTCTTTTGCTCATTTTTTTTTTGCCCATTTTTAAATTGGATTATTTTTTGTAGGTTTGTTGTTTTGGAGGGTCTTTTTTTGTTTGTTTTGTCTTTTTGTTTTGTTTTGTTTTTGCTATTGAGTTGTATGAGTTCTTTATATATTTTGGATATTAGCTCCTTATCAGACATATGGTTTGCAAATATTTTTTCTATTCTGTAGGTTATCTTTTCACTTTGCTGATTGTTTCTTTGCCGTGCAGAAGATTTTTAGTTTGATGTAATCCCACTTGTTCATTTTTTATTTTGTTGCTTATGCTTTAGGTGTTGTATCCAAAATTTAGTTGCCAAGACCCATAGCAAGGAGGTTTTTTTCCTAAATTTTTTCTAGGAGTTTCATGGTTTGGGGTCTTACATTTAAATATTTAATCAATTTCAAGTTAATTTTTATGAGTGGTGTAAAATAGGAATCTACTTTTACTCTTTTGCATGTGGATATCCAATTTTCCCAGCACCTTTTATTGAAGAGACTGACTCTTCTCCATCAACTAGTCTTGGATTCCTTGTCAAATTAGTTAACTATATATGCTTGTGTTTATTTCTGGGCTCTCAGTTCTGTTCCATTGATCTGTTTGTCCCTTTTTATGCCAGTACCATACTGTTTTAATTACTATACCTTTATAGCTTGCAGTCAGGACATGTGATGCTTCCTGCTTTGTTCTTTCTCAGGTTTGTTAAGCAATCCTTAAGGAGATTCAAATCTATACCAGGATTTCTTTGTGAAAAATTAAACCTATTTAGGTGAAAGTATAAAATTAAAGCCAAAGGCACATGCTGCTTGCTTTGTGCAACTAGATATGCAACATAGAATAGGTCGTTGTAAAAATTAAAAGAACTGATAGAAAAGATTTTTAGTCCCAATAAACAGTTTTTATGGCAAAGCAAAAGTGCTTTAGTTCAATTGTTGTATAATTGAAGATACTAGCACTTGTCATACATAATGTAATAAGGGAGCCTCCGTTACTCAATAGTTTCAAACATCTTTGGCATATCTGAAATCATACAACAAATACTGGAAATATTGGTTAGCCACTTCATAAATCTCAGCCATAGTGTGTAAGTCCGTCATTGTTTCATAGTGAGCAAAATGTCCTTGCAAAAAGAGGTACTTGTGTAATTATTTCAATTACATAACTCTCACTCTTTCCTAGGACCTAAGATGAATCCAGATTTTCCAATTATCTCTTTTACAAAGAGCCCCATAAGGATGATTAAGTGAAGTAGTGGAGTCAGACATCTGCTGAAAATGCCCATTTGAAATCTTTGGTGGATTAAAACAAGCTTATAAATGAATTTATGAATTTGGGGTTAGCTCTTTAGATTCTTAGCAGATTACAAATGCCTGTTGATGTTATATTGTATCTTTTGAAGTTTGGTTTTTATGGCTAAGCTATGACAAACAGGGAACAGGGAAGGGAGGAGGAGCCAGGAAAAGCTAATATTTCAAACTAAATCATGAACATGGGATTGAGAGATAAAAAGTTTCCCCAAGTGAGTTTTAATGAGTGATAACTGAATATAGTGAAGAAAAGACAAAAATGTGGGAAGGAAAAAATTACGCTTTATCACAAAAAATAGAACATCATCCCTCACAGAATATAATTTCATGTATTTTTTAAAATTAATTAATTTATTTATTTATGGTTGTGTTGGGTCTTCGTTTCTGTGCGAGGGCTTTCTCTAGTTGTGGCAAGCGGGGGCCACTCTTCATCGCGGTGCACGGGCCTCTCACTATCGCGGCCTCTCTTGTTGAGGAGCACAGGCTCCAGATGCGCAGGCTCAGTAGTTGTGGCTCACGGGCCCAGTTGCTCCGTGGCATGTGGGATCCTCCCAGACCAGGGCTCGAACCCGTGTCTCCTGCATTAGCAGGCAGACTCTCAACCACTGCGCCACCAGGGAAGCCCCAATTTCATGTATTTTTAAAACAGCAGCAAACACTAATGAGGAAAACTGGTGTGGCCCAAATCTTATCATGTCATGCCCCTGCTTAAAACTCTTCAAAGGCTACCCATAGCCATTAATACAAGATCCAAACTCCTTAACAGAGCACCTCGGGACCTTCACAAGCCTCTGGTTCTCCAGCTTCCATTCTCAGTATTTCCTCCTAACCCCATTCACTCCTTTGACCATGATGATCAAGGCCATATCACCTCTCTACAAGCTACTCCCTCACTATGCTTAGAGTTCCTAACTGTCTTTCTTCTAGCCATTCAACAGGGCTCAGCTCAGTTGTCACTATCTCCAAGAAGTTTTCTCTGACTCTGCTATCTGCCTTTTCTTGAAAGCATTTGCTTATGTTCTGTTTACTTCTCGTTTCCTCCACTCTGGTCTGTGAGCTCCTCGAGGACAAGAACTGTGTCCTCTTCATAGTAATCTTTCCCAGTGCCAGTGTTGTGAGTTGAATTGTGTCCCCCAAAAAGATGTTGAGGTCTTAACTCCCAGTACCTGTGAATGTGACCTTAATTGAAAGTAGGAAATTTGCTGATGATCCAGGATAAGATCATTTTGGTGGGCCTTAATCCAATATAACTGGTATCCTTATAAAACGAAGAAAGTTGAATACAGAGACAGACACATACACAGGGAGAATGTCAAGTGAAGATGAAGGCAGAGATGGGGGTGTTGCCTCTATAAGCCAAGGAATGCCAAAGATTGTCAGCCAAACGCCAGAAGCTAGGAGAGAGGCATGGAACAGATTTTCCTCCACAGCCCTCAGGCGGAACCAGATGCCTTGATCTGGACTTCTAGCCTCCAGAATTGTCAGACAATAATTTTCTGTTGTTTAAGTCACCCAGTTTTGTGTAACTTTGTTCCAACAGCCGTAGAAAACTAATATAGCCTGGAACTTAAATGTTTTTTAAAGAATGAATGAAGTGACTCACCATATTATTTTACCAGCCTGAGCCCTTTCCTTCACAGTTCATTAAAGTATACTTATGGAAAAAGGATTCAGTGATCTTTATTTGATTCATTCATTTTAAAAATCAGTTTTGGAGTATCGACTTTGTTCATAATGCTCCTGGGGAACATAAATAAAAGAGTTATTGGGCTTCCCTGATGGCGCAATGGTTAAGAATCCGCCTGCCAACGCAGGGGATACAGGTTCGAGCCCTGGTCCAGAAAGATCCCACATGCCACGGAGCAGCTAAGCCCGTGCGCCACAACTACTGAGCCTGCGCTCTGGAGCCCACGAGCCACAACTACTGAGCCCACGTGCCGCAACTACTGAAGCCCAGGCGCCTAGAGCCTGTGCTCTTCAAGAAGAGAAGCTACCGTAATGAGAAGCCCGTGCACCGCAACTAGAGAAAGCCCACGCGCAGCAATGAAGACCCAACGCAGGCAAAAATAAAACAAATAAAATGAATAAATTTTTTAAAAAAGAGTTATTATTCCCTCTACATTCAAAATGCTAACTGTCCAACATAGGGGACATTACACTTTTCCAGAACAGAGCTGACAGTTAGGTGCTGCATACCACAGTAGTGGTTTATGGCAGGCATGTGTTCTGATTGTTTGGTGTCCATGCTATACAAGCTATTAAATGTTTTCAATATCAACCCTTCCTATAAGTAACTAATTCAATATAGAAAATGATGTCTCATTAAAAGTGAGAGAGAGAAATAGCATTAAATGTGGTCGTGGACACATTACTTTTAATTTAAAAGATGGGTATTAGGAAGGACTTTGCTGAAGAGGTGTTACTGGATAAGAGCCTTTGTGGATGGAAATTTATCAAGACCCATCCAATTACCCTTCAGACTTTCTACTCTGATTTCCCCAGCAGCAACCCTGCCAACTGGAACATTCCTATCAAGACTTCAAAATATGAGTTGATTTTTATCTCTCTAAAATAATCTGTTACTTTTGATAACTTGATGTGTTGGGATCTGGTTGCCTCCAAACAGTCTGGACTGTATTCAGAATCAATATTAATAGCTTTGGTTTACATTGGCAACTAGAGTTAACTTAGAAAAAAAACATTCAGGCAGACGTGGTTGATAAGTAAAGGCAGTGCCTATCACTTTTAATGCTGGAAGCTTGGAGGATATTCCATTTCAAGTACAATAAAGTAGACAGTAAACCAGTAAGAGAACATTTGATCACACTTTGTCATACTGTCCCATGAGCAGTCAACTGTGGTCAGAGCAGTTTATTTCATTTGTAAGGATGCAGGCAAGGAAGTGCTGATCATTCTTAGATTTAATAAAGAGTAAATACATTTCTCATTGGTAATCTCTATTGTTTCTTTAGATACCATAGACACTTCATTAATTCCCAAGCACACGAGGCAGTAGTTGGCACATTAAAATGCTCAGTATGAATTATTCTGGTCACTTTTTTTTCTTGAGCTAAAGCAGTCTGCTAAAGCATACACATCTGTTAATGTGAGATGCTTGACATTTAAAAGTATACCTATGCCATGTGATCATTTGGTCTTTGAACAATTCAATCATTAATTCATCCTGTAAATATTTATTGAACAATTACCATATGCCAGCAGTGTGCACAATATGATCTATTTTATGCAACCCCTACTTTCTAGGATCATATGATTTAGTTGAAGAGAGAAGATCAATGCACACAAAAGATTAATTTCAAAAGTGATTTAATCTAACTTCTTACACTTTCTGTGCTTATACCTAGACTGCTGAGAATTGCTGAAGGAAAAAAAGTTACTAGAATAGTGCTATCATTAATTCATAGTCACTAAACCCTAATGAGACAATCAACAGTTCCTTGCAATTTTTCTGCGTTTCTCTAATCAATTATTTCTTCCATCTTCCCTAAGAGCTATTTCAAAACTTCTGTACTTTCTCAAATCTCTGACCTCACTACTCCTCTCATCTTGGCCAGTACCACACTTTCTTGTTATCAGAGTAAATTGAAGATGAGAACAACTTTAGTGTACTGCCATTAAGCCAATAATCTTAACCTTTATCTACACCATCCTTCTCTCCTTCCCTCCTAATTCAGTGGAGAAAGAGTCCTCCTGTCTCCATTTATTCCAAACTATTTATTATGCATAGTTTCAGGGGCTAAGTGTACATTGGTGAGTATAAGGGGTATGGTTCCTCTCCTCCTGCAGCCTGTATTCTAACTAAGACTACTTGTTGCTTTCACATGAAATATTTCTCAAATAAGTTTCTCAAATAAGCCATGTTATCTCCCAACTCTGGGTCTTTAAGTGCATGTTTCCTTCTGCAGGGATGTTCTCTCCCCATTCCCTTTCTCCTGGCTCACTTTCATCTTCTAGGTCTCAGACTGGATATCAGGACCTATAGTTAGCACCTGTTCCTCTCCTATCAACACTTACCACACTGGGTTTTCATTGCCTCTTTACTTGCCTTACTCTCCATTAGAAAAGAACCATAAACACTGATTCACTGATATAACCACAATATATATAGGGCAGTCCTTGGCACATGAGTAGTTATCAATTAGTGTTTGTTGAATGAGTTAACTCATTCTATTTAAATAGATGTGAAAAAGCTGATACGTATAATTGGTTCTACTGGGGTTCAACTTAGCAATGAACTACTTTGAGTTGGCAAAGACTTGAGTGGTCTTGAAAATTAAAGTGGTGAAGGCATTTCAGATGGGAAACAGGAGTAACAGTAGAAAAACAGCACAGCAAGATCATCTTGCTTGGGGGGAAGCTTAGTAGCAGAGAAGTAAGGGATAGTGAGAAGAGGGGATGTAGCATTCCTGTAGAAAATGAACAGTGACGGACAATTTCAAGAAACAGAGCAACACAATGGATGTAGAATTTTAGGAAAAGAATAACCTGGAAAATCTTTGCTGAATGGATTGGAGAATCAGGCAGGGAAAGACTGGAATCAGGGAATGTGGTCATAAGCCTTTTACACTAAAGCAAGCATGATTGGATAAGCACTTGATTTAGTGAAGTAGCAATAGAGAAGACATATGTACATATATAATACATTTACACATTTTGTGCCATCCTCTCCTATTATGGGAATGAGTAAGGTAACTACAAACTAGCAATTCCACCAGGCAAGGAGCCCAGCCAGTCATCCAGAATTTTCCTCCAAAAGGACTGGAAATTTCAGTCCTTTGATGGGTCTTTGTTCTTTCTGCATTACATAGAACACTACTGATTTCTTTTACATTCCTACCCTCATCACATTATATTGCCCCGTTTCTTCTCATATTTCTTTTACTACTTCTCACTTCATTTTATCTTTTTTATTGCTCTGAAACAGTGGTTCTCAGAATGTGGTCCTCACACCAGTAGCGTTAGTATCACGTGGGAGCTTGTTAGAAATGCAAATTTGGGGGCACATGCCAGATATTCTGAATCAGAAACTCTGGGCATACAGGCTAAATTCACTTCTCTCAAATAATAGTTATTCCCCAAGGCACATACTATAGAATCCTATTCTCTCTGTAATCTCTTTCTTGTGGAGAATCCATTTTCATAGTTTCAATGACCACTGCTATGTTGATAAGTGCCCAAACTTGTGTGTATGTGTATGATTTCATTATAAAGAGGTAGATATACATACCACCACTTAGACCATTAGAATTAGATGCTGTATTAATTTCCTGGAGCTACCTTAACAAATGACCGCACCTTGGGTGGTTTAAAACAATAGAAATTTATTCTCTTGCAGTTCTGGAGCCTGGAGGTCTGAGATCAAGATGTCAGCATGATTGATTCCTTCTGGAGAGCTCTGAGGGAGAGTTTGTTCCATGTTTCTCCCTCAGTTTTTGGTAGTTGCTGGCAATCCTTGGCATTTCTTGGCTTATACATGTACCATCCTGCTCTCTGCCTCTGTCATCGTGTGCATTCTTCTCTGTGTGTTTCTGTGTTTCTGGGTCCAAATTTCCTCTTCTTACAAGGACACCGATCATTGGATTGGGGCTCACACGAATCCAATTTAACTTCATCTTAAATTGATTGCATCTGCAAAAACCCTGTTTCCAAATAAGGTCACATTCACAGGTAACAGGGCTTAGGACTTCAATCTGTCTTTTGAAAGGCGTAATTCAACCTGTAACCACTGCCATTTGAGTAGATTGTGGTATACGGAGTCAGATGTAGGAGACTGAGGAAAGTATGTGTGATACGGAAATGGAGTTAGTAACTAGAGATCACTGTTTAGAAACTCCAGCTCTTACAGTAAATGAGGCTGAAGCAAGTTCAAGAGAAGATCTTTTTTTTATTAATTTATTTTTTTTAATTTATTTATTGGCTGCATTGGGTCTTCGTTGCTGTGTGCGGGCGTTCTCTAGTTGCGGCGAGCAGGGGCTACTCTTCGTTGTGGTGCACGGGCTTCTCATTGTGGTGGCTTCTCTTGTGGAGCACGGGTTCTAGGCAGGCGGGCTTCAGTAGTTGTGGCACACGGGCTCAGTAGTTGTGGCTCGCAGGCTCTAGAGTGCAGGCTCAGTAGTTGTGGCGCACGGGCTTCATTGCTTTGCGGCATGTGGGGTCTTCCTGGACCAGGGCTCGAACCTGTGTCCCCTGCATAGGCAGGCGGATTCTTAACCACTGTGCCACCAGGGAAGTCCCAAGAGAAGATCTTTCTAGGATAGGACAGAAGCATGGTCAAAGCCAGAATAGAAGAAAAGCATTGATGGTAAGAGACTGAATATTCTAGAAGGGAAAAAAAAAAGGAATAATGAGTAAAATTCAATGGTGAAGGGGAAGATTTAGGTTTAGAAAAGAGGAATGATGCTCATTCCTTTGAGAAAGGGTAGGTATAGACATGGAGACTTGTCACAATAAAATAGGCACTGGGGGCTTCCCTGGTGGTGCAGTGGTTGAGAATCTGCCTGCCAATGCAGGGGACACAGGTTCGAGCCCTGGTCTGGGAAGATCCCACATGCCGCGGAGCAGCTGGGCCCGTGAGCCACAATTACTGAGCCTGCGCATCTGGAGCCTGTGCTCCGCAACAAGAGAGGCCGCGATAGTGAGAGGCCCGCGCACCGCGATGAAGAGTGGCCCCCGCTTGCCGCAACTAGAGAAAGCCCTCGCACAGAAACGAAGACCCAACACAGCCATAAAAATTAATTAATTAATTAATTAATTAATTAATTATTTTAAAAAAAGGCACTGAAGTGATGCCTCTTTTTAGGCAAAAAGTATAAGTGGGTATTTTGAGGTACATAGTCAGGAGAAAAGCTTGGAACATTGACTGTGGTAAGTTAATTATGTGATCTGTGAGAGATCCTTAAGCAGGATTGAGCCTGCCTAGCCAGTGCCGAAGGCATTTTGAACAGAACCACTTCTTTCAATGCCAAACTTGGTCGTTTGAACCCAGGGAGAATCCAGAGAGTAAGAAAATACAGCTTTGGTCTTTAACCTCATCGGGCACTGTAGATATGATTAATTAATTATTCTCTCAAATTAAAATGAAAGACACATTTTTGGTACTTTTTTAAGCAATGATTTTTTTTTTTAAGGAGAAGAGATGTAAAATAGTCTGTTAGCTGTGTAGACCAGACCCACAGGTGAAGTTTTTGTTTTGTTTGTCAACTGAAATGAATGCACATTCAGCAGTTAGGTTGTCTGTATTTTCTAAAACAAAGCCTGCCAGGCTTCAGGGTGGATTCTGTGTTTCCTTTAGTAAAATAGGATAGTAGAGTCAGAATGTACAGAATACCACTATAGTATATTTTTTTTTGTAAAGCACTAAACACTCTACCTTGCAGATCCTAGATAAACTGTGACAGAAGCAGTCTGCTTAATAATATTAAATTTTTGGAGGTGCCCCAGAGTGTCCTCCTAGTAAAGTCACATAAAATGAAGTTGGACCATGTTATCGAATGATTATAAGACATTATGGGGCTTAGTTCTTTACACCCATAAAGACTATATGGGTACATTGTAGTCACATGACTCTTTCAAGTATTGGGGTTTTTATTCTAAGCTTCCCGCACGCAGAATCAGTCCGTTTTCCCAAGACTTCCTCCTTCAGGCCTCCACCTTCCACTGGCACCTGCTTCTCAGCGTAGTCAGGCACCAAGGGGAAAGGGTGAACGGTGATCGTTCCTCGTGTTCTTTTTTCACAGGAGAAGGAAAAGATTTTGCATGGGAAAAGGTTAAGTTAAAGGCTTTAAACAACGTTCAGACATTCCTTTCCCTACGCCTGCATCTCCTGTGTTAACATGAGGATATACAATCTGGGGATATGCAGGAAATACGGAAAGAAGAACCCAGCTTTATGCACTAGATGTAATCCTGAAATTGTTTGCACATCAGGTTTGTCAAACAGATCAGTTTGTAATAGGTTGCTTTTTTCCTTTGCCAGAGTACTGAAATATCCACTGATTTTACTTCCTTTTGTGATTTTAATACTTACATTGTTCTGTGTCAGCTTTGTTTATTACTGACACATGTATAGGCATGTTTAGTATTATTCTCAGTAGCCAAACTTTCCACAGTCGATAGTGTTAGGGTCACGATTTTAGGATGAGACCTACCAACTCTTGTCACTGAGTTTATTTTATAATTGATTAGTCCATTTCTTTATCATGGACACATCTTTTCAATATTGTAACCAATTCTCTAAATTGGTCACTTACCAAAAATCAGTGTTCCTTACTCAAATCTTTATAATACTCATTGTATTTGTCTTGTTAAGGACCACTCTAGCTTATCTTACTGTAAATACAGGTTTTGAGTGTTTGCTAGGCATTTTTGTCTCAATTTCCAGCCAGGGGAGCTGGGATTTTAGGAGCACTGTATGATCTAAGTCAGGGCAGCTGACTCTTCAGTTACTTAGTCAGTCTGATGTATTGGTTTTAAAGATGCGTTCTCTTTTATCAATTCTAACTTAAGACTGTATTCAAGATCCAGCCCAAATGCTAAACCTTTTGTTGATTCTCCTCCTGCTCTTCTAAGAAGTAAGTCATGACCCCCTCTGTACTCACATATCACAGTACCATTACAGAACTTATCCTAGCCAGTTCAGTTCTGTCAAGATCTTTAGGTATCTGTTTTCCAAACAACTTGAGAGCTTATTGAAAGCAGAGAATTTTTATTTATCAAGAATCTATTTTTGTAATAACTGTAAATGGAAAGTAACCTTTCAAAATTACATAACATTTTTAAAAAGACATTTGAAAAAAGAATCTATTATGTGCCAATTACTAAAGAACATAGATACGTTTATTCCCTTATTACACCTGAGGAGATTGGGACTCCAGTTTACACAGCTAGTAGATGGAAGAATCAGGATACGAAGCTGGCTCCGCTGTTGTCCCACTGCCTGCACAGTGGTTGCCATAAACTCTGTGTAGACTAAGATGGAGAGGTAACCAGAGTTCAATGAGGAAATGTAACATATACATTCATCAACTCCAACTAACGGCGCTCACTTTTTCAGCTGCTCCTCACTCTCTGAAGCCACCAGCTTCATATTAAAGGGGAGTCTTTCTCAGAGACAAGTGATTTTCCTCATCCTCTTATATTCATATGTTTATCCATTCTTTCATTTAATGCATATTTATGAGGTAACTATGTATCTGCCCTTGTTCTACTGCATAGCATGAAATAGTTAAAAATCCCTGTCATCTGGAGTTTATATTTTCATCAAGGAGATAGGCAATAAAAAATTAAATAAAATACATAGATGATTTATATCGTATATCACAAGGTAATAAGTGCTAAGGGACACTGAGAATAGAGCAGGATAAGGAAGTGGGATGGATTGTTAGGGGACTGTATTAAATAGGGAGGTCAGGGTCAGGCTCCCAGAGAAATTGAAATTTTCACAACAGCCTGAAGGCAGGGTGTTCCAGGCAGCAGAAACAGCTAGAGCAAGTGCCCTAA
The DNA here is from genome assembly GCF_009873245.2 of Balaenoptera musculus. Taxonomy (NCBI): domain Eukaryota; kingdom Metazoa; phylum Chordata; class Mammalia; order Artiodactyla; family Balaenopteridae; genus Balaenoptera; species Balaenoptera musculus. Next base: position 47,492,112 of record NC_045792.1, read on the forward strand.
AATGGGAGTGTGTCTGGCATGTTCTAGAAATATCAAGGCAGTAAGTGTGTCTAGAGTGGATTGAAGGAAGGAAGTATGAGCAAATGAGGGTAGAGAATGATCCTATAATGTAGACAGACTACCCCTGCTTTAACAGAGTGTGTGCAAGGAAACCAGTGTCTCCAAACTGATCATTTGGATTTGGTCTTATGGCTTGGTGGACCTAGACCACATTTGTCTTCATAGAGCAGCCCTCCAAAAAGCAATGACATCATCTGGATTTAGAGCATTACTTCAGCCAGGTTCAGCCACAGTCACTCATGTGAACTCATGGATCATTATTTCTGTACTGTTTCTGGTCAATCCATTTCTTTACATTTATGTTGGCTACAGTTGATAGCAGCTGGTTATACAATGCATGGTATGTACTCAGGAGATGCTTGTTGAATGAGTGGATATATGAGTGAGTGAATGAATGAATAAATGAATGAATGGATGGATGGATGGATGGATAGATAGGACCAGATTTGATTTTATAACACAGATGGATACTTCCACCTGTAAATAACCTTGTATTCTGGATGTAGACATAAGCTATACGTTTACCTATCATGTTGAATTGAATATCTGGAATATGGTTGAATGTTGATCAAATATTGATTATTTTTAAATGTATCCATGTTCCACCAAAGTAAGAGAAATTAGGGGAAATGTTTAGTTCTGTACCTTTAGAGCCATTCTCTGGCTCTTACTTAAAATACTTTAGCTTAAGCAGAGTCACCAGTTAAGAAGTGCTTAAGCCTAATCTTAGTGGAAAAAACGTTGTTTCCTTTTTAGCTGATATATTTATGTCTACGGTATCCACAGTGATTTCATTGTCTTGGTAAAATCTTCAACTTCAAATGTCAAGTACATAGTTACTCCCTTTGTTGGACTTAACCTTGTTTATAGTGGTAATTTGTTTGCTTAGCTCTTCTGTAACTCAGACCGGCTGTGGCATTTACTGTTGGCATAGTAGATGTAAATCAGAGTCCCTGAATTTTCTTTAACCTTTTGTCCACAGTTCGGAATGAATTCTGTACTATTGTAAATGCAGTAGATTGATCCTAGAGTGTGGCTATGAAACTTTTGTAAATATGTTTTTTAAACTTTCCTATAATCATATATAAATATGAAATAACAGTTTTGGAAAACATGAGCTGATATGTATTTTAAATTTCATAGGAAAAGCCAGTTGGGGACATTTTATCTACCCTTGGTCATCTTTCACTTGGTAAACAAATTCTTTAAATATGAGGGAAACAAATACGTTTATAGATCTATGCAATGTCAAAGCATCAATAAAGAATAATTACCCACTCTAGAAGGAAATTAAATAACACTTATTTTAATTGCCCCATCAATTTAAATCCATTTTCCATTTATTGTTAACAACTAATTTAACAAAAAAATCATTTCATTTCAGGTATGATTCCAGAGGTGTTACGTTATAATTTACCATGCCATTATTTTTCCATTAACTAATCACTTACGCTATCTTAAGAGCAGCACATAGCCCTGCTCAATATTTATTCAATACAAGGATAGTGAAATGGAGTATTTTTAAAGTGTTTTTCATTGTTGTATAAAGTGCCACAAATTTTTATGATTGTTTTATCATAAAACAAGTGTGTGGTTTTTTAAAACTAGGCAACTAGGGGTGTGTGTGTGAGGGGGGGTTTAATTTCTTAAGACAAGCAAGTTACAGAAATGTTCTGTCTTTAGTTACAAATGTCTTTGACTTATATCTATCTTTCTGAGTAATTTTCATGTTAATTATTATAATTTCAAAATGCAATGAAAATATATGCTACAAGTATTGTACTGAATGTGTATTCAATTATATTCTGAGAAAGATTTTTTTTGTTCTTATACTTTTAAAGAGTCTATCAGTCATTCTTTTAAAATGGCCTCATAATGATTTTTTAATAACTCTATTCTTGTTATCATTCCATAGTTTAATATAAATAAAAGTTTATGGCAATATGTATAGACCCTGAGGATATTATGCTAAGTGAAATAAGTCAGACAGAAAAAGGCAAATACTGTATAATTTCACTTATATGTGGAAATCTAAAAAACAAAACAAAAGAACAAACATAAAATGGAAACACAGTGATAAATACAGAGAACAAATAAGTGGTTGCCAGAGGAGAGACGGGTGGGGAGGAGAGAAGATATAGGTGAGGAAGATTACGAAGTACAAACTTCCAGTTACAAAATAAATGAGTCATGGTTGTGAAATGTGCAATGTGGGGAACATAGTCAAGAACCATGTAATATTTTTGTACGGTGACATATTGTAACTAGACTTATCATGGTGATTATTTCAAAATGTGTAGAAATATCTAATCACTGTGTTGTGTAATAGGAACTAACATAGTATTATAGGGCAATTATACTTCAAAAACAAACTCAGTCACAGAAAAAGAGATCAAATCTGTGGTTACCAAGAGGTGGGGGAAGAGGAGAGGGGGAGTTAGATGAAGATAGTCAAAAGGTACAAACTTCCACTTAGAAGGTAAATAATACTAGGGATGTAATATACAACGTGAGAAATATAATTAACACTGCTGTATGTTATACGTGAAAGTTAAGAGAGTAAATCCTAAGAGCTCTCATCACAAGGAAAACTTTTTTCTATTTCTTTAATTTTGTATCTATATGACATGATGGATGTTCACTAAACTTACTGTGATAATCATTTCATGATGTATATAAGTCAAATCATCATGCTGTACACCTTAAACTTATACAGTACTGCGTGTCAATTATATCTCAATAAAACTGAAAGAAAAAATATTATAAGCCATAGCATAGTAAAATTCTTCTCTCAAGATGGAAAATTTCCAAAAAACAAAAATTTTTTAAAAAAAAGGAAATTTTCCATGTTTAAAATGATTTCATATTTCGTGGTTTGTTACAAACATAATACAGTCAAAGTATATAATCTATTTCTTTATTCTTTAGACTGGGTGCAGGGGTGATTCGTTTGTGTTCATTCTTTATTAACTATAAGTTAATAACAGGAAGTGCCAGGAAGTGTGAAAATATGACAAGGTACCCAGAGAAGGAAACATGAAGGGCAAGCATCGAGCTTCTTTTCCTTATCTTCTCTCTGAAATTATTACACTGATATCCAATGTATCTTCCTCATGGCTCTTATCTCAGAATCTGTGGAATGTTTGAATTGCTGTACTTTTCATTCTGAAATGTCAAAAATATCTAGGTCTCTACCCAAATGACTGGCAGGACTTCTGTTCTCTATGCTAGAGTAACAACAGCAGCAACGAAGATGATCCCATAGACTAAACGTGGGCAGGATTGCACTTGTGTTTTGCCTCATTAGCATTAATCAACAAGCTTTCAAATGTTTAAAGAACACAGTTGATTGAAGTAGAATTTATTGTTATTTATTACTGTTGTAATAAATTGAGGATTAATTTTTTTTCGACTGTTGAAATGTGACTAATAGCACTTTCTTAAACAAATACAAGGCTTTTCTTTTTCTGTTTCTTTTCCGTAGGTTTAGGCTTCAGTATTGCAGGAGGTGTGGGGAACCAACACATTCCTGGAGACAACAGCATTTATGTAACTAAAATTATAGATGGAGGAGCTGCACAGAAAGATGGAAGGTTGCAAGTAGGAGACAGACTACTAATGGTGAGTGTGACTCAAGCAGAACTATGTGTATATTTATAAAGCTCTTGTTTCCCAGTGTATGACTGTCTTAGTCATTTCAGGCTGCCATAACAAAATACCATAGGTTAGGTGGCTTAAACAACAGAAATTTTATTTTCTCACAATTCTGGAAGCAGGGAAATTTAAGAGCAAAGTTCTGACCCATTCAGTTTCTAGTGAGGTCTCTCTTCTTGGCTTGCAGACAACTATCTTCCTGCTGCATCCTCACATGGCCTTTCCTCTGGGCTTGTGCTGAGAGAAAGCTCTCTCTCTCTTTCTCTTCTTATAAAGCCATTAGTCCTATCAGATTAGGGCTCCACCCTTAAGTCATTTAATTAATAACCTTACTTGCCTCCTAAAGACCCTATCTCCAAATACAGTCATATTGGGGGGTTAGAACTTCAACATAAGAATTTGGGGGGGAGGAAGCAGTGACCTTGGGTGGAAATAGAAAAGGGAGAGCAGATTTTGTGGTAAAAGATATCAAAAGTACAGGTATAATTGGAGCTGATTTGTTGACATTTTAAAAACAGAAATCTAAATTTTCACCAGTTTTCATAGGCACAGAGATTATGTGTTGTTCTTCCGGTATCATCCATCTCCTATCAGCCAGAGACACTGCTAAATCCAGACTGGTAGAGAGATGGGCTTTGCATAGCAAAGGGCACAACACGATCTGGTTTATTGATCTGTACATTTCTATGGCTCTCTGTGTTCTTCGGTTCAACCAGTGTAGACACAGTTCCTGACTTCCAAGAATTCATAATCTGGGTTCTGTCACGTGTGCAAATGGATCCCTTCCCCCTCTCCTTTCAGACAGGGTTTCTGCTATTTTACTTGCCAGCCGCTCACATGCTTCAGGAGTCTTGGGCAACGATTGACACCAACACGCAGCCACGCTTTCTGAGCCGTAGAGTTTATATGATAAACAAAAGCAAAATGTAGGCAATTATAAGCAGTAAAAAATTGGTGATTGCACCTAAAAACTGTTTCATCTCCATTTACTGTTTTATATTAAATCTACAGGATAATAATCAAATACTGAAAATTAATAGAAGATAGCCGTCAAGTAAGAGAAGTATATCTAGTTATATCTAGTCATATGTCTCCCTTTGTAAAACAGGGTCTTGAATCTTTGTCACAAGGAGCCATTATCTCCAATACTTTCATGAGAAGTGTTTGGGAAGGATCAACCTATACAATTTCAAAAGAATAGTAATTTCTAGGACATGTGCAAGTTTTGGGGGTTGAACCTCAAAGTTCATTGTGCCCATGTCCCTGGACTCTAGACAGGTTGTTTGTAGTCCCACTGGGCTAATTTTGTAGTTGTTAATGATTTTTGTATTGAATTATCTGGATAAGAGCTTTATAATAATCTTGATAACTAACAATTCTTTGGCATTTACTGTGCTCCATGTATTTTTTTAAATGTTTTTCTGTAATGTGTATATATTTCTCATAACAGCCTATTTTATAGAAGCAAAGGGAAACTGAGGTATAGAGAGAGGTTTACTAACTTGGCCATGGTCATATAGTTAACAATGGACAGAATTGGATTTCAAATGCTTGTAACCACCAGACTTGGTCTTTGCATTTGTTTCCTAAAATCTGTCAGTCAGTTCTTTCCTTCCTTCCTTTAGTTATCATTCAGTCATTCATTAATTCCTTTATTTAACAAGTAATATATTGAGTACCTACCATGTCCCAGGCAACAGCCACTTCTCAGGAAGGAACTCTGTCAGCAGAAGAAGTATGGTCAAACTGAATGGGCAAAAAATGTGGCATTAATGACTTCAGTCAAAGTTGCAACTAAGAGTTTTTGGCTTCTTTACCACTTGAAGTTGCTACAATTTTATTTTTATTTTTTTTAAACCATTTTATTGAGGTATGATTGACATGTAAAAAGCTGTACATATTTAATGTATACAACTCCATGACTTTGGGGATAAGTACATACCCATGAAACCATCACCACCATCAAGGCTATGAAGTTATCCATCACTTCCCAAAGTTTCCTCTCACTATCATTATTATCATTATTATTTTGTGTGTGTATGGGGTAAGAACACTTAACATAAGATCTACCTTCTTAGCAAACTTTAAGTATACAGTACAGTGTTGTTAATTATAGGCACCAGGCTGTATAGTAGAACCACCATTTCCATTCTCAGGACATTCTGAATTTTGTTTGCTTGTTTTTTTTGCCTTTGACGTGAAAGTTGGTTCTTTTTTTTTTAACTTAAAGCTCTTTTGTGTATTTTTTAAAATTTATTTATTTATTTTTGGCTGCCTTGGGTCTTCGTTGCTGTGCACAGGCTTTCTCTAGTTGTGGCGAGTGGGGGGCTACTCTTCATTGCAGTGCACTGGCTTCTCTTTTTGTGAAGCACAGGCTCGAGGCGCGCGGGCTTCAGTAGTTGTGGCACACGGGCTCAGTAGTTGTGGCTCGCGGGCTCTAGAGAGCTGGCTCAGTAGTTATGGCGCATGGGCTTAGTTGTTCCGCAGCATGTGGGATCTTCCCGGACCAGGGCTCGAACCCATGTCCCCTGCAGGCAGACACTTGATCAATGCGCCACAAGGGAAGTCCTAAAAGTTGGTTCTTATGATGTTGTGTCTTCTGAAACAGAAAAGTGTTATTGGGATATAAGACAACTTCTCTCTAACGACTTCTCTCAAGAAGACAAACTTTATTGTTTGTGGCCTTAGGAATAAAATAAACTGTGATATCCATTTTCTACATAGTGATAAATTGAAAAATGAAGAGGACAGTTTCATTCTAAATTAATGTGTCATAGCGACTGATTTGACCTTTGGCTCATTGTCTGTAAGAGTTTGGATGTAGGAAACTCTTCTGGACCTCTTCTGTTATTTCTTCAACTGCTGCTATTATAGTATCAAGTTAGATGTCATTTGCTCATTTCTTGAAGTTCTGTTTAAATTTTTAGCTTTATATTCAAATTCTTAAAAAAAACCCTCAAAGTCTAAATAATTCTGTCAAAGGATTTTCCAGGCACCATGCTATTTTTCCATTATCATTTTCTTGATATTCATTGTAGACAAAATGATTTCAAAAATAGCTATGACATAATCCTTAACTGTTTTGAGTTTTAAAGCATAGTTTAAAAAAAAATGAAGCTTCAACAATCATAGGTCTCTCTCCTCTTACGTAAGGAAAACATAATTAGTACTTTCAAGGCAACTGCCAAGCTGAATCTGGAAATGAAAGAAAATTATTCATTTTATAAAATTCTGAAAGAAAAATGAGCCTGAGGGAGAGCATAAATTAAAAGTCCCGGAAGCCACCCCAAAAGATCAATTATCTTGCTTCAACCAAAAATATTTATTAATGCTCTCCTTCTGTCATTCCTTTCCACCTCCTCTTCCCTTTACTACCCTACATTCATGTCTTCTTTATCTTTCTCCTCTTCTACTCTCCTCCCCCAAAGGAAGTATGAATAATTTAGATTCTGTGATTTACCAGCTGTACCACACTCTATTTTTCTATAAATAGGTTTTTTTTAAAACAATTTGTACCACTCCCTTCTCTCACTTCTTAGGAAAAATTCCTCCATATGTTATTCATTCATAGTTCTGTAAGTAAGCTGATCGAGGATAAAATTCCATTAATTTCTTTAGACTTTTGTGGATAGATCACCATAATTCAGGAAGTCTCCCAGCATCTACCCTGCAGTGAGAGCACAATCTTTTTTTTTTTTTTTTGGCAGGGGGTGGGAGTGGGGGATCTTTAGTAATAAACCTTTCAGTTTCTCAACTGAAATAACTTTAATGTTGGACACCATCTGAATCATACCATATATACTGGGTACTTTTTTTTCCCTAAATACTTCTTATATGTCAGAATTGAAAAGTATCTATCTTAGATATTATCTTATTCCAACTCTCATTTAGTACATCAGAATCCCACAGAAAAGCAACCATGTGAAATAGTCCCTCACCTCTGCTAGAACTCTCTAAGGATGGAGAACGGAATGCCTCGTCGAAGCTATCCATTAGATACTAACCATCAGTAAAAATGTTTTCCTTAAAATTATATCAAAATATACTTCCCTATACAGCTCTCCCTTTAGTAAAGGTCTCTCCCTTTAGTAAAGCTCTCTCTCGGAAACACAATGATGAATATGAATTCCTCTTCCACATTTGTTTAAAAAGCTATGTCTTGCCAATTCTCCACTTCTCAGTCTTTTAAGATGTTTTACACTTTTCCTCTCACTCTTGCACTAAATTTTATCATACATCCATTTATCCTCTGAAAATAGATTACCCTTTTAACAAAACTTCTTTTGATTCTTTAGAATGTTATTCCCCAACTTAAAAGAAAAAAAAAAACAGGCAATATTATTGCATCTGACCTTTACATTTATTCTACTGTAAGAAAAAATTATCCTGCCTAAAACCTTTGCAATAAGCCCCTTAGTGTTTCAAATAAGATGACTTTAATGTCAGACCTCTCTGATGTTTCATGGGTCACCCAGATGTGTGGTATATGTTCTCTTTATCAAAATAACACTTTTTAAAATTTCCCCTGCTACTGGCACTTATTATCATTCACTAGAATTTTGTTTGTTCTGTTTTGTTTTTTATTTTTTCAAATGACAGTGACATCTGACTTTAATGGATTGTACCAGTAGCTTAGTGTTGAAATCTCAGACTGAATAGATTCCCTCTTGGCCTTGAACTTCATGGAACAGATGGTCAGAGGTTAACAGTATTGATAATTTTCTAATTCTTTCATATATTTTTACACACTCATTTTTATTAAGCCCTACCATGGTGATACATAGAGCCACATATATTACAGAAATGTGATCTTCTTCGTCTTTTTTCTACACAATACCAGAAACTTTGAATCTAGGGTCATCTAATTGTCTTCTCTAAAGGGACAACATGAACTGTTAATTGGCAAATCCCCTGTCGCATTGTGATTTAAAGTTTATAATCTTAGTCTCTTTTTTCCATAACCTTTGCTTGACGTTTGAAGAAAAAATTGTCAGTGAGAGACTTTTTACATCTTTTACAGAAAATAAGTCTGTATGTTTTCTTTGCTTAAAGGGAAGCCGAAGACAAGAGGAAAGGTAAATGAGGCATTGAAATAATATGGAAAGACAGTGGACTCAGAGATAAGATATCTGGATTCAAGTCCTAGGCAGCCAGCATTAACTCTACCTAACTGACCTTGGGCAAGTCATGTTCATCTTTGATCTTTTGTTATGTCCTCAATACCATGACAGCATTGCCTTAGATCAGTGTTTCCCAAGTGTGTTTTAAAATATTAGTCTCATGTCTGTGTCACATGAAAAGCATCTATAGTCAAATTGAAATTCTACAACCTGTATCTCACCTCTTTTGTAGATTCTCAACAAACTTTAGCATATATAAGGGTCTATGAAGTCCTCCAGTCAAGGAACTAATTTAACTTTGGTACCCTAACTTTCAAATATATTTTACTGTGGAACTTTTTTCTTAAGTAATGTTTATGAAATACCTAGAACTAGTGTTCACTGGAGTCACTCTGGGATGCGCTATGTGTGAGCATCTCCTATTTTTATTCCAGAATGTTTATCCTATGGTAAGGACATTAAATAGATTTAGGGAAGATGAGTAGAAACAAGATAATTTTCTGAAGGAGTATTAGTTGTGAGGACCCACTATCACCTTGTTTCATCCAAATATCAATAAGAAAATCATCTTGAAGACCATGCAAATATGTAGGAGTTATCTGAATAATGAAGAGGATTTTAAAACACTTTCATTGTTTAGGCCAACCTTAAATAAGAACCAAAAGCTATAACTGTCTCTGCACATGGCTCTTTCCTACCACCAACACACTGCCTCCTCCTTAAGAAGATCTTTCACCCACAGCACCTCCTCACTCCAACACTTGAGAGATGGATAGGGCAGTCGTTACTGCTATTCTCATCTTCCAGAAGAGAAAGTTAGAACTCAAAGATGCAAACACTTTTCCAATATTACATAACTAATAAATTGTGAGATTGGATTCAGACCTAGATATCAATTTTCTAAAGCCACATTCCTTTCAGCAGTTTACTCAACCCCTCTGGTTCTCCATCTTGGTTACACATTTGCATCTCATGGTAAGTTCTTGAACGCTATGAATGCCCAGGCCTCAATCAACCCTGAATAATCAAATCAGAATCTCTGGGGTAGGAACCGTGCCTCGTTTTCATTTTTTTTTTTTTTTAAGTTTTCCAAACAATTCTAATGTGCAGCCAGGTTAAGAACCATCATTCTACCTTGACCTAATCACATCCTACCCCACTCTGCTGCAGCTCCACTGCTTCTCCTGAGGGCGACTTCTGAGGTAATGCTCATTGCATCAAGCTGGTATAGCATAATTTAGCAATTTCCAGTCATGGGCTAGAAGGCATTAGAAATAGTTCACCCTTCAGACTCTGTCTCCAGTAGTTAGATTACCTTCTGAAACACCAGGGGAAAAAATTTTTGGATAATTAGTTCTTGGACTCCCTTTTAATTTGTCTCAAATACAATAAAATTACAATATAATGCAAATGCAATGATATATTTTATTTAAGGGTTTAAGGGCTCTATTTATAAAGGGATTTTATATAAAGGGTTAAAGCCTTCCATTATATTGTTTATTTCTTTTGCTTGTATTCAGTTTAATAACCCTGTTTATAGAACTTACTCTATAGTCATCATATATCGGTACCTAGTATAGAGCGGTGGTTTTAAAATTCTTTAACAGCACACCCCATCACTAAAACACAAAAAGTTGTCTTTAATATATGTATATTTCTCTACTTTAGATTGCATTCATATATTGTTATAGTAATATATACATTTTATTTTAAACCATGCACAAGAAATACAAAGATGAAGATTGATGTGATAAATATTAATAGAAGTTCAGATATTTCTTCCTATACCCAGCTGATTGTACTGGGGTTCCTATCATATGGTCCATTTGGTGACCAGTGCTATAGAGGAAGCTGAAGTCAATCAAGACATCAGTGGCACTTGCTCTCTCTCTCTCTCTATGCAATGAAAGATGAAGAAATGCATTAATGGGACTTCCTTGATGGTGCAGTGGTTAAGAATCCGCCTGCCAATGCAGCGGACATGGGTTCCATCCCTGGTCCTTGAAGGTCCCACATGCCGCGGAGCAACTAAGCCCATGCGCCACAACTACTGAGCCTGCCCTCTAGAGCCCGCGAGCCACAACTACTGAGCCCGTGTGCCACAACTACTGAAGCCCGCTCACCTAGAGCCTGTGCTCTGCAACCAAGAGAAGCCACCGCAATGAGAAACCCGTGCACCGCAAGGAAGAGTAGCCCCCGCTCGCTGCAACTAGAGAAAGCCCACGCACAGCAACGAAGACCCAACTCAGTCAAAGATAAATTAGTTAATTAATTAATTATTTAAAAAATGCTACATAAATAGTTTTAAAAAAAAAGAAATGCATTAATGATTAATTGAGGAGGAAGAGATTTGCACTGTTGGAGCTCTGATTATGTCCCTTATAAGCTGATGCGAGCCGGTGTTCACATTTTGTACCAGCCTTTCATTCTTCTATCCCATGCCTGACACAGAGTGAGTGTCCAATAAATATGTATTGTTGGTTGAATGACCTTCATTCCTTATCCTTTCCTCTCTGACTCAACACAAATGTAAAATAGAAGCTCAACACAAATGCCTCATTCTTCCTATAACATAGGGAATTTTGGTTGCTTTTCCTTTGATATGCCACATTGTTTTTTTAACTTATTTAGCGGATTGTTTCAACATTTATTAAGTGCCTACTGTTTATGCTGTGTCAGCTGGGAGAATACAAAGATGAAAACGATCTAATCATTGCCCTTGAGAAGGTCAGTCTTTGAGATGGAAAGAGGCACTGCAGGAGTAAGTGTTATACGAAATCAGTTTCACAGAAAGAACCCTGAACAGGAAGAAACTATTTCAGCATTAGGATCAGCCAAAGCACTATGTCTGATTATGATGTTTGATCATTATTCGTACACTGCTTTATGTTATACAGTGTCTTTTCAGGTTCATGGTATCATTTCTTTCTCATAAACACAAGTAAATCAGCAAATAAATCAATATTATCCCCATTTTACATATAAGAAAATTAAAACTCAGTAAATATGTTAACTGGCCGAAATTCATAAAACTAGAAATTGATAGCAGATCTGAGTCTACTTTCAAAATTACTCTCATTGTATACCAGGTTGCCTTCATTTCTAAAAAACACCTAGGTTTAAAATATGGCTATTATTTCTCATAAATTTAAGTAAATTCACTGGGCATGAGAAATCAACTTCCTTCTTTCCTATTCCAATTTTCCATTACTCATGAGATCTTGTTATGTGTGTCTCATAAAGAGGTCACCGCACTTAGTTTCTGTTCTCCCTTACTTAAGGTTTTTGTTCTTATTCATTTGAAAAATAGATTTAATTTTGTTCTAACCATAACTAATTTTGTTCTAACCATAATTAACCATAGTTAATTTTGTTCTAACCATCTCATTTCTGAAAAGATGTAAAATAAGAAAATATTTATTATCCAGAGATAACCATTATTAACATTTCTCATGTATTCATAGTTATTTTTAAAACAAATTTTATTATAGCAGTTCATTACAATGGACTGCAGAGATTTCAGTCTTTGGTTTATGCATATTTATTTTCATACCATTGACATTACTACATTAGATTGGCCCCCTTTTTAAGTTATTTTACAATATGGTGATCATCTACTTTGTCTTCTCTTTTAAAAGTTAACTTTGGAGTTTGTGATGTTTTTTTCCAGTGTTTCTAGAGTCTCACATTTCCTTGTACTATGTCTTAGTACAATTTTTATGTCCATAATACCTCCCAGTTCGTCTCACCACATTGCTATTCCTGAATGAATATGGAAAGGTCAGTATGTTGCCATCTGTACATTGCTCATTTCTCCTTATCACACCCTCTCATGCCCGCACACCTCCCACCTTTGTACCATCACATATGTATTTGCTAACACTTATTTGAATTCCCACAACACTTGCCATCTTCCTTTCTTGCAAGTCTCCTGGCACCCCTTTCTTCAACTGGTTTGCCCTCTTCTGTCGGCATCATGCTCCAATTCAGTGCTCCGTCTTCCACTCGAGAGAATGAGTCATCTCACCTCCAACCTCTCTCTCTTGGCCTCAGTCCTCTGTCCTATTGAAATACATGGCCAGGCTGCACACATGTCCCCCTCTGTGTAGCACACCCCACAGAAACACTTCATTGAAATGCACATGATTTTTTTTCTGAAACCAGGCCAGTTGCTCAGTGTTCACCATTATAGGCAGATACTTGATGCAAAAGAAAAAAAGGAAAAGGAAAAAGACAATGGAAAACAATGACAAGAGCAACCAGCCAATCAGTATAATGTCCCTTCTCTCTGTGTACAATCAGCTCCAGCTGTAGGCCCTTTATCTTGAGAGTTCAGAGGATAATGCACACATATAATTACCCCAAATAAACCCACTTTCGTGAAAAGCATTTTGAAGACTTCAGCACAAAAGAGCACTTTTGGGTCCAGATCCTATACTATTCTGAATTTTTAAAAAGACCACACAGAAGCCTCATCAACAGTTCTCTAATTAAACTCATCAGTTCACAGATGTTTACAGGAAAATGCTCAGCGAAAATTTTCACCCAGAATTCCTGTTTCCTGAGAAGAGAGATGGATGATGACAGTAGTAATAGTAACAAGAGCTCACATTAATAAGTAATGAGCCTGCCACTTTACATAGGGCAATACATTTAAATCAATAACCCTTTTGAGGCAGTGATTATTCTCATACCTATTTTACAGATGTCAAAACTGAGGCTAAGTAGGTTAAATAAGTTTCCCAAAGTCACACAGCTAGGTAGTGCCAGGAACAGGATGAGTCCTGGTTTGCATGACTCAAAAGCATGTGCTCTTAATCACTACATATTGTTGCCACCACCTCTTCCATGACGAAAATCAGTGTAAATTTTCCAACATTTCATAGTCACCAAACAAAAACTGACTGAACTACCACTATTTTAAATTACCAATATTTTCCCCAATATCCTCTCTTTCCTCACTCCTCACCTCCAACTTTTCCTCAACTTCTGTTTTCTGCTCTAAATATTTTCCTGGTGGTCTGAGAGTCTCTTAAGGAAGTGATTCTCAGAAAACACACTTAAAGATAACATCTTCTAGACTGTTTCAAGGCCCAACTTAAAAATGGAAAAAGTGCAGTTTAATAAACACTGGCCACATCTCTTTTTCACTGCTAATCTAATGAGCTGTGTGCTTTCTGTACCCTGGAGAGAGAGACAATGAGCCCTGTCAGGAACAGAGCTTTTGTGCCTCTTGTAGTCTAATCCAGTTGTTTTCTAGCCTTTAGGGTCTTTCTATGTTGGATTGTGATCCTCACTGTTTATGCCAACAAATGCCTCCTCTCTTCTCTTTTTTCAATATAGATGTTTCTGGGGTGCACGGTCACAATATTCAGAGCCACCTTAGGCAACCATTGTTTAAGAGAAAACACCCACTTCCATACACATTTTAAACCATTGTAATATGAGCATTATTTGTAAATATTCATTATCTAGGTACAAGTGGTACTGCCCTTAAAAAAGTGATTAATCAAATATACAAGAAGGTTTTGAAGAAACATTATCTACATCAAACTACTTTCCATTTTACTTGTTTTTTTTTTAATTAATTAATTAATTTCTTTATTTTTGGCTGTGTTGGGTCTTCGTTTCTGTGCGAGGGCTTTCTCTAATTGCGGCCAGCGGGGGCCACTCTTCATCGCAGTGTGCGGGCCTCTCACTATCGCGGCCTCTCTTGTTGCGGAGCACAAGCTCCAGACGCGCAGGCTCAGTAGTTGTGGCTCACAGGCCTAGTAGCTCCGCGGCATGTGGGATCTTCCCAGACCAGGGCTCGAACCCGTGTCCCCTGCATTGGCAGAAAGATTCTCAACCACTGCACCACCAGGGAAGCACCCATTTTACTTATTTATTTTTTGACTTTGTCAGTGTATTTGGCTGATGCAATATATTGTCACCACTGGATTAAGCGAGAAGGGTAATGATTACTCAGGCTTTTATAACACTTAGGAATTCACATTACTTCTATATGTAAACTTGGAAAGAGACTCTTCCCCTAAAGGAAGAAAGAATAGATGATGTAAGCCCTAGGTTTCAATGAACCAACACTCAAGGGCCGTCTCATTTTCATCTCTTCGGGAGGACGGTGACCCAACTGATGGCTTTGCCACTTGGGGTCTGTGTGACCTATTTGTTGCAAGTTAACCTCTTCAAATGTCAGTTTTTCTCACCGGTAAAATGGGCCTAATTATTCATGTCTACCTCATGGAGCTATAACCAGGACCAATGATATGATTTATGTCAAAATATATACGTAGTACTTCCAAGATATATGACATATAGGTGTTAAATAAATGTTAGCTCTTATTATTATTACTGTCATTTTTGTTATTTCTCTGTCTATAACTAAAGGCTGCCATCATCAACTGTGTTCCCCATGCCTTAGTCCCTCTACATTCCCACTCTATATGGGTCTAGTTTTCTATCCATTCATTCCATAAACAGCTATGTTCTATCAGAACGTGAGTCTCATGGGAGCAGGGGCTGTGTCCATCTGGAGGAAGCAGTATAGATAAGTGGTTAAGAGCATGGTCCCTGGAGCCAGACTGCTTGGCTTTGAATTCTGCCTCTACTACAATTAGATCAATGACTTTGGGCAAGTTTCTGAACCTCTTGGAGGCATGCTTTTCTCATCTGTAAAATGAAAGTAATTATAATAGCCAGCATATAGGTTATTGTGGGGCTTTATTGTGTTAATCTACGTAAAATAATTTAGAGTAGTGCCTGACATGTAATAAGGCTATATGTGTCTGCTATGATTATGATTATCATTCTTATTTTTTATCACTATATCTCTTAACATGTAGAACAGTGACTGACACATAATAGGTATGCAATAAATATTTGATCAATGAATAAACAAGTGCTAGACACTGGAAATACAAAAGATTTACAAGAATGTCACTTGTCTAGAAGAGAACTGTCGGAACCGGTAGAGAGGCTTACAGCTTACTGGAGAGCTCATGGTCAGCAGTCAGGTTCAGTTCCCTCCTGTTCCAGGGTCCCTAACCTGGGCTACACCACCAAGGATTAACTGACACATGGAATTTATATAGCAACGTGAAGCAAAAATAAAAAGCAATGCTACGAGGTATTAAATGACTAAAGTGCTGATTAGATAGTACAGAGAATATGTAGGAATCCAATCTATTTTATTTATTTACATTTCTATCACATTTATTTGAATTCCACATCATTTCAGCAGGAACCCACTAAACAATTGCTTCATAAAAAAATAGGAGCCAAATAAGGATAACCTAGGTATGTAAAATATTTCCTGAGTATTTGAAAACCATTTAAGAGAAGTGTTGCAAAGACCCACTGTAAGCCACTGCCATGAAGTAGTAATTGCTCAGGTATCACAGGCTTTTCTGTCCAATAACAAAAGAGGAGTTGCTGTTAAAGCCGATAGCAATAAGGTACTCTTGAACTTGTTCACCTGAAAAGTTCTATGTTCCAACATTAGCACTCTTTCCTTAGAAAATAGACTCATGTTAAATGACATTTTGATGCGAACAGTTTTTAAAGTGAGAAAAGCCAAGTTTGGTGAAGCTGTGGGAAAATGGGGGCTCTCGTATAATTGTGGTCTAAGAGTAAACTGGTTCATGTTTCCAAAGGGCACTTTGGACACAGGTATCAGAGCCCTTATAATATTCATATACTTTGTCCAGTGTTCGTTTGTATGAGTTATCCCGAAGAAGTCATCAAAGTGGTGTACAAATATAGAAAAAAGTTTATTGCAACATCATTTATAATAAAATTAGAACCAGCATAAACATGCTTTAGTAAGAGATTAGTTAAATCATTATGTTATAGTAATGCAGCACAGTGCTTTGTAGGAAACAAAACTCATGTTGTTGAAGTACGTTCATGTTAGAGGCAAATGTTCACTCGAAGTTAAAAAGCAGGTTCCAAAACAGTGTGTGTAATATGGTCACAGTCGTTTAAAGAAATATATCCATATAGGGAGATTAGGGATCATTTTTATTTTCTTCTGTTGTTTTTGTTTGTTTTCTTCAATGGATGTATATTACTTCTGAAATCACAGTCACTATAGCATAAGAAGGACATTTGACCCCTTTGTTCCTTTTTCCACAAAGAGTATTCTGATTTCTATTGTAAAATATCGTTTCCTCTTAGAAAAAGGCAGAAGCAACCTTGTTTTTTAGCATCAACAACTGTACCTTATCTGCTTTGGCTCATGCCTTTAATCCATCTGTTCTGTCAAAGTGTGATATAGATACTGGACTGTAATGATTGCAATTTCATCTTTACATAAGTCATAATTTTGTATATCTTCTTGCCTGAATAGTTCTCTTCACCTGCTTAGATTTGGCTCTAATCATGAATGTTTCCCCCTTTCAGGTAAACAATTACAGTTTAGAAGAAGTAACACATGAAGAGGCGGTAGCAATATTGAAGAACACGTCAGATGTAGTTTATCTAAAAGTTGGCAAAGCCACCACCATTTATATGACTGACCCTTACGGTCCACCTGATATTACTCACTGTAAGTACCACGCTCAGTGTCATCTTTGAACAGCATGCCAGGTTTGCAAAATCGGAATTCTACAAAACTTGGCAAAGTCCTCTACTTGCACCTTCACTCTTTTTTAGCCTGTGGAAATACTTCAGGGAGATCCTGCACTTGACTCCCCAGTGGCCTTGGAGGCCTTACCTGATGAGTTGTCAGATTCACCCTTATGGAAAGGCTTGATGATGTATGTTATGGACAGTGTGATTACAACAGCATAGGGGCAACACATTTTTAAAATTTATTTTATTGAGGTATAGTGGATTTACAATGTTGTGTTAATTGCTGCTGTACAGCAAAGTGATTCAGTTATACATATATATATACACATTATTTTCGTATTCTTTTTTACATGGTTTATCACAGGATATTGAATATAGTTCTCTGTGCTATACAGTAGGACCTCATTGCTTGTGCATTCTATATATAATAGTTTGCATCTGCTAATCCCAAACTCCCAACCCATCCCTCCCCCAACCCCTCCCCCGTTGGCAACCACACTTCTGTTTGCTATGTCTGTGAGTCTGTTTCTGTTTCATAGATAGGTTCATTTGTGTCATATTTTAGATTCCACATATAAGTGATATCATATGGTATTTGTCTTTCTCTTTCTGACTTACTTCACTTAGTATGATGATCTCTAGGTCCATCCATGTTGCTGCAAATGGCATTATTTCATTCTTTTACATGGCTGAGTAGTATTCCAAGGGGCAACGCATTTTTAAAATCTGTTTCTCAGGCCCCTAAAGCATGATAGCTCTCATGTCCTAATAGTCTCTCTTCCTAGTTCAAATCTGTATAGCAGCAGAGTGGAAAAGAGGGGCTGGCAAAATAAACCAGAGATAGCACTGTGCTTCTTCCTGGGGGAAAGGATCTTGCCCTCAGTTGGTGAAATCATAATCCTTAATAACTATCATTATAGTTCTTACCTTTACCAGCATTTGATATATTGGCAGGGAAGCCAGAGAAAATTGTTGATCACTATGACAGTGGAGATGGAGTGGAGGTGTGTGCTTCTAGGGCAACAACTAACAATGAGATGCTCTACTGTGTCCTCACAAAGTCCACTGCTGCATAAGCCCCGTGTTTTCCCCTCTTCTTAATAGGTCAACAAGAAGATTCTGTCCTTGGGGACTAGATTTAGAAGCAATTCATTTCTTTGATGTGAGTTTAAGGGAGAGTTTTGTCAGCATGAGTAAATGTGCTCATTCTGAAATTCTGAGAAACCATTTGTGAGACTGGGAACTCAGAATGTCTTCAGGACCTGTCATTAATTAGTACTATGGTCTTAAGCAAGTTGTTTGACCTCTCTTAGATTTGGACGTTTCTCTTGAAATTTAAATGTTGAATGATTTTGTTATCTGCCCCATTACATTAGCTATTGCTTTTCTTAATGGTGATTCTAAAATGACTTGCCCCAAAATATGTCTTTTTGTCAAGCAAGAAGTAAGATGAGATCAGCCTTACCTCAGGATATGAAAGAGTGTTAACTTTCAGAGTTTTTCAAACTGGATAAATTTAGAAAAATCTGTTTTGAGGCTCTGTGAGCCTCTTCTTGAAGGGCATATAAGGTCAACATCCAAGAGAAAAAGGAGAAAACAAAACTTGCTATTCAATTCAAGAACTGTGTATTGAGTAATTTCAATACACGCAAGACACCTTGTAAGGTAATATGTGCGATACAAAGGAGATAAAATCATGGCCTTCATTGAAAGGAAGGCTAATGCAGATATATAAATAGTAGCAATATCTGGCAGACTGAGAGGGATGTACATGCCATGAGAGAGGTAAAAATAAATGTCCTTTGGGCACTCAAAGGAAAGGGATATCACCTGTCTTCAGAAGATCAGAAAAATCTTTACGCAGAGGGTGGCATTTGAATTTTATCTTGAAAAAATGGATGAGATTTCGGTATCAGAGATGGGATAGGAGAGAGAAGTTGCAGGTAGCTGGTAGAGTGGAGCAAAGGTACAGATATTGGGGAGAACAGGCCTTACTTAAGGACCATAGGAGATTCATAAGGGGGGATATTGAAATGAGTCAATCTTGTAAGAATGGTGAAAGGGAGAATTTATATTCAATACAGTAGTGGCAATGGAGAGTGTGTAAGCAAGAGAACAGCATGATCAGACCTGGATTTCTCAATGTATAAAATGGATTTTGGGAGAGAACAGTGGCAGGAGACCCAGTTAGGAGGGCTTTTCAGTCACCCAAAAGGGGGATGAATTGGGGTGAGGAACAGAAGAGAAAGGCCAGAGTTAGCCTTTCTGGGATGGGAGTAGAGCATATTTAGGGATTAAAGTCTTATACAAGAACTTGCTCCTAAGAGCTTTCTGCTTTTGATGGTTTGATATTAATTACGTGAAAAGAATGTGAGCTCTGCAATTAAAAAGCTAACATTTTTATTTCAATAGAAAATTAATCATTGTTCTGAAAATATGAGTGCTGGGTCTCTCCTCCAGTTTTTCTCTTCAGCTAATTATACAAACTGGGCTTACAGATATGACTGTTATTACATCTTTCCAATCCTTAAGGTCACCATGTGCTTGTACATATTAATGCAAACCAACAGCAACTCCCTCCTCTTGAAGGATCAGAAAATTCTTAGCGTATAGCAAAGCCTTTCTATTTTTAACAGAACTGTAGCATGACACATTGAATCACCCACATAACAGATTTCTTTTCTTTTCTTTCACCCCTTAGCTTATTCTCCACCAATGGGAAACCATCTCCTCTCTGGCAACAATGGCACTTTAGAATACAAAACCTCCCTGCCGCCCATCTCTCCAGGAAGGTACTCACCAATTCCAAAGCACATGCTTGTTGAAGACGATTATACCAGGTCAGATATGCTTTTGGTTAATTGGGTTTGCGATCATTACAAGGAAGAAATTGCATTTGCCTAACATGGCAGCTGTTGCTTCTCAGCACCATTCAAACTTATGATAGTCTCACCTCAAGTGGAAATCTGCCAAGACTTATAAACATGTGTCATTGTCCTCTGTTGGAAGCAAAAACCACAAATTCTTTGTGGAGAAGTAGTAATAGACACACAAGCATCACTTTGCAATCTGTTAGGACTTTCGATATCTAACACCATTTGAGCTTTACAGCTATACTGTAAGATAGGTATCATTACTCAAAGACAGAAGATGGTGCTGAGGTTCAGAAAGAAGGAAGTAGCATAGTAGTATGTACGCGTCCCCTTGTAACCACGTATCTGGTTCGTAGAAGAGTCAGAACTGAAAAACTCTGGGTTTTTTTTTTTTACTCTAAATTCCATGTTCTTGCCACCAACAGCTACACATAATTCACTGGAACTGAGGCTTCAGTCAGTCCTCCCCCGAGTGCAGTAACTACAGGTGGAAAGGAAAGGAGTGAAATTAACTCCAAATGGTTTGAATTTAATATATCTCAGTCTCAAAGGGGAACAGGACAGGATTTTAGGACACGGCACAGAACCACATGGGTAACCCCACAAAATACAACTAAATTTAGGGCTTCCCTGGTGGCGCAGTGGTTAAGAATCCGCCTGCCAATGCCAGGGACACGAGTTCGAGCCCTGGTCAGGGAAGATCCCGCATGCCACGAGCAACTAAGCCCGTGCGCCACAACTACTGAGCCTGTGCTCTAGAGCCTGTGCTCCGCAACAAGAGAAGCCACCACAATGAAAAGCCCACGCACCCCAACGAAGAGTAGCCCCCGCTCGCCACAACTAGAGAAAGCCCGCACGCAACAAAGAAGACCCAATGCAGCCAAAAATAAATAAATTAAATAAATAAATTTATTTTTTTAAAAGAACTAAATTTAGCTGGCATGCCTCTGAAAAAGTCAGGTCTGACAGTTCAGAGAAGACCAACTTAGTTTACATCATGGTCACTGGTCAGGTTTAAGTAACTTTTGGATGATGAACAAATGAATGAATGAAGGGGTAGATGAATAATAGGAAAGGTACATTTTTTTTCTTTTTTATCTTTAAATGTTTTTGTTCCAAAGTAATACGTGCTCACTGCATTTGGTGAGGTAATGCAAAGATGTTCAAGAAACAGAAATCTCCCTCAAGCCCGGCAAGGTTCCCAGTGTGGCATTCTGGCTTGAACCATTCATACCTTTTCTATGTTCATACAGACGTGTACAAAGCATACTCAGATGTAGGTGGGGCTTGACATTGTTTTTACAAAATAAGTTTGTATTTTACACATTGCTTTGCAACTTGCTTTTCTCATTGAGAAAAACTTTTACCCAAAATGAGATTGCATACAGATATGTACACTTTTTTTCTGAAAATGTTTGTGTGGAAAAGCGATACAGATGGATCCTTTAGTTTTATATCCTGCCTGTCTACTGAAGTCATTTGTCCGCCTTTAAAAAAATTGAGGAGACTTCCTGCTGCTTAACTTTCCTTGCTGGTGTCCGTGTGTGCTTTGGTCTTTTCATTCCTTTGCTATTTCTTTTTAAATGATTAAGCATTTTCCATTTATTTTGCAATTTCAGGTTTGCTGAAGTGGCTTGTTACATCTTTAGCCAAGGAATGGAATGTTTAGATGCTGCAAATGTGCATCTGTGGTTTAAATCAAATATAAACCTCTTTCTACGCTGATATGTCTAATCTCTATGCTCTTAATTAAAATGAAGGCTGCAGCAAAGATAATCCTCATGGTTCTCTAAAGATTGTATAAATATAGGCACCTTTATTCACCAGAGCAATAATCTATTTGCTCTCATCCTATCACCAATATTTGATAGGATTTTAATTTGAAAATGTCATTTTATATTACTAGGCCCCATAGTGAATTAAAATTTATTAAACCCCATTCATAATCCAGGCCCTTTGCTAGCTGTTTTACTTACACTATCCTTTTAATCCTCCCCAAAACACAGAAAGAAGGGCTGTCATCCCCATTTTAGAGCTGTAGGAATTGAAGCTCAAAGAGGTTAGGGAACTTGCTTGTGGGCACACAGCTTTTAAGTAGGAAAACTGGGTGCCCTGCCAGCTTTAAAATTCTGGCTAGGAAGAAACATGTTAATTTTCTCCTTATTTTTAAAATGAAAACCAAGTCATGTAAAACTGTTCTCATCATAAAAAAAATATGTGGCTAGAAAGGGACCTAAGAGTTTTGATGAGCTCTGAAGACAATTAGATCCAGTCTGAGACACACTTCTACCACTGGCTGACTGTGTGAGCTTGGGCAAATCTTTTAACCACTGCAAGCCTCAGTTTCTTCATCTCTACAAAGGGGATAGTAATCAAATCTTTCTCAATAGGTTGTTGTAATGATTAAATGAGATAATACACACAAAGAACTTATAACAGTGCCTGATACATAATGAATATTAAATGAATGTTATCTGTTTGCTGTAGGTATACTCATTATAATTCTCAATCTACCTATTCGCATGGAATATTTCAGATGGTGTCTGGGGAAGAGATTTCATTTCTCCCTAGATTGATATACCTCAGTGTCTTACTTCTTGCGAGCTTCCTTCCTTGCCCTCTGGCAGGACAATCTCATAACTTTGCACGAAATCTTCTGAACGTCTGGTGCCTGGGAAACTTGTGAAATAAATTATATCAGTTTACACACACAAACACACAGACACCTCACTCACGTCCTCACCACTGCTGTATCCTCTCACAGGTGCTCTGTGCTATAAGGCATTACCACAGGTCTCAGAGGTAAATATTTTCTGAGGCATATTCACCGCTTTATTCATGAATATTCATTGAATACTTCCTACTAGACAGTGGGCACTGCAGTAGAGATGCAAAATGGAATAAGAAACAACATCTCTAAGAACTATCAAATTGGGACAAAAATATACGTGGAACCAGTGGATCCCCCAGTACCTATTCCCTGATGGTGCAGACCCCCTCCATGAAGTTTCCCATAAAGCCTATATGTATATTTTTAGTCCTGAGATTTTATACTTTGGTGTCAAAATGCCCTTTCTTTTATGGTAGTCAATGGCAGTTACTTATTATATCCTAACCTAGAAAATGAAAAGTTGGCAACTTTATATTAGTCCTCATTTTTTAAATGTAAAAGTACTGTAAAACCCCAAAGTGTGGGAACTACTGACAGAAACAAACAAAATTAGATCAGTTCAGTGAAGTACTCTCGTGTTGCCCTAGCAGAGTTCCCCAGCACCAGAGAGGCACTTAGTAAATATTTATAAATAATTTTTTTGAGTTTTACGTGAATGCCACAGGAACAGACTGTGACCTCAAATAACGTTTTAAAGAGGAGATAACTCTTGTGTTTGAGCTTGAAAAATGTGTAGGCATTCGTCAGGGAGTCAAGAGATCAGGAAGGGCACTCATGGTAGGGGATAGCACATGCATACTCAAGGAAGAATGTGAAATAGAATAAAATGAACACACCTGTTATAGTTTGAATACAAGGCTCATAAGAAAAATGGTACCTACCTTTAAGTTGTCTTTATATTTCTATCCTTTCTCTCATCTGCAACCTAGTCATAAGATTGGAAATACATAGAGTAATAAAAACAAAAAGATCACTACTATGCACTATTACGCTAAGTGCTTTCATATACGTTATTGCTCCGATATTATTTATATAATTTTCTTAGTGTTGATTTCTACAGGTAACAAAAATGAGTTTAAGTAATTTTCTCATATCATACAGCAAGCAAATAGAAGAATCAAAATCTGAATTCAGGTCTGTCTTCAAAGTCCTCATCCCCATCCCCCCAACCCACCATCTCATACAGTCTCTTTTTATGTAAAGCTGTTGGGTAAAGGGGATTGGGCTTGTATCAGGAGACTGGTACTACCACTTACCACCTAGATAACCCTGAATAAGCCATTCAATCTCCTGAGTCTTGATTTTCTCATCTGTCAATTTTGGTCCTCAAATTTCCTCATGGAATTGTGAGGTTTTAATGTGATAACATGTGTGAAAGTTGTCATCTTTAGAGAGCTA
Source organism: Balaenoptera musculus (assembly GCF_009873245.2). NCBI lineage: Eukaryota > Metazoa > Chordata > Mammalia > Artiodactyla > Balaenopteridae > Balaenoptera > Balaenoptera musculus. The sequence goes on from NC_045792.1 coordinate 47,516,459, forward strand.
TATAAAATTATTATTAGCCTAAGGTGCTATAGTAGCTTACATTTGGGGCCTACTTTACATTTTCCTAAAATAGTAAATCAAGGGAATGAATCTTTAATGATGGGACTGGGGCTGACAGGGAAACATTTCTGTGAAATGGGAACCTTCCAACAACCTATAAAATTATATCAAATTGGCAGTCTTTTGTTCCAAATGTTCATAATATTTTACTCTATCTGTTGTAAGAAATATTTTCCTATCTTCCTGATTTATATTCACTTTTGTTGGGGGAAATACAGTAAGAATTTTAAGAAGAGTTTTGATTAGAAGAATGCTACAATGGCTTACCTGGAATTTTTTTAAATCTCTTTTACTATTTAAGGAAATGTGTACCCGAGTAAGCTGGGAAATTTTGTTTTTCCTCAATTTAGAGAAAGGAAGACTAAACAAAAAAGCCTTGGATGAAATTCTCTTAGTAGAAACCCTACTGAGGCCCTTATAAATCAAAATTATTATTATGTAAATACTCTTGTCGTCAATTTTTGGAAAACAAAGCTGTTACAATGATGCTGAGATGGTTTTTTAGCTCATAGAATTATAGACTATCAGATTTGGAAGGACCATAAATGACTATAGAGTCTAATCTTCCTCCATTTGATGGGTAGGAAACACAAGGCCTAACATGATTTGTTGGCTATCCCTAGGTCCCACAACTTGTAAGTAGTAGAATCAGATTTAGAACCCATGTCTTCAAACACCCAGTCCAGTGCTCTTTCTATTTCTCTAAGCTGATGTTCATTTTTTTATGATGGAGTAAGAAGCTATAATCAATCAATGATCACCTGTGAGCAGTGCCCACTTTGTACATTAGCTGCAACTATGGATTCCCTCTCTACTGAGCCAAGTCTTCCCTGGTCACCTAGAAGAGATGCAAACCTCACACCCTCACTATCTGGTTAAGTATTCTCAGGATACACAAACAAATCATTGATACTAAAATGAAACCCAAAAAAATTGAGGGTGCAGAGTAAAATATCTCTATCAAGATGCGGGGACTTAATTTCCCAAATTATGAATGTGATAAATGCTGTTATGAAAGCCAAGGACCTAAACTATCACTGTGAGCAATATATTTCCCAGTTTTAGAAACCAGGTTCACCTGGCCCTGAACTTATTGTACCCAAATGTCTCTCTAACTGGCTCTATATAATGTTCCCTCACATAATTTGGTTGAGCAAAAAGCAAAAGCCGAATAAAGTCTCAAGAAAGATTTCTTGTCTCCAGAAACTTTCAAGGACCACTCCAAATTGTGACTCTGATATTCAGTTTGACTCCCTTATTACTAAATAGATATGAACCCATCAGACTAGAGTCTGCCTCCCCTCTTCTCTCCCCAAATTATAGAACATTAGTTTACTGGACACAGTATCTAAAATGTATTCTAGTTCTTTTCTCTTTCTCCCTTTCATTCATTCATTTACCCATTCAATGAATATTCAAGCTTCTACCATGTGTCAAGCATAGTTATTAGCAACAAAATTACAATGGTGGACAAACCAGACAAGGCTCTGGCCCTTAGGGACTTTACATTCTAGTGTATTGAGTAGGAGATATATAGATAAATGAGTTATAGATAAAAAGTGCTATAAGGAAAATAAAATAGTATGATATGCCATAGACAGAGTTTGGGGAAGAGAACAGTGTAAAGGAGGACAACCAGGGAATGTCCCTCTGAGGAGATGGGATATGAGCTGAGACCTGAATAAAAAGAAAAAAAAGTGGTGATACAAAGATCAGAGAAAGAACATTCCAGGAAGAGGAAATAGCAAAGCCAGAGTCCCAGAGGCAGAAATAAGTTTTGTGGGTTCCAGGAATATAAGGAAGTCAAGCTTGGCTGGAAGAGATGAGCTAATGGGAGCATGGCAACAAATTAGGTTGGAAGAGTCTGCAGCCAGATGATGTGGGACTTTGTAGGTAATGATGAAGAAGTGTAGGTTGAATTTTAAATGCATTGAGAATCTATTAAAGAGAAGCAACCAGGAGAATGAAATTATCTGATTTATAGATTTTAGAGCTAGATTCAACAGCCGTGGTCCACAGGAGAGACAGGCCTGCTTCAGTCAGGCTGATTTACCACTGGCCATTGCTACGCTTTTTATTCGCTGTCGAGTAAGCTTTCAGAAACACCATGAGTGTTTGCCACTGTTGTTGTTGTTTTCCTTGGTGTTTAACTTTGTGGGTCAGAACTGGTTAGAAGCTAGATCACTGTTTCTCAAATATTGCTACGCACATGCCCTTAGGCCTTGAAAAAGGAATTTGTTCTCCTCAGGATCTGGGGTAGAACATGAAGCTTTCCGTGCAAGCATGAAACATACAAAGTCTTATGTTTTGTCATAAAAGTTTGGGAGATATCCTTGTTTGCTTTAATACGGAAATATTTTGATTAGAAATTTAATTGTTTTTATTCGAAGTCTTAATGTAAAATTGACATACCAGATGGGTTTTCTGGGGATACTAAGTCCCTGGCAAATAGCATAAGCCCCAAGTTGCGGGTGAATACCCAACTTTGAGAAGCACTGAGCTAAATTACACAAACGTGTCAGTTATTAAATCTGTGTTATAGAAGCCACCTCTTAATTGTATCTCAAGTTTTGTGGTCTCCGTTAGGGACAGGTTCTCAAAGGATCAGTCAGCACTTTCCATCAGTGAAGTCTGGTCCTATTCTAGGCTCTCTTCTTTTTAACTTATATTTAATGACTTAAAACCATTTCTGGATGAACTGGAAGGTCCTTCTTTTGACATAGGAAAGAAATCTTTTCTCACCTGCCATTAACCAAGTATAGGAAAAAAGAACTGGGTGTGCCCTAGGCAGACAACTGTGCCTGCTTTAGAATCGGGATCTGGACAGCAGAGTGTTGAGGTGGGTGTGCCTTGGAGCCACCCTGCTCAGGGTCCTGCCTCGACCGCTTCCTGGCTGTGTGACCTTGGGCAAGTTACCTAACTGTGCTTTGCCTCCGTTTTCTCATGTTTAAAAGGAGCAGAATAATACTTCCCACCTCATAGGCTTATTGTGACAAGAAACTGAGTTAATACATGTAAAGTTCTTAGAAAAAAAGTGAGCACTTGATAAATGTTACCTCTTGTTAATACCATTTAAAACAAGGATTTAAGATGAACTACTCCACAAATAAAATCATTTTTTGGTGGAATGGAATCATTTGGTAGAATGCATACCAACAATGGTATGCAGACGTTCAAACAAAATCTACATATAAGTTTTTTTCAACTAATTTATCTCCCAGAACACCTTAGAACATTGTATTACAGGAAGTCCTATAGTCTTAATGCTTTATTAAGGATCTTTATTTTTATTAACACAATGAGTATCTATTACCCTCTTCATTGAATATATAATATAGGATTCAGTGGAACCAAATATGATAAAAACTAGTCTATCAGTCTGGTTTCTGTGGCCAAATACAATTATCCTCTGGATAATTTCTTGATTTTGCCCTATATTCTTCATAGTAGCACTCAACAACCAACACCATGTAGATTTTCCCTCAAAGAAATTCTGCAAAGTATGGCATCAGACTCCTCACAGCCTTTGTAAAGTGCATTATTGAACTTAACCAAGTCAAAGATTCATCAACAGTGTCTCTCAGTTATCTGTTTTGCTCTGTGCTGCATGCCTGATTTCTGCAGTGGGGAGCCTGGCACTGTAACATCTCTCTTGAAGCAAAGGATAGTAATGAGAAGGGGTGACTGGGACAAAAGGGGTGAGACAGATGGAGGATAACACACTTAGTGGAAGCCTCCAGGGGAGTTTTCTCTTTATTGATGGCGGCTCCACGTAACCATTTAGGTTTACTTACAGAAACTGTGAGGCATGATTGATAGAGCTATCCTGCTAGAAACAGAGTGGGTATGCTAATGGGGACGAATCTTAATCAAAGGAAGATATCCAAATATGTACTGGAAAACATGTTAAGCTGCTGTTTGTTGTCAGGGAAATTAATATAATGATAGGAAAAATGAAACAGTAATGGGAATTTTAAGACAGCATTTTATAGGTGTTTATCATTTTGTATGTACCTAATAAATTAACCAGACATAAACATACAACACTAGGCCTTATAATTTTACGGAAGATGGTTATTGCACATCTATGACTATTGTTATTATAGATGTAAAATTCAAATAGATAGTTGTTTAATCAATGCTGTATTACATTTTAATAGAATGAATTTATCCTTGGCCTCCAGGGCTGGTTGAGACAAAAAAAAGGGTTAATGATGGGCAACGGAAAATTCTGGAGGGACCACTTGTAGAAGCAATCGACTATTAATTGACTCCAGACCACTTAAATTGCAAGTTAACTACTACCACAGCACAATGTGTAACTTATTTCTGGCCCTTATCTTGTGACATTGAAACAGGGTGTATATTATGATTCAAAAGAAGTAGACAAAGCCTCTTCCTCTAGGAGTTTGTTTTCACATCCAGGTGTCAATAAAGTAATAGTAGACAGAAGACAGCTGATTCTTAATTGTCCACATGTGGTGTGTGCTTTGAAAATTATTCAGGACAGCACTGCAATCCCTGAGTGACTCCTTCCACCTCCTATGGCGTTTGCTACTGTGGGGAAGGCTACCATGTTAATGGTAATGTTTGCCTTAAGAAAATGTAAGAAAATTGTGGCACACAATTATTGCATTTCAAAGACTTATATTCTTATATAATATAGACATAAATTTCATAAGTTTGGGGTTGCATCATTCACTTTTTCTTCTAGGTAATTTCTTTAATCTAGATAATGAAGCAAGCTATATCTGAGTAAACACATCTTAAAAATACTGCCTTCATACATTTTCTCCAGACATCCTTTTCAATCTTTATCTCTAATCTATTTCTTGCCCCTTTTATTGCTTTATACCCCTCTTCAACTGTTTCTCTCCAAAAAGTGTTATTATTTTCCCTAATTGTAAAAGTAATATGTATTTGTAGAAAAGTTATAAAGTAACAGAAATATAAAGAAAAACTCACACCACAGAGGGGTAATCATTATTAATATATGATACATTTCCACTAAGTTGTTTTTCTACATATAGTAGGTAGCAAAGTTGAGATCTGAATACAGTTCATTCTGGCGGCAGAATCCATATCCTTGACCCCTCTAGCAAAGGTCACGCAGTTGGTGTAGAACGGGATCAGGATTCAAACTGCCTCCAACGTCTGGCTCTTTTTGCTGTACTGCATGGGTAGCAGTATTAGTTTTAAGATTTCTAGAATCTTCTCTGTGCTTCAAATTAGTCTCTCTCTGGTTTTTCTTTTGTCCATAAAGGGAAAAATAAAGTTTTATGTCATTGCTTCCTCCCAGCAACACTTAACAACCTGTTCAGGGGAGGCAATCTGTTTTGCTCAGAAAGAAGGGAGGCCTTCTGGATGGTGCACTACCAGGTGGGGGGTCGGTTAGTCCTTAATGCCTTTCATTCTGGCTGTAACACCAGACCCCATATGGTTGCTTTAATGAACATTTTAAGTCCTCCCTGAAAGAACTTAGCTGTCCCCGTGAGTATATGTGTCTCTGAGTGTAAACATCTAAATATCAACCCTCATCCTAGATCTCGTTTTAAATTAGATTGACCTTGAAGTAGAACCATGTGAGTCCTTTATTATGTAGACTGTGTCCTAAATGGAAACTCTGTCCGCTGAGCCAGTAGAGCTCGATATTTTGTTTTATGTTTTTTTCCCTCTAATCTTTTTCTAAAGTCTCATTTACCAGCTTCAGACAGGGGATGAAGGCAGAATGAAAGAGCTGAAATAAATGTGATAGCCAGAGATTTCAAAGCCAATTATGTGCGGCCTTGCTCTGAATGTAGAGCAGAACTGGTAAACCCTGATAGCTGTCCAGTACTGCCCAGATACTTTCCTGTTTCTCCTTTAGTTCCTATAACACCGTACAAAATGAGCAGAGAGATGTTACTATACTTAGTTAACAGATTGAGAATCTGAGATGATAGAGATGCCATAATTTCCCCTGTAACAATAGAGAGTAAGTGGCAGATCCAAAACCCAGAGTCCGGAAGCAGGGTGGCATCTTGGTTAAGAGCTCAGATTTTGGATTCATAATAACTTTGGGTTCACCACTTACTAGCTATTTGACCTTGGATGAGTTATGTAACTTCTCTGTGCTTGTTTCCCCACCTATGCCTATACCATGGGTTATTATTAGGGTTCAATGAAGTAATCTATGTAAAACAATTGGAACAGAGCTTGGCACAAAATAAGCTGCATTCAGGTTAACCATTATTACTTTTATTATTATTATTAGTCTTGACTCCTAGTCCAGGGCACCATGGTGATTACAGGACCGTTTGCAGTAATTGATAGCAGTGCTGGTTGGAGATGGTGGAATGAGATTAGGAAGTGAACAAAAGGGAAATATGCTTCCAGCTAGCCTAATAATACTTAGACTTATACTATAGTTACACTTGCCTTAAAAGGGCAGATTTTGAGACTTTATGTTGATTTAGTGATGTTTCCTTTATATTTCAATTTCTTTTAAAATATATACATATATATATAGATCCTAACTAAGAAGACTTTATTCAAAACCAAGCCTAACTATTAAAGTTATATAAAAAGAAAAGTCTGTGTTAAAGAAACTGATTTTTTTTTTTTTTTTTTTTTTTTGGCCGTGCCACACGGCTTGCGGGATCTTAGTTCCCCGACCAGGGATTGAACCCGTGCCCCTTGCAGTGGAAGCGCAGAGTCGTAACCACTGGACCGCCAGGGAAGTCCCTGATTTTTAATTTGAAAACTCTAAAATTTAAAATTCTAGAATGTTAAGTAAGCACAAATATATACTTTTCCAAATACTCAGATTTACTATGCAGGCATCCTAAAACTTTTTAAGTAAATGCAGTGATTGCTTTTGCATAGCTTCATGATTTGAGCACAGAAATCAAGTATATGCAGAGCAACACCTATGATGAGACTTCCCACTTCCCAAGGGTAGCGTTAATTCCACGGCTGTACTGTACAACAGCAGTCCCCAACTTTTTTGGCACCGGGGACCAGTTTCGTGGAAGATCATTTTTCCACATACGTGGGGTGGGGGACTGGTTTCGGGATGATTTGAGTGCATTACATTTATTGTGCACTTTATTTCTATTATTATTACATTGTAATATATAATGAAATAATTATACAACTCACCATAATGCAGAATCAGTGGGAGCCCTGAGCTTGTTTTCCTGAAACTAGATGGTCCCATCTGGGGGTGATGGGAGACAGTGACACCCGAAATGTGTTGCTTATGTCCAGTCTACTCCGTAAGATGCAGCTTCATTGTCACTTGCCACTCACTGATAGGGTTTTGATATGAGTCTGCAGGCAGTTGATTTATTATGGTCTCTGTGCAGTCAAACCTCTCTGCTAATGATAATCTGTATTTGCAGCCACTCCCCAGCGCTAGCATCACAGCCTCAGCTCCACCTCAGCTCATCAGGCATTAGATTCTCATAGGGAGCGCGCAGCCTAGATCCCTCGCATGTGCAGTTCACAGTAGGGTTCGGGCTCCTATGAGAATCTCATGCCACCGCTGATCTGACAGGAGGCAGAGCTCAGGCAGTAGTGCGAGTGTTGGAGAGCGGCTGTAAATACAGATGAAGCTTTGCTCGCTCGCCCGCCGCTCACCTCCTGCTGTGCGGCCCGGTTCCTAACCGGGGGTTGGGGACCCCTGCTGTATAACATTAAATTGGACCATAGATGGTTGGATGAAGTTTCACATACAGTATGTATGCAAATCCATGTAATGCTGAGTGTAGCTCTGATGAGGTTATGCTGAGTTTAAAATCATGAGGACGAAAGGGAGATAGGAGGAGTTACAAGTGAGGAGGAGCTCGTAGGGAGAAGGTGGTCTCCCCGGTTAAATCAAAGTAGGATCTTCCCAAGAACCACTGTGTTCTGTAGCTTAGAGAGAAATATTTGGTTAAATTCTGCTTACAAAAATTAAATTTTATGTATCTCACTGATGAAATAAAGAAGAGTAGTACTCCTTACCTTCCGTTGGAAAAAGAACTTAATACTTACACTCTACAGATACTAACATTTATCAGCTGAATATTACCAAGTCAAAAAATTTTAAAGCAATACCTGTATTGTATAGTACTGAAAGAGACGATGCAATTCAAAATGTGACTACTTCATAACTCTCAGAAAGAAAAGGTCTACTGTCTAAAACTAGTTCCAAACTCTCACAACAAATCAGTCACCTGCAAAACCTCTGTAAACACAGAGTCCTGAGTCCTACCCCAGATTTACCGAATCTGTGTGTCCAGGGATAGAACTGGGATATTAGTATTAAAAAAAAAAACAAAGAGGCCAGAAAGCTAACTGACTGTTTTTCTGCCTTATGAGGACACAGCAAAAAGACAGCTCTCTGTAAACCGGGAAGAGGTCACTTGCTAAGAATATGACCATACTGGCACCCTGATCTCAAACTTCCAACCTGCAGAACTGTGAGAAAAAAAAATGTCGGTTGAGGCATCCAGTCTACAGTAGTTTGTTCTAGGAACCCAAAATGACTCAGACATTCACAATGAAATATAGGCAAGCATTCTATATGCAAACTGGAGGCAAAATATCCTTATAGGATCTATATTTTGAAACTCTGTCAGTAACTGGATTTTTTAAAATGCATGTAGCATTGCAAAAATTAAATGCTTCAATAATTTTAAAAATAAAAAGTAAAATAAAAATAGAACAAAAGCCCTCACAGAAGATTCTGATGCAGGCACGTTTAAGAACCACTGACTTAAATTCATTATGTCTTTGACTTCAGAAAAATCATATTACCAAAAATAAAAGCAAAATGGAGCACATTAGAAGAAAAAATGGTCAGGCGTTTCTCCCATAGGGTGAGTTTTTATAAAAACATTGGGTGATGCTAAACCACTGACAATACTAGTGATAATATGCCCAAGAAAGGGCATTGCCCCTGAGCAAGAGTTACCAATCACAGAATTTGTTCAGTGGTGCTTAGATTTTACAATTAAAATTTTAGAATTTTTATTTAAATACACCTATAGCAGGGATGCATTTTACTCTACAAACACATGTTTTTTAAATGGCACATGACTTTATTTTCTTTAAATCAAATTACATCTGATAGTAGGGCCCTATCTTGCCTACTTCTCCTCTTAAAGTTCTTCCTGGACATCAATCCTTTAGGAGCTCAGACTTTTGAAGAACAAAGACTTGGAAGAGCGTTTCTTTGAGAAAATTCTGCTTTCCCTCCTGTATCACAAGTCTCCAGTGAGCCAAGGGAATATAGTCAAATATAAGTTCTTTGCACTGACAGAATAGCTGCTTCAAACTTGGGGAAGAAAAAAACATAGTAAGTTCCAAACACAAATTAATATTTCAATAAGTTATCCTACCCCTCTCCTTTATTATTTACATAGCTTTAGAAAAAACAGGTTATGTTAGTCGAATTCAGATATGCCACTACCCCCTTTTATTATGAAACAAATGTTATATGTCATAAATGTTAAATGTTATAAAAGAATCTTTGGTACTTCTAGGTCCCTTAAGTACATAGCTACCATCTTACAGCAGACCAGACAATGTCCTTATGGCTAAATGCATATCTGAGTCAGCAGTAGCTGTTGATCATCTCATGGACCTATCACAGATGCCAATGGCAGGAAATTAGAGGCTGTGGGGAGATGAATTGAGATTTCTAATCCAATTTCCGTACCCCTATTAGGCTGCCACCTAAATACCTTGAGTCTCTTGTGTGTAACTACAAGCTTCTTATAGGAACCCATTGATCTAGATGCTTCAGTAAACACAAGAGATTCAGCAATGCAGACAACTGACACATACACTGTTGGCAATTCTTATTTTGCTTTACATTTTCCCACTTAGTATCCTTCAGTGAAATATTGCATAGTGAACACTGGAGTCAGAGAGACCTGCCTTCAAATCACGTTTTGACTACTCCCTCATTGGTACCATCTTATCCTCTCTGACCCTCAGTTTCCTTATCCAAAAACTATAGGTAATATCCACTGTGAAAGTCTGTTGCTATGAGGATTAAAGGTGGTGATGTGTGTGACCAAACAGTGACTGAGAAATAGGGATTCTTTGCAATAACAATAAACTTATATTCAACCATTTTCCTTCCCTACCCGCCCCATCCCCAAAATTCAATTCCAAAGCTCAGGAAAGTCATGTAGATTTTACAGAATATTTCATATGAAGACAAAAGAGACGATTATGGAATGACTTTTAAGCTCTATATTCTGCATTCCACCTTGCTGGCACTGAGGTGTCCTGAGCTAAACTGAAAACCTACGAAGTCCACTGGCTCTTTGATGTTCTGACCATTACTTTTCACTGTCTGTTTCTTTATTATGACCCTCATGTAGTTTTGCTGCATGATATTCATCTTAGTTGTGATCAGAATGTATCATTCTAAATTTTCTCCCTTCTGCTGAATCTCTTCCAGATTGGTTAGATATGGTAGATGGAAGCCTCCGCTCTATTGATAATCTTAAAAAGAAAAAGAAAAATCTCCTCCATCCGATTTCACTGCTGTATCTTCGTATCAGTAGTTCATTTAAAAGCAGCTTTTGCTTCCATTGGATGTACGGGTCTAGTTGGGAGTTCCCAAAAAAAGCAATCTTGTCTAGATCCTCCTTATTGGCCAGGAGTCCTCTTTGCAGATGGACTTCAATGGCAATTATCTCATCCCTCTGGGTGTTTTGTGCTCTTACTCAGCCTGCTGGAAATACCTTGGCCAACAGCATACAAGGAGAGATCTCTTATTTAAAATTCCTCAGAGCATGAACAAGAGGTCCATCAGTATGATTATCCCAAAAATGTGTTTGGCAGGGAGGGAGAGGAGGTTTGGGAAATGATGAGAATAGTCTGGTGACTGTGGGGAGTACAATTAATATTGGCTGAGTTCTGCCAATGTCAAGCATTCTGATAAGTCATTTGGATACTTTTTTTCTGTTTATTTTCACAATAGTCCTGTCATGTACTATCTATCACAATTGGGCAGAACTGAAAATCAGAAAGATGAGGTAACTTGACTAAATCTGCACAGCTGATAGGTAGGAGAGTTGGGACTCAAACTTGGTTTGTGTTTCACTAAAATGTGTTACCACCTAGAATATTAAATATTCATAAAATTCTTCAAATATACCAAATCCCAAGATTTGAGGGAGTTTATTTTGTCTATTAAAATAGAAACTCTGCTATAAATGGGTTCATATGCTGTGCATTGCCATATTTTCAGACATATCTTCCACTTTTCCCCTTCGTGCCCCCATGCTCCAACCAGCTTAACCAGATAACTAGCTTTACCAGCCTCCCTGACTGCTCTTGCAACACTCGACCAAACATATGCTTCCCCTAGCCATCACCATCTTTATTTTCACATGTCCAAATACTATCCATTTTTCTCGTCCCAGCTCCAATGATGCCTCCTCATAAGATTCTCCCTACTTCTTTCTACAGGATATCATTTCCTCTTCATTTGAATTCCCAAGACAGTCTATCCTTCCCCCCCATCACACGTAGCTGGTTTTAGCCTTATTTGATTAAACACACACACGCACATGCACACACACACGCACACGCATATGCGTATCATCCAAGACAAAGTGATGCTTGAGAGAAGAATCTATGTTGGATCGGATTTTTATCTTCCACATCATCTAGATTCATACATAAAAATAGAACACAAATATAGTTATTTATTGAGCTCCTACCATATGGCAGTGATTATTTAAGGCTTTGTATATTGCATCTCATTTAATCTCCTAGCAATCCTATAAGGTAGGGCTTAAGGTAAACCATTTTCTAGATAAGGCAGCCAAGATTCAATTTAAGTAATTTCCCCAGAGTCACACAGCTAAGTAAGTGGAAGAACAGAATTCAAACCCAGATTTTGTAGTCTGAAAGCTCATGTTCTTTCCACCATGTCCATAGCCTCCCTGTATGGTTTCTAAGTGTGTAAGTATATGTTAAATGAGTGAGTAGATGCATTAGTAAAAAGACTACAGTTGCTGTAAATGTGTTTTAATTGTCATCATTTCTATAAAAGGATCCTAGTTAACACACAATTTCCCTGAAGTAGACTAAACCTTAACTGTAATCTTCTTTTTTTTAAGTGTTTTTATTTTATTTTATTTTATTTCAAATGACCAGAAATTGAGTTTATTCAGAAATAGTGGAGGAACTGCAATTAAGGAAACACATGCTGTGAACCAGCTCCAGTGAGTCCCTTGAGGATTAGGGATGGGCTGTATTTATGGACAAGGAGTGCAAAGAGGGGGGAGGTCCAGCCAGAGTCCCAGCAGCAAGTTCATTGGCTTGAGGATGGGGACGGATTCTCGGTGTAATCGTCTTAATATTGAATATATTTGTATAACTCAAGACATACGAGATTCTGACAAATTTAAATATCAAATATGGTGATATCCATTAAGCCATGCTGTTAGTCATAACCAGTTTTCATAATGCTACATTACCACTCTTATAATAACTTGCTAGTACCTATACATCATACAGAAATAAAAGTTACTCGTTATTAAATAAAAATTAGCCCTATAATGGGAAAATGTATATTTTCCATTTCTGTTGTTTGAGAATATGTAGATCTTCGGGGCTGAATTGAACAAGACTCAATACAAATCTCTAATAGTCCTCTGGAATAAAAGAATTTTTTTAAAATAATTTTAAAATATAGGAAAATAAGTTAAGAAAATCAACACTGCCTGTAATTCCACCACTCAGAGAAAGCACTGTTAACGTTTCAGTGACTTTTCCAAACTTACATATAGACATAGAGATATACCTGTCACAGAATTGGCCTCATACTACATATGCAGATTTATGGCTTTTTATCTCTCAGCTTATATGATAAACAATTTTTAATATCATTTAAAAGTCATTTAGAAAACATGCAATATTGAGAGAAAATAAAAATTTTATGTACATGTATTTCCCAGACATGATATTCAGTAAATTCCCTGACATACGCTTCCAGACTCTTTTTTTCTCGGTATCTATTATATAAAATTGAGATCATACTTTATGTTTTTTATTATTTACAAAAATTGGATTAAACTGTATATATACTATTTTAACCTGCATTCTTCATTCAATAATATGTTGTGAATATCTTTTCACATCACCAAATCTGCTTCCATGGCAACGTTTTTAATACTTACATGTCCGTTCAATACGGATGACCATACATGTTTTTTCCAGTGTTTTGCTTTTACAGACTTTGTAACCATGACATTCTGTGTATACCTGTTGTACTCAATTTTGTAGGACACATTCCTGGAAGTGGGATTTCTGGGTCGTAAGTTCAGCGGTTTATACCACTACCACTGATGTATAAAGAAGGTCTTTGCAGCTATTAGAGAAAAGGTAGATGGTGCTATGTGTACTGACTTGGAAGGATGTCTAATATACAATTTAAGTTTTTTTAATAAAAACAACTGCATGATAATATATATAATATGATCTAGATCAAATTTTTATTTAAATATTTTCTGTCTCCAGCTTATGTGTAGATTTGAGTATAGATATGAATTCGGGCATAGGTATAGAGATATAGCATTGAACACTGGGAATACAAAAATAAATTAAGAACATTTGCTGACTTAAAAGAATGCAGCAAACCAAAAAGGGAGTCAGAGTAAACAATTAAATTATACCACAGTGTGAATGTATATGCTGGAAGACAGAATACTGGCGACACAGTGGAGGGAGAGCTTGCAAGGCAAAGGGCCATCTGGCTGCCAGATAAAATAATGATGCCCATTTAAATTTGAATTTAAACACTGGATTTCAACTATGATAAACAATGAGCAGTTTTCAGTATAAATATGTCCTATCAATATTAGCATATTTATATTAAAAATGATTCATGGTTTACCTGAGATTCAAATTTAACTGAGCATCCTGTATTTTTATTTGCTAAATCTGGCAATCTTAAGCATGGCCAGAAACATGGTTTTGTCACCATAAGAGGAAATCAACTCCTAAGAATGAATTCACATCCACAAAAGTGACTAAAGATGGATGTATAAACTGCCAGATTTCTTGTTTAAATGTCTGTGGCAATCATGACATTTACTAAGTGCCAGTCAGGCGCTGTGCTAAGTGCTATTCAAGCATCATTTTGTCTAATACTCATCAGGCCCTAAGAGGTAGGCACTATTCCTGATCACAAGAGAGGAAACTGAGGCACAGAGGTAAACAAATTGCCCAAGATCACATGGTTTCTAAGTAATGAGGCTGGAACTTGAATCTAGACAGTCAGACTCACAGCTTGCTCTCTTTGTTCTATTCTCTACTGCCTTTAAAATAGGAGCTATAATTGCCAGGATGACTGAGAAATATAATTAGACCCTTGAGGGAAAGTATATGCTAGACAAAGAATTTTTTTAAATAAAACATAATGGTTACATACCCAGGCTTTGCAGCCAGGCGACCTGGATTCAAAGCCCATCCCTGCCACTAACAGGTCAGCTCTGTGAGGAGAGGCAAGGTACTGCTAAGTCTTGCAGATAATAGTATTATATATGCCTTAGAATTAATGGGTAAATTACATAATATATGATATATAAAGCATATGTAGCACAATGCCTGCCTCATAGTAAGTTCCCGAGGTATTTGTAAGTAGATGTTGATTATGTTGTTGTTGTTATTACTATTTAAAATACTCAGAGTACAAAACCAAGTGGCAATCATAAAGGATACACTATATAGGAGTTTAGAAGAGAGAAAAATCTGCAATCAGCCTCCATAAACTTCAGAGGCTTTATGGAGAAAGTAGGATTGAGACCCTGCTAGAAACCAGGAACAAGTTATACATACATTCACAGGAACTTCCTAAAATATATGGTTGGAAGAAAGGACCAATCAGTGTAAATTTTAGTTGGATGTGAACCATCAACTCAAGATAACTTATGACCTCAGGCTATCTCTTCATCCGATTTTAGAAGTGCAGTCCTCTGGAAAGAGAGCAAGGCAGTGCGACAGCAATCTTTTGTTCTTATGGATGTCTTATCCTTCCTTCCTGGCTACCAGACAGTCTTCATAACCTGCCGGCAATAACAGACCCGAAAGAGTAAATGACAACAGCTGCATGAAATAGAGGAAAATGTACCATTTCCTAAAGGACGGAAAAGAAACCCATTTAAGGGATTTGGTTAAAGCCAATTCATCCTTCCTGTGGACAAGTAGAGCATATATTTGAACATTATCTTTCCTACAAAGGAGCTGCTCTTATACTCCACCTGAGCTTTCATCCAGTTAAAGGCATAAGGGGTTTTCTCCCCTAGAATCAGTATTAATAATGTAAACTCGACATACAGAAGTCTATAGTTGAATTAACATATTGCATTCTGTTTTAGAAGATATGATTTAGCTAAACATATTCAGAAATTCGTATGTAGGTGTGAATTTTAAAACTCAAGATCTAATCTGATTTAGAAACCTTTAGTTGCAGCGTTACAGATAGAAATCATCTTGGAGCCTCTGAGGAAAGAAAATTATTGTTGTAGAGGTAGAGTTTTTGTTTTGTAATATTATGTTTTAATACCTTGATAAACAGAGAGAAACCCTAGTGAGATATTAAGCTTTGGACTTTATTGGAGGCGGGGGGGATTGTGATGTTCCCCATATTTTTCTATTGTCCAAACTCTTTTGTTGTTTCCAAATTTTTCTCCCAAAGGAATGGTTTTGCTTTCTTTATACCATCTTTGAACAGACCTGGCTGAGAATATGAAGATGTGGGTAGTTACTCCACAGGCCAAACCTTAGAATACCAGTGGGATGCCCAGCTTACCTCAAACGGTTGTGCCCCGCCTACAGCTCTGCCAAAAGGGCAAACCCAAAAGGATCGGGTGGCTTATCCCCCAGCCAGACCCGAATGGACTGAGTGTGTACTTGACCCAAAGGAGGCCAGTTTAGAAGCTAGCCAGTGACCAATAATGTGCTTTACTCAAAAAAGTGAACTAGGTCTATCAAATTCTCTCTTAAGAATTTTTCATTGAAGAGCAGGCCAAGTGAGCAACTATAAGTGAAAGGAGAAGCTAATAGTTAATGATGTAAAGGAGGCCGGAGGGTCCATCATGAGTCATGTGCAAGTTGATGTTATTAGGAAGCATAAGCTAAGAGCAAGCAGAAACTGGGAGGTAGAGCGTATCTCATTTCTAAACTATCAGTTAACAAAAGTGGTGAGTAGAGAGAGAAGAAAGAAATTGCACAGAGAGGAAAGGTGTCATCTTGAAGGGAAAGCTCTGGAATAAAGATCCAGCTCATCGGATCTCACCCTTCCTCATCTCCGCCAGTTCAGCTTTTTCTGAGTTCCGATGTGCATATGTCCTACTACTTGAAGTAGCTCAAATAAGTCACTGTTCCTTGCAATCAAATTTCCTTGCCAAAAAAAAGTTTGCTCAATGACAGAGGGAACATTTTATCTTATTCACTAATCTATATATATCTAGTACCTCTCTCTGGGCCTGGTACAGAGTAGGCCTTTGGTAAATATTTATGAAATGAATGAATGAATATGCAAATGAACAGTCAAAATGATTAAACTCATTTAATTGCATTAAGTGCCCACTAATCTCCATGGCTTCCCATCGCCTTTGAATATTATAGTTATACACAAGACCTGCCCATCTTCTCAAGTCTGTCTCCTACTCAAGCCTTTAACAAATTCCCTAAATGGGGCTTGTTTTCAGATTCCCCTTTAACTTTGCACATGCTGTGTATTACCACTTCCTAGAAAGCCCTCTTTCATCCCACCCCCGCCCTGGACCTGAATCCTACTTTCCCCTGTGGTTTCTTTCACATCTTAATTCAAATCTCTTTCCCAAGTGGTAAGAGAATTAGGTGTTCTCACTTCCCACTCCCTGACAACCCCGTATATAATTTTGTACTCCAATAAAATATTTTCCTGTATCATTAAAATTTTTCATGAATATTAACTTTAATAACTAAATGGGGATATATCTTATGTTCTATACCTTTATCTCTTTGTTGGACATTTTGATTGTTTCCTTTTGTTCTGTTTTGCTCTTATAACAAACCACAAAGACTTTCTGTGGAAGCCTTTATTCACTTTTTTTATTCTCTTCTTAAAATTGCACACAGGAGGTAGAATTGCTGAAACAAAGGGCAGGATTACTTCTAAAACTCCTGAAATATATTGCCAAATTGCTTTCTTGAGATGTTTTAAGGGGGTTTTACACTTCATAGCACCAGCATTATGAGTGTCTATCTTACCATACCACAACTAAATTATGATTTATCGATTTGAAAATCCTTTATTATTTTTAAACAGGCAAAGGGGGAGTATCATTTAATTTGTATTATTTTTATTCCTGCTGAGGTTAAACATTTATATTTGTGTGTCTATTTGTCATTTTTATTTCCTCTGTTGTGATTGGGCACTAGCAGCCTCTATTTTCTATTGAAAGTTTGTGTTTTTTCTTATTGAGTTGTAGGAACATCTTTAAAATATTGATAAATATATTTGAGTAGATGTTTCCCCAGCTTGTTTCTTGTTTATAAGGTTTTTTTACTTCAGTGGTTTTACATTTTATGTAGTCAAATCTCTCATCTTTTATGTGATTTCTTCTATTTATCATATGCTTAATATTTTCTTTTCCATCAAGATGCTATGTAAGTATTAACCTGATTTTTTTCTGTAGATTTACATTTTATCCCATGAGGTCAGTTAAAATTTTTTTTTAAATCTTTAAAAGTAGGTTTACAAAAAATAAAAGAGTTTAAACACTACAACAGGACATATTAAACGTTCCTCCAACAATTCAAATCCATGTCTCAAAGGCCTTGGTCTGGCCATAATGATCTGGTGTCTTAGATTATATTTGTTTCAGCATCTTTCAGAATGCCACAAAAATACTTTTGTAGCTGGACACATTCACCCAATACCACAGTACTGTGATTCCTACGCTCTTTGGAAATATGCCTGTTAATAGTCACCATTGTCAAGGTCATCGACTTTCAACATCTTATTCCAATAAAACGCTCATGAACCATTTATAACCCACTGTCATAAAAGGGGCCAATTTTGCTGAAACCCAAACATTCTTTGGAGGAAATAAAACACTTAATAATGCAAAACTTTTAAAATGGCTTTAAATGGTCTGCCATTTCTCCCCTCAATAAGCAAACATAGTAAAATATAACTGAGAGTGATGTTTATATAGAGAAAATGGGGAATCCATCCTAATTTCTGTTTTTAAAAAGTACATATTTATAGATTATGGTACATAGACTATTATTAATAACAAATTACTTATGTCCCAACAGTTTGCTATGACACCACAGCTGTGAGCCACACAGGAAAGCAAATCATTATGAAGGTGCAGGCATAAATTTGGGGTTAGAGCTGGGGATGATATCTTGTTAAAGGCAAAGAAAATAATTGAGGAGTTCAGAGAAAGTGAGCATCGCCCTCACGTGGCTCTGATACAGGATCAATTGCCTTTACAATCAGGAGCAAAAGTGAGCCTTTAGAAGGCACTATTAGCCAGTGCCTTTTGTGATACTGAAAACCACTGATTGTTACTTTCTTCCACATTATAATAAAGTGAGAGCAACATTCTCAGAGGCTTTGCTTCTCTGCAATGTGAGCGCCTGAGGGTAATAATCGATGAGGGTAATAATTTGATGAGGTCGCAGTGAGTGCCCTGCACTGAGCTCGGTGCTTTACATGCATTCTTCCTCTATTTCTCACAGCTACCCTCAGGCTGATATTGCTGTGCCCACTTTACAGATGAGGATGCTGAGGCTGAGAGGAGTGAAGAAACAGCAGTTCACACAGGGTAGAATTTGGAGAACCAGAATCCAAACCTAGCTCTGTTTCTTTGCACTCACCACACTGCTTCATAATAATTTACTTCTGTGTATAATTTTATAATTCACAACTTTGCTGGTCTACAAAGAAGGCTTTTTAGTATCATTAAAATGAGGAAGCTAAGTTTTGGAAAAGTTACATGAGTGTGGTACAAATAGGCGTCTACTCCAAGGGCCCCAGTGGTAGAAGTCTTTGGGGGCCCAATCTGATGATGCTAGAATTAAGGGGGTGAATGGGCTCTTACAAATCATCTAGACCAATCTGTTCTCCAGATCTCTCTATATCAGACTTTAAGTTCCTGATAGTACCTTCGCCAAATGGCTAACACTTTTCTGCTTAAGGTGTAAGAGGAATCAGCCTCTTCCTTAATCCTTATCATTATAATGTCAAATTCACGTGTTGAGCCACAAAGTTCACCCCTTGATCCGATATTCTCTTTTATCCCCTAATTACTTTTAGGCTTCCCAAAATTCTGTGCTTAAGACCTATTAGCCCAGGCCTGAAATTCAATCCTCTTATGCTTCCTTCTCCAAATCCTTTGCTCAAAAAGCAATGTGTTATTTATAAAGAAGAGTATGAGGCACGCTTTTAAGGTTTAAAAATCTTTTTCTCCAAATTACATCAGGCAATATTCTAGATGCTTAAGCATCCAAGCCCTCGGCCAACCAACTGCCATCATTAATGCAGTTTGGGTCTATGTCCTGCTAATGTAGTGCATGGGGCTGGGTGCTCCCTGCCCACTGAGGGCAGCCAAGGAAGGTCACAGCAGGATGAGGGTTGGAGAATCTGAATGATATACAGATTTATCCATCTCAGTCTATGTGACAGAGAGATTTATGGTCAAAGGCATACAAATACATAACCCAGATCCTTCCTACTGCAATTTTAGGCTCTTCCTTTTAGTTCTAGCTCAGGAAGAGAGAATTTAAAGTACTGATCATGTTTTTTTATTACAGCTCTATTCCTTTTCTATGACAGTGCTTCATTCATACCTTCTTATGCTCATGGAAGCTATGGGGAAACAAAGATAAATGAGATTTGGTCCTGATCCTCTATGAGCTAATAGTCTAGAGAAGGAAAGAGCTCAGTGCACCAAATATGACAGTATAATGAGGTGAGAACCCTGCCTGAGATGGCCTGAGGGCTTTGAGAGCAGTACCTTTAATGGAGACGTGGAAAACTCAGTAAAGTGAGTCACTCTTCCTGTACCTCTAAGAGAAGCGAGGTCGTATTCCTTTGACCTCCTATCTTCAGGTGCCACACAGATGAGTATTTACAATCACCATCACTGTCCTCATCATCACTGTATTTAACTCGTCTCTGGTACAGGGCTGGGAGTTAGGGTGTGGCAAGCAAAACACACAGGTCAAGTGCAAAATTTAAGGGGGTACCAGAAAACTCAGTAATTTAGATAATAATATTTTAATACAGTATTTTAGAAAATAAAAGTGATGCAAAGTGAACAAAATTTTAAAGACAGGATCAGCATGGTATTGGTCTCAGGTTCAAGCATTTGTCTTTTATTTTTGAGTGGCATAGTCTAATTGAGGTGATCTGAAAAGGACAATGAAAACAAAGTACCTGTTTTATTTTCACTCTTTTGATTGCAAACAAAAGATCTGACCTAAGCTCCGGTAAGGAAATACGGTAGGATGTGATAGTTGATTTTCACTATACAACTAATGTCATATGGGAACCAGCAGAGAAGTTCAGTAGCATAAGCCTTAATAGCCCCCTTAAAAAATGAACCAGGCCGTTATTTTGGATTCAAGAAACTGCTAGATACTTTTCGCAACAAAATTTGGTGCTCTATAATTAATGGACACAGCTACAGCTACCCTCTACCTGTCCACATCTTTCCCTTCTGCTACCAGTTTACAATTTTTTTTCTGCTCCTTTATTCACTTTCCATAGGAGTATCTAATTGGTGTTGACTTTTTTGAGCACTACCGTACAAGCCATGGTTGCAGAGTCAGGCAGGGATCCCGTCCTGGTCCAAGCAGCTTTGGCTAGGGAGGGGACTGAGTTGGGTTGGAGTCGGGTGGAGCAAATGGGAAGGAGCAGTTGCAGGCAAGGTAATTTTCCTTAGAATAGGGTTAGGTGAAGCACCTGCCTCTAATACACCAGCATTGTGGACTAGCAATTGAAACTGCCCCCAGAAAGCAGAACAAATAGCAAGTGCTAATGGTGTTCCGAGAAAAGAAAGATCACCATGGGCCAGGGTGTGCTAATTATATGCTATAGGAGCCTGCAATTATAAACCCATAGATATGCAAATAAACGCTGATGGCTCAGCACTGGAGACTACAAAGCCATTTATCTATGGCCCCTGATAAGTGGACAGCAAGATAAATGATTTGTTTATAAATTCACTTAAGAGATTGCACTAATATCTCTAACTATCTTTCCCCCCTTCTGGGGGCATCCGCAAAATGAAGAGAGCCAGTAGGTACCTTGGATTGGATTTCCATATTCATTACCTTCTGACCTAGGCTGCTCTGGAGGTTTGCAATGGGATAAACAGGCCCTTTCAATTGTGTCTGGCTGATTCATACTGCCGAGAGTCATTTCCCTGTGACACTTCTTTACTGCGTACATTGGAAGTGATGGTGACATCTGTTCTTGCCACCCAGATCCCCGTGACAGCTCATAAATTGGCATTTCTTGTCTGTCTGGCAGAGAGGTCACAGAGAATATAACTGCAGGGAAATACTAAGAATGCTGTCTGCTGGCATTAGGCTTTATGGAACTGAAGGCTGAGAAGCCTTTGAGGGGCCCCGAGCTTGTGGGGTGACTCTCACAGGAAGTGAGAGCAGGCACTGCTGTGGCCAGACTTGCACATACATGAAGCCCATCCCTCTGAGAGTTGATAAACTGTGCACACCAAGTATTTAAAGCTGTCAGTTCCTAGTATTGAAATAAAGAAGTAATTTGAGATCATTAAACATTTTTTTAAAAAAGAAAAAGACCTGTCAGTTCCTGACAGTTTTGGAGTTTCTGTCCTTCTGTCATCTAAGCTGTAGTTAATGATGGTCTAAAAATTTTAAACCTAGTTAGGCGATTCAGAATAACTTAGGGCTTCTTGAAAATGCCAGAAGTCTTTTTTTCATTTCTCTCAGTGGAGAATGTTTATAAAAAACTCTGTATCGGGCTTCCCTCGTGGCGCAGTGGTTGAGAATCTGCCTGCCAATGCAGGAGACACGGGTTCGAGCCCTGGTCTGGGAAGATCCCACATGCCACGGAGCAACTGGGCCCGTGAGCCACAATTACTGAGCCTGCGCGTCTGGAGCCTGTGCTCCGCAACAAGAGAGGCCGCGACAGTGAGAGGCCCGCGCACCGCGATGAAGAGTGGCCCCCGCTTGCCGCAACTAGAGAAAGCCCTCGCACAGAAACGAAGACCCAACACAGCCAAAAATAAATATAAAAATAAATAAATAAATAAATAATTTTAAAAAAACAAACAAAACAAACAAACAAAAAAAAAAAACTCTGTATCTATACCTATAGATATACATCTCCATCCATTCATTCAAAGAGACATTTCTGAAGTACCTACTATGTGCCATTCCCTATGTTCAGACAGTAGTAGTAGTTACTGGATATTTTACTGTGGCTGTTATAGTACGTAACACATAATAGAATTCTAGGACTGTAATAAAGCTAGCACAGAAACCTTCAAATGTGAACCTCATTTTTATGTCACGTAAAAGGAGATTCTCGCTGATATTTTTAATTTAGTTGTTTGGTTGCATGAGGACTTTGTCAGTGTTTCAAGAAGTCTTTGCCAAGCCTGTCAAGTGTTTTGTTATGTTTTGGTGTTTTTTCATCTACCCATCTTCTGAGATATCAAGTGTTCTCACAGTCAAGAAAAGAAACTGGATTTGATAGGTCTACTCTTTAGCCAGTGACTGTACAAAATAACATGCAAAAAAACAGAAAAGGAATCAAAGCTGAGTGATAGGTAAAAATAAGCCTGCAATATGAGTAGCTGTATCTCTTTTGATTGACTTTGATAAAACTTTGAATCAAGAGTAATTAAGCTTAGGCAAGGAATCAATCCACTGTGAAACAATCTGGAAGTGACTTTCTAAAATCCAAGATATTTAAGCCTGCCCCAAACAGCAAATCTTCTAAATATGTGAGTTGTGAAATAATATTATGGTCATAAAATGGTTCCAAAAAATATAGGTAAAAGGCTCACGAGTTCAGCACTGAATAGTGTGCTGGGCCTCATTTTTTTTTTTTTGTCTTGAATTTATTGTAGAGTTCAGAGACTAAAATGTTTTCCCTAATTTAGATGAGTACAATACAGGTAGGATTTTTTTTTTTCTTAAGGTATGTATGTATTAGCCAGCTTTGATTCTGATAATTTGTCTCAAAATATAGTGCTACTAAGGTAAAAAGACTAGAAGAAAATTGGTAACATCATTTTCTTGGTCTGTGGAGACAACATCAGACTGAGAAAATTGAATAAGCTCTTTAGGCAGAAAGTACAATGTTACTGAAATGACATCACCATGACAATGTTTTATGGCCTCAAGGAAGTCATTGATTCCTTTATTCTTAGGCCCCTGTGCTGGCAGTTTAGATCAGCTACCATTTTTTTTTTTTAACATCTTTATTGGAGCATAATTGCTTTACAATGGTGTGTTAGTTTCTGCTTTATAGCAAAGCTCATCAGCTATACAAATACATACATCCCCATATCTCCTCCCTCTTTCTTCTCCCTCCCACCCTCCCTATCCCACCCCTCTAGGTGGTCACGAAGCACCGAGCTGGTCTCCCTGTGCTATGTGGCTGCTTCCCACTAGCTAGCTATTTTACATTTGGTAGTGTATATATAAGTCCATGCCACTCTCTCACTTCATCCCAGCTTACCCTTCCCCCTCTCTGTGTCCTCAAGTCCATTCTCTACATCTTTATTCCCGTCCTGCCCCTAGCTTCTTAAGAATCATTTTTTTTAAATTTTTTTTTTAGATTCCATATGTATGTGTTAGCATACGGTATTTGTTTTTCTCTTTCTGACTTACTTCACTCTGTATGACGGACTCTAGGTCCATCCACCTCGCTACAAATAACTCAATTTCATTTCTTTTTATGGCTGAGTAATATTCCACTGTACATATGTGCCACATCTTCTTTATCCATTCATCTGTCGATGGACACTTCAGCTACCATTTTATATATGTATTTTTTTTTTAATAAAGATGCAGTGGGTTCCCTAAACAGCCAGGGGTTCTAAATTATACAATCAGAAAATAACATTCTTTAAATTTTTCTCTGTACAAACAAAGTGTTATTTGGACTTCTGATAGAGTTAAATGTATTAGCACCTTATGGTAGGCCCTATCTGTAGCTATTTCTTTGTATTAGATGATCAGTCTTACATTTTGCAGGAGTATATCTGTTAATATGACGTCCTATTTATATAACAAAAAAATTACACTCGCTGAAACAAGATAGTTTATTTTTATACACAGAAGATATCCAGAGTAGGTAGTCCAGAGTTGGTATAGTATCACTCCACGTCATCAGTGACACAAGCTCTACCATTATGCTCTACAATCTGTATTGTTTGCCTTCATTCTCAAGGTTGCTTCGTGGTCCAGTGTGACTGTTGAAGCTCCAACCATCATATCTGGGTTCCAGGTCAGCAGAGGGAGGACGTGGGAGAGAGTAAAATTGCAGGGGTTTCAGCTAAATTAGCTTCCCTTTAAGCAGCCATCTCAGGAGTCCCACAACCACATCCATCTATAAGGCTGAGAAATAAAGTCTTTATTACAGGAAAAGTGCCCAACGAAAAAGTTGATATCTATTAATAAGAAAAAAGGATAAGAAATAAGAAATAGGAAAAATTAATGTTTGGGGAGCAATCCAGCCATCTCTGCCACAGTGGCTCTATTTCAGCGTGGAAAAATTGGAGAATAATAGCAGGTCCTCCTGTGATAACCTACCCAGAATAATTCCTATAGAGCTCATGCATGCCTCTTCATTTCTTATTTAATTCATATTTATGCAGCCTATTAATACAAAGCTTTTTCCAAGCTGAATTTTTGTGTAGACAACACATTTTAGGTACAAATAAGACTGTGATCTCCCAAGGCAACTTTAACCAGAATCATGAGTCTTTCTGTCTCTAAAACTATGGGAAATGTACATTCATCTTCATAAAGCTGATTATGTCAACAAAGCAAAAACAGACCTCCTCCCCCCAAATCAAACAGTAGTCAATCTATTTTAAAAGATGTATTTCAGTGGCTAACTAAAAGTATCTTTCCTTTTACATTACTTCCCACAGTGTGAATTACTTATAAAAACTGATTTAAAAAAAAAAAAAAAACTTTTTAAGAATGATTTTGCAGCTGCCTTTTTTAAGGGCTGGTGTTTACCGTTATAAATTATGTGTATGTATAATTGATAAACAGAAATTTACAAGCTTACTAGATTTTTTAAAAAATGGAGCACTTGTCTTCCCTAAGAATAGATTCCCTAATATAAGAAAAATGTCTGGCTCTTTTATTTAAAAAACCTTTAATTCTTCTTGTAAATGTTACAGAGTTAGCCACTGGGATAGAACAAGCCAACTCCATTGTAAAGTACTTCATTTTACCGCTGAGATAGTTATTCTGGAGGACAAAATAGGCCTCCGGATTCCCCCTACCTACTCCTCAGCCCTTCTACTGTGTTATACAAAATAAACAGATCAAGGAATCTCTTTCCATGTGGTGGAAAGCTTTGTGTTAGAGAAGAATCCAAGTCTCTAGACAGTATGTCTAAGCCATGACTGGCCACAGTAATATTATAAAAGGTAGTTTGTTTTTAATGCTTTGTTTATCCTCTTTTCTTCCCTGTTCTCCATCCTCAGTCAGTTCAGGAAGCATTGACTGAGCACCTATTATACATTAGGGGCCATGTTGGGGGCTAGGGCTACAGAAACACAGACTGTGCCCTCACTGAGTTCACCACCTGCGCTTCCTGTGCCTTTGCTCAGGCACGTGGCCACCACTTCCTGCCTCTGGTGTCTTGTGGCCCCTAGGGGTGCTATCTGCCTCCCCTGGGTATGACCTCGTGGGTATCGCCCGGTTTCCTGACATGCTCCTTACCTTCCCGGCTAAGCCTACCCTTCCTGGGTCCATGGCCCAGACTGCCAGTAGTACTTCCATTTAAGTTCCGATCTTTCCATTCTTACCTTAATGGAAAGATATTGGTAGTAATTTCAGACCATGTGTTTAAAAAGTGGGGAATAGAGTTGTGAAAAAAATTTTTTTAATAACCAAGGACTTTGTTTTTACATGGATCTTTGACCAAAAATTGTAGAAAATTTTACCCAGTCATACTATGCATGTTTGTAAATAGCAGCTATAAAAATGTTGCTATTTTAGATAATGTTACAGTATCCCTAGATGAATTCACTTAATAGAAATTTTACTAAAATGATTATCCTCTTTGTAGAAAACTTTCTGAAGTAAATTATTGGGGGACAAACTATGAATAAATATATGGAGGAACCACTCAGGTCATATAACCTATTAGATTCCTGGGTAAGGCCAACCCCCACAAGGCACCAAAAAAAAAAAAAGCAATATAAATGTGGGGAGTTGTATTCATTTATTCATTCATACATGCAGTCAACAAATAGTTAATAGAATATGTACTGTGTGCCAGACTCTATTTTAAGTGGTTAACAAAATAAACGTAGTCTCTCTCCTCATAGAACTTATGGTGTAGTGAGAGTGACAATAAAAATTTAAAATAAACAAAAAAATTATTTCATGCCGAGAAAAAATATTGTGAAGTATGAATAGGTGCTGTGAAAAATAACAGGGTGTCCTGGCCAAAGTGGTCAGGGAAGGTCTCTGTGAAGTTCACATTTAAGATGAGATTCAACAAGGTGGGAAAGTCGGGGGTTGGGGGCAGGTGGTGGGATGAACTGGGAGATTAGGATTGACATGTATACACTAATATGTATAAAATGGATAACTAACAAGAACCTGCTGTATAAAAAATAAATTAAGAAAAAAAAAAAAATGATGAGATTCAAGTTTAAGAAGGAGCCATGCCAGAGAATCCCAAAGTCTGGCATTTCAGACTGGCTTATCCAAAAAGATACAGCATTTAAAGGATGATTATGACTCTACCGAGGTATCTGACACATGGATTTTAGTCATGCCACATGTCAGCCAAAGTACTAATTCCTAAGCAGAGAACCTGTTTCCTAAAGAGACTCTTAACTCAGGCCTGATGAAGCCCATGGCATGTTTGGGTTGTTCACTTTTGAGTATGGTGAAGTGCTGCTCGTTGCACAGTTGTTTAGTGTGTGTGCTAACCACGCGTCTCTTGTTCTGCCTCTTGTATCACCAGGCCTCCGGAACCTGTTTACAGCACTGTGAACAAACTGTGCGATAAGCCTGCTTCTCCCAGGCACTATTCCCCTGTTGAGTGTGACAAAAGCTTCCTTCTCTCAGCTCCCTACCCCCACTACCACCTAGGCCTGCTCCCTGACTCTGAGATGACCAGGTACTGCATGCACTTCCTCACTTCATCTTCTCGAACTGCATGTGCTTCCACAAGGGTGAGTGGGTAGAATCCACCTCTGCTCACTTCTCTTGCGCTCTACATCTTCCTCAGGGTGGAAAGATGTTCTGCTTCCTTGGGGCAATGGGAGAAATTAAGAACATTGACTTTGTTTTTCTCGTGTGATCACAGAGCACTTACACATGATCACATGATGCTCTAAATGTTCTTGATTCCCATGCATTTTTAGAAAGGTATTATATTTTTCCAGAAGAATTAATTCTGAAATTGAATTAGCACTATTTTCCTCATACAGAAGGATGAAAGAGAACATTTATTGAATACCTTTTTGATTAATACATTTTGAATAATAATACAAACACATAACAGCCTAAGAAGTAGATACTATTACTGCCGTTTAATATTTTAACTAAATTATTAAATTAATACCACCATTTAACTGACTCCTTGAGGCACTAAACAATTCATCCAAAACTACAGAACTAGTTGGTTCTAACTAACCACAAAGAATATAATCTTCACCTTTACAGTGTGTTAACATCTGTTATCTTATTTAGTTACTCCCATTTTATATAAGAAAACTGAAGTTCAGAGAAGTTAAGGCAGTTCCCTCAGTATGATATTGCCAACAACTGTGGAGTCCAGATTTGTTCTTAGAACGTTTTGAGTTTTTCCACAATTTGTAAACAAATTGTCCTAAGTCTAAAGGTTGGACATAATTCTGCATTATAATTCTAAAGCATGTGTATGACAAATAATAAAACCCTATCTTCCTGTAGCAGCCAGTCAGAGAGAGAGAAAGAAAAAGAGAATACAATGTTCCATAAGGTAGTTCCAATTTAGTTTAAAGTGGGGAGATCTCAACTGTGATGCTTCTACATATAATGGGGTGCTAATATTGTTATGTTTTCAGACAGAATATCTTCATATGTCTTCATAATATTATTAGGACTGAGCAAATACAGATTCTAGAGTGATTCATAGTGAAGAGGGTCTCCTTAGAACATCACCTCTGTCTTTGGAGATTTTCAAAGAATAAGCTTAGAAGTCAATTATTTGCCTCTCTAGGGGAGTTAAATAACAAATTTTAAGTTACAGCTAACATTTCTAGAAATAAATGAGAAACATATTTTTGGTTATGTAATCAGCTGGGGCATTTTCACTAATTTGCAACAGGTAAAGCCTAATAGCTTTGCTTGTTTTAAAATTCTTTATAAATATTCATTAAATCCTCCTATACTTTTAACAAATTATAAAAACTTTTTCTTGGTACAGTGAACTATACAATTTTGAAGCTAAGAGGGCAAAGTCACCACAGCCAGAGGGAAGTGAGAAGGAACACACACACCTACAATAACGACTTTCTAGTAATTATGCATCTATAAATAGTCAGCTACATAAAGGCAGCTAACATTTATTGAGCTCTTCCTGTGTGCCAGGCGTGTTGTTAAGCACTTCTTACAAATTATTTCTCCTAACCCTGACCATCACCTTATGAGGTAGATGTTATCATTATGGTTGCTTTACAAATACAGAAATCGAGGCTTGAAAAGTTACCTGACATGCCCACGATCATCCACCACTAAGTGGCAGGGCTGGGATTCAAACCCAGGTGACCATTAGCACCTGCATCGGCATCGTCATGATGGCCCAGACGTCTTTGCTTGCTGGAAAAACTCTCCACCCATTTCTCTTTGTCTTTCCTTTCTCTATTTTTATCCTGCCTGCTCATCTCCCTTCTTCTGGCTCAGTGTCAATGAATCTTTTTTTTTTTTTAACCCGTGTTCTTTTTTGATGAACACAAAGATTACATTCCTTGCCTCCCACTGGGGATTGTGATGCATCCCTTCCTAAAAACTCACCAATAAGTGGATGACAGAATCTACCTTTTGTATGGACCCACCAGATATGATTCTTCTCCATTTACTTTCTGTAATCTGTATTATGAAAACCACAGGGGTTTTTTCCCCAAATTTAAAAAAAAATTACAGTATAATGTTGAATATGTGTTTTTCGTATTGCACACCCTCAGCAGTCCTGATATGCACCGGTCCCCACGCTCACCCTTCATCTTCCCTTTGGGAATTCTATTTTCTATTTATTCTCATTCTGTCCTCGTCTTTTTCCCTATTCTTTCCTTTCTTTTTCCATACTTTTTCATAGTTATTTCTAGAAAAAAGTCATACATACACAGACACACCCATTTTAGTGGCATTGCCACCAATACACTGATACTGAAATTCTTGATTTCTCCCCCACTTTGTTCCCCTTCCACACTTGTCCAACTCAGTCAATGGCACATATATTTACTCCACTGCCCAAGCCAAAACTTGAAAATCGCACTTCACACTTTGTTTTCCCTCACACCCATCATTCAGTCTGTCTTCAAGTCCTGTTGATGCTACCTCTGAAATATATCTCAAATCTATTAAATCTCCTCTACTTCTTTTTCCACCGCTTTAATCCAAGCCTCCATCATCTTCCACCTATAATAGTCTCCTAATTGGTCTCACCCCTTCCACTTTTGTCCTCTTTTAGTCTCAGTGCAGCCAAAGTGATCTGTTAAAAACACAGATCAGATCTCTCTCTCTCCTTTGCATTAGGATAAAATGCAAAGTCATTAACATGGCACCCAGGCTGTGCATGATCAAGCCGCTGCCTGCCTCTTAAACGTCTCATGTCTCTCTTCCCTTTGCCGAACACACTGTTCACAACAGCCTTCCTTTTCTTCACAAAATGCACTGAATCTCTTCCTGTCTCAAGCGCTTCACACATGCTCATTCCTCAAACTGAAAAGCCCTTCCTACACTTTGCCTGATTAACTTCTGGTCATCTTAGGTCTAAGTTTAACTTGTACTTCCACAGAGAAGCTCCTTGAAAAAGGAAATCAGGTCCTCTACTCTATTCTCTCTCTCTCTTTTTTCCCATATGACTCAAGCAATTTATAATTGTACATTTATGTGATTTTTAAACCAAATGCCTATCTCACACTCTGTGCTGCAAGGTCAATGAGTGAAACTCTGTCTATTTTGTTCACTGCTATATCCCTAACACTTAGCCCAGTGCTGGCACAGCAGGAGCTGAGAGTTACTGAGTGCCTAATTAACATGGAAATAAGATCTGAAGACAAGCAAACAGATACCTGTTTCAGGAATAGGTCATGGCTCAAGCTGTGCTTTACCCATTTTTTTTACCTCCATGAATGAATGAATCCATGCATGGAAACAAATAACAATAGACTAGAACTAATTTTGTGTATTTCACTTTCACCTTCAATTTTCTTGACGGTCAGTGTCTACATTACAGATTGATTAGGTAGCTCTCAGTTCTGCATGAAGACTGGGCAATTCCTTTCAGGGATTATTTACTTCCTCTCCAATGGGAAATACCTCTCTCAGCAGATGTTTCTTGAAATACAGCCAGTAATTCAGGGGACAAGTTCAAAGATTCTAGTTCCATTTATGACACCATCACTTGCTTTTTCCACTGTGACCTTGAATAGCTTAGAGAATATCAGAGGTAGGTGAGAACTGAGAGTTAGATAGACAAGCCCTTATCCAACTCTGTTAATGATGAGGAACCCAATCCATTGTCTTCATGGGTCCACATCTTACTTCTTACTCATGGTAAAATAAAAGTATTTAGGGATCTGTTGCCCTACAAAGAATATTACAAGAAAATATCAATTCATTCGACCAAGATTTATCAAGCACTGACAAAGTGCAAAATATTATACTAAGGACAACTTTTTACAAATATGTAAATTGAAGAGGCCAACCAAAAATGTTGAAGAAATGCCTAATCTTTAAGTTGCAGTATGTGTTAATATATATTTTTCAGGGCCTTTGAGAAATTCCCACAGTCTATTTCAGAAGTATGCCCGTATTGATATAGTAATCACAGTCTCAGATGATGATGTAAGCTAGTTCTGTGAAAGTTAGCCCGTGAACCACGCTTCCCTGTGTACCAGTTAATCTCTAATCAGCATTCAGAAAAATGGAGGTAAGTCAGCAAAAGCAAGGAGTCAGTCGTCTGTATTCTCTGCCTTTTGAATACCCAAGTTCTCAGCTCTTTGAACTGATAGCAAATATCCAGGGATGAATTAATTGTATACACAATTTACTTCTATAACATCATCTAAAAGAAAACAGAGAAGTTATAAGTTTTCCTTAGCAAAGCACTTTAAATTACTTGGCAAAGTGTCAGCTCCTAAGGCTGCAGATTATGTTTAGAGTAATTGACTTTTCAGATCTTGCAAAAGCAAGAAATGGGCAGAGCCTGGAATAAAACTAAAATTTGGACTCTATGAAAAACAAATGGGATTGCTGTGAGGCTCCTGCTTATCCAGTATATCTTTTTCTTTTAAAAAAAGAAAAAAAAAAGATGTAGTTTTTGATGTTGTAATTGGTTTTTCTACTTTGGGAAAATGGTAAGTTATTCAGCTTTTAATATTCCTGGGGCAAGGAATATCATATTCTTGCCTGCTTTCTCGACATACGGCATATTTTCATTCGTCCTTTTACATAATTGGTCCTAATTATTGTTTTGTCGTTGATAAACAGAGACTGAGATAAACCAGATGAAGGCTAATTAAAATATGTGGGCAGATTTGGGATAGGAAATGGACTCTGAAGTATTAGGTGATCATAAAACATCTTTACTCCTTGAAGAGATGTATTCATGGGACTTCTACTAGGTCACCAGAGATTAACCTGGATGCTAGGCATTCAAAGGTGAATAAGACATGGTCCTTCCCCTTAAGCAGTTCAACATGTAAATGAAGAATTCATGACTGTGCATTGTGATGTACATCTGCTAAAGGCCCCTGGTTTCTCCAGTGTACTTAGTCTCTAGGTAACTAAAAGCAGACTATTATAAGAGGTACCGATGGGAGCAAACATGCTCTCAGACTGTCCCTTCTGCGAAGGTGTGAACATACACATATACACAGGGATCTTCCCCACTCACACCTTATGGTATTCATTCCTAGTCATTTAGAAGAACCATTCTTCCTGGGAAACTTAACCTTATCTTTTCATAGGTCCATCTGCTAGACTAGTTTCTAACAATTTTCTACAGGGCTCAGAGTCCAGGTGCATAATTCACTCCTTGTGTAGAAATCAAAGTTGGCGGCCTCAAGCCATTCCTAGTTTGGGAACACAGAGCAAGATCTTTCTCTTACAAGATTTGAGCCGTATGGCAAAGTTATGGTGGCCTACCTTTGGCAAGCGTTCTCTTCTTATAAAATATTAGAAAATGTACCTATTAATGTTTTAACTGTCTCAAAGTCTATAAACCCAAAATCAAATATAACTTCTAGACATAATAATGCTATCATAAAAGTACACGTGCGTGTCTAAAGGTAAACAGAGGAGGAATTATGTAACTCAGCCTCTGCTTTTCTTAAAGTTTTCTCAAAGACACTGAGCTCGTCAGTCAGATGAGGGAAGAAGTGTGTTCCAAGTAAAAGGAATAGCACAGAGTTAAGCCTCATGATGTGTCAAAGCACAGGGCACTCTGGAACAACCAGTAGTTCTGTGTGGCTAAGGGTTATCGGGTGGGTGATAAGGTTAGAGGTACAGGCAGCTGCAGCTCATAGAGGCTGTTACTTGCCAAGCTGAAGATTTTGAATTTCATCCTGTAAGCAGCAAGGAGCTGTTGAGATTTGATGCTGAGCAAAGACATAATTCAATTTGTGTTTTTAGAAAGATCACTCTGTCTGCTGTGTGAGAAGAGTTTGAAGACAGGGAGACTAGTTAGCGTATCAAGTAGGGTTGAAATCATGAAGACCTAAACTGAAGCTATGGAGATGGAGAGATATAAATAGATACAGAATTAATTATCAAATAGATTGGGTGGTACTTAGTGATTGACTGATTCAAGGGGAAGACTTTTCTGGCTTGGAGTATTCGTGAGATGGTGATTGCATCGTCTCCCCTTGGAGACAGGGGGCACTCTTGTCTGCAATAAATATATTTAAACATAAAACTCGGTAGAGGGAAACTCAAGGAAGGAAAGGTAGGCAAAGTATATGAGGAGGTCTCTTGTTTGAAATGAAGGCAACCTGATGTTGTAGAGGAGCCGGGGATTGTGTCCAGACTCTCTAGGTTTGAGGCCTTCTTTTGGGCATTCACTCACCAGAAAAGGGGGAAATTAATCATAGCTGTGCTATTCTCCTCTTAGGACTGGTGTGAGGATCCAGGGAAATGGAGCAAGTGAATTTTCGTCTAGGCACTACCTACATTAGTCATTATTAATTGTTTTCATATGCTTATTCTGTTTTAAAGCCTTGAGCTCATGCATATTTATTTTTGGTGTTATCACGAATCAGGTGAAGAATATTTAGCAACACAGGTATATCCCCAGGGGCCAAAAGAAAGCTGTGGATGCTAATTTCTTCTATCATTCTTAGTGGCAGCATCCTCATCACCACAGGTAAAGTCATCTATCTTCCCTTTTATTATTGCATTTATAGTCTCCCCGTAAAAGGTGGCATATTTCTAAAGCCACATGCGACTTCACGCATGTATAATTTTCTTTTCTTAATCTACTCACATAGCAGTATTTCTAACCCGCACGTACCTTGTCAGGAACGTAGACAAAATGACAGCTAGAGCACGGATTAGTAGCCAGACACTTTCCGTATGTACCTTCTTGTTTCTAACAATCCCAACAACTCTGTGGAGGGTGAGTTTTGATGTAGCAAATGGAAGAGCCAGGACTCCAGCGAGGGCTTTCCCACGGCCAGGCTCCTGCTCTCAGGGAGCCTTAATCCCTCTCGCACTCACCACGGCTTCTCACTCAGGCCCCCGCGTCTTATGTCCACAGTGCCACAAATCTGTGGATCCTGAAAGCAATTCAAGCCTCGTTCACACGATGTAATCTGGGAAATGCACCATTAAAAGAAGAAAGAAGAGGCTTAACAAATCATTGACCTTCTTATGCCCTTAAAAGGCTGAGATAATCTGAAAGAGTTCTTAATTTCATTTTTAATTACAAACAGGAGAGGAAACCCTCCGGGCATGGCTCCTAAAGCCCGACTCCTTCCGGAGTTTATGCAGCAGCTTCTTCTTCAAAGGCCTTCGCTGCCTTTTTGAAGTAGGTGATCACTAAACCCAATTGGAATTAAGCAAACTAAGGAGAGATTAATGACTCCCACAAAGTCACAGAGGCGGCTCTTGCCACATTCCATTTTACAGCCTCTTCTCTGTGCAGTGTGATATATGCAAGGATTCACACCGAAAGAAACACCCCTTTCTTTAAAAGTAATGCATTTTCTATGTAGATCCTTTTTAAAAAACATGCCATTTACTGTTTCCCTTCACTTTTTTTCTTATATTAGGGAGGAGATGTTCTTTCATTAAGACTTCAAGAATTTTTTTAAAAGCACATTTCAAATTACATCGTATAGTGTAAAGGAGGAAGGAAGACCAGGGTACTTACCCTCTTCCTAAAACTCTCAATTACTCTTCACAACAACCCTAGTAGCTCCAGAGAGGGAGTCTCAGGAGAGCTGGGAAAGCGCCCGGATTGATCTTATTCCAAAATTCCTGTTCTGAGACATTCAAATAACTCTCTGTGATGTAACAATCTAAATTGACTCGACTTGCTGTTTTTAAAAAGCCAGATTACTTATCTACCTGAGATGTTATGAATATTTTCCCGCAGTTTTAGTATATTCTTTTTGTTTTGGGAGCAATCTTTGTATCTACTTTTGTAAATCATTGTATTATTGGGCAGCAATAAGAAACTGAAGAATAAGCATAATTTCAAAAGCATTTCTTTATGGGGGCAAAGTAGCTGTGAGAAAATGCTATGCAAAATCACTATAGCAACAAATTATAGGAACTCAGAAAGAATCAAGACAGTAACGTTAAACCATAACACCCACAGCATAGATACAAATTAAAACTGCTAAGTGTACTGAGTGCTTTTATATGCCAGGCACTTTCCCAAACTTTTATATGTACTAACTAATTTTATCCTCATGACAATCTCTGGGGTAGGTATGATTATTCCAGTTTTATAGAAAATTATGGTATGTATTTAACTAACAAATGGAAAAAGTGGGGTGAGATTGTTGAAACAATATATCAGGACATACTTAGACTATTAATTTCATTAGAGCGAGGGTTTTGTTGTTTTATTTCCTGTTGTATTCCCTGTGCCAAAAAGGATTTCTGGCATGCAGTCCTAATAGTAATAGTGGTGATGATGGTGATGAAGCGGAGGGAGGAGGAAGAGGAGAAGAAGGAGAAGAAGAAAACAATCACTACCATTTATATAATCTTATTACCTGCCAGGCTGCACTTTATACAAATTAGCTCATTAATCCACACAGCAATCCAAGAAGGCATGTGTTGTTTCCATTATCCCCATTTTGCAAGTGAAGAAACTGAGGTCTGGAGAGGTTAAGTGACCTAAGGTCACTTAGGATTAGGATAGGATTTGAATCTAGCAGGCTGGCACCAGAATCCGTTCTTTTCACATGTGCTCAATAAATATTTATTGAACGTTATTCTCATCACACATAATACTCCTCAAGCATTAAATTCTGAGAAAAAAAAGGATACATCATTTAACAATAGTCAAATTTTAATAGATAGGTGGATGGATAGATAATGAATATACGGTTAAGAATCTAGACTCTAGAATCAAAGTGTTAGGGTTTGAATCTTGCCTCCACAATTCCCTAATTATGTAAACTTGAGCAATTGACAACTACTCTGAGCTTCTGTATCCTCAATCTGTACAATAGCAATAATCGTGATATCCATTTCACGGCTTGCTGTAAGGATTTAATGAAGTGATACGTAAAGTGTGAAGAGCAGTGCCTGATAAATATGAACTTCCCTGTTAATGTTAGCTATTTATGTGTGTGTGTGTGTGTGTGTAAAATGACATATTATGACCCCCTACGTAGATACCTCAGGCTGAGGTGGGAATGTTCTTTATTAAAGAACAATTACGAGAGGCTGTTTTCATTCCTAGCCTGATGGTGAGTCCAGTGAATTGTAAAGGGAGATGAATGCTAGAGTTGGCAGTATAGGAGGAAGGGCTGTGCAAGACTGCTTACATTTATACGGAGATCTAAGTATTTCAGAATGTAGAATTTTGTTTTCATTAAAGGATCAAAACTTACCCCTCAAAGCAGAGAAAGTAAGCCTTCCATTTCCACTCTTTAATTCAGTTCTGTAGACCTTAAGCTCATATGAAGTTTAAAGGATCCCTCGAACAGGGTTTTTAAAGTCAGTAGGGATGTGTGTTCCACACTGAATACTAAAACCTAAGATCACTATATTCCAGAGAAAGTGAGTACATTAGAAAGTAAAGAGGAATTATGTGGTTTGCTTTAAGTGGGGGGAGGGTATACTGGGCTTAGCTAACCCAGCTAGAGCTTTTGTCTAAATTTAAGAAATGCTCCCCTTCTGCGTTGGGTCTTCGTTGCTGCACGCGGGCTTTCTCTAGTTGCGGTGAGCGGGGGCTACTCTTCGTTGCAGTGCGCGGGCTTCTCATTGCTGTGGCTTCTCTTGTTGTGGAGCACGGGGCTCTAGGCGCAGGGGCTTCAGTAGTTGTGGCCCACGGGCTTAGTTGCTCCACAGCATGTGGGATCTTCCCGGACCAGAGATCAAACCCGTGTCCCCTGCACTGGCAGGCAGACTTAACCACTTACCACCAGGGAAGTCCCGAAATGTTCCCCTTCTGGATGAAGGACAAAATGTGCCAGGGCCCCAATGTGACATGTAAAAGGAGTTCAGATCGGGTTTCAGCCCTAGCTCATTCCCTTGGTCAAGCGTTCTTGTGAACAACCTGCCTAACAGAATGGATTGGCCCAGACTGAGGACAGGGATGAGAATCGTATTTCTCTTTGTTATTTCCGTCTCTCTCAAATTTATTCTAATGTCCTGCTTCCTTTCGTATGCCTCTGGCATCATTACAAGGATATCACTCTGTCAACCCTATAGGTTTAAAAATAACTAGAGGCTAATACAAGTTCAGAGATGGAAGACACCCTAGAAACAATTTAGTCAAACTTGATATGCTCCACATGATGAAACTGCCACTCAGCCCACAAATATGTATTAAATGCCTATTATACGGTTAGTACTGCTGGGGATACACAGGCCAGCATGGTCAAAACACTAGTCTCAGGAGGTTTAGGGACCACTGGGCCCAGAGGGTTTATTTTGTGGATATAATTGACAGCCATTGGTAATGTAAAAAAAAATTATTACAGATTGTATTTTTCAAATATGTGTGAAATTTACTTAGCTTTCAGCCTTATTTATTCTGGATCCATTCTGATTTCTCCTAGATACCATATTTATAGGTTTGTGTTCATCGGTTTCTAGGCATTCAGACCTTTTTCATGTGAAATCTGAAGGTCAAGTGACAGACCAGATTTCCTTCCAGCTCTCCCCACTCTCACGTGATAAGCTACTGGATAAATTCTTACTGTCTTGCTAGCACTGGAATCTATGTTCCTTGTAGGGGGGCCTTAGGCTACACTGGGCATGAGGAAAGGGGCTGTGAGTAAAAACAAACGTCTCTGACCAGTTGTCCACCAGTATAATTGCTGCAATTCTGAGCCTCTCCCTTCCTTCTTTGCAGGGCCCTTGGTGACTCATGCGTTGTCCTGAACAACCATTTCCACACTCTTACAAGGCAACCTTTCCCATTGTTTCCCCATAGGATATCCCTCACTTATAACAAATCGCTTAGTCTTCTCACCTTTGTCACTGTCCCAACCCCTTAGAATGATGTCATTTCAGATGTACATCTACTTTTCCACTGTTGTCTGCACTGGCGCTCCACACCAAGGCCAGACTTCTAGGAGCTGGGCAGTGTCTGGCAGGGGCAAGATGAGAAGCCTTTCATTTCTATCCTGTACCGGTGCTCCACAACTGGGAGTCTTGTGTTACGACACTGAGATCCACGCTTCTGCCTCTTGACAGGTACCACGTGGGACCTCTTGTCACCTGGGCCTTTTGCCCTCAGGCAGAGACTGTTGTCTGTCTTCCCTGTTTTTCTTGCTATCTTCCATAGCAGCTCTGTTTCTGTCCCAGCCAGATTCCTTGTCCTGATTTTCATGTTGGAGCCTTTTCCTCTGGGATCCTTGTGACCCATAAAAACAGCCTCTAATCCAGACTCTTTCCCAGCAGAGAAACAAAAAGACAGACAGACTTTTCTTTGTTGAGCAACTTTAATATTCATTTTCCAGAGCATCAACCCTTTCTCAGAAGATGATCTACTTTTTAAAACCCTGAAGGTAAAAGAAATTACAACAGGAGGGATGGGGATAGTGGCTGTGGGAAATCAGGTTGGGGTGGGTGGATGTCTTGTCCAATGATGCTTCAGGCAGCCACTGGCATCCAATTGGTCAAGAGTTCCTAGTAATCTTTGGTCAAAGACTTCCTATAAATCACAGCTCCACAATGCAAGTTGCCTTTCCTGAATCCTCATCTGGGCATGTAGTGTTGGTTTCTTCTCTCCCTTCTCTCTAAAAGGCCTCCTAATGTATCCCATGTTCTTGCTGTACCCCTCAATTCCGTGAGACCTCTCTCACGGAATGTCATGAGACCCCCCTCTGTTTCCTTAGGTCAGCAAGTGGAAATTCACACTTGCTGAATTCACTCAAGATTCAGGCTCTTTCTAACCCCACGTCTCCCATCTTAAGTTGTCACAATATTTAGACCCTTCCTTTTTTCTTTTTAGGTCCAAAGTCAGCTACTGAGGGAGCTGGCAAACAATCTTTAGTTCTTCATGCACTGCCATCCCGTAATACCCAGGGGAATAGTGAACCTCAAGAACAAACCAAGTCTATTTGCAAATTTTCCACTAGTGATAATTCTGTATAAATGAAAGCAGGGTAACTCTCAGTCACCTCTTTATGGGTAGGAACAATGGTATATGTTGCCCATGTGACACCTGAGCACATAGTGACACTCAATGGAATGACAAATGGTAGGTGTCCACCTGAAACAGTGACTCACAGCCCAAAGGGTGGTTTTACATTTAGTGGAAGCTCTTCTCCTGGCTGAAGGCAATGCATGGAAGAGTAGGTATTTGAGAAGAATCCTTCTCTCTGGGCCATAGTTCACCCTTATTATCTTGGGAGAAGGTGATACATACTGTTTTCCCTGAGATTTCTGAGTTAGGCCACAGAAACAGATTTTCTTCATCCTATCTACTGGGCATTGTAATAGGTGATGTCTACTTTCTGTTAAAGTCTGTTTTATTTGTATTCTACATGTGTCAATGCCAGATGCTCTGGAGAAGTCATGTCATACGTGGATTCCTCCAACATGTCTTAAAGGGTTAGGTCATTGTAATATGCGCTGCTAGGCTTTCAAA
This sequence comes from Balaenoptera musculus, assembly GCF_009873245.2. Classification (NCBI taxonomy): domain Eukaryota; kingdom Metazoa; phylum Chordata; class Mammalia; order Artiodactyla; family Balaenopteridae; genus Balaenoptera; species Balaenoptera musculus. The sequence continues at coordinate 47,556,258 of NC_045792.1, forward strand.
GGTGGGATCAAGGTCCAGAGCAAGCAAACCTCTCAGCAACTCTGATTGACACTGTGAAGGGTAATAAAACAAAAATCAATTCAACAAACTTAGAAGATTGAAAAGGAACAGATTAAGACATGCAAAAGGACTTTATTTGCAGCACCAGTCACTCTGCAAGTTTGCTCAGCATGCTAAGTAAATGTCAGTGCTTGGCAAGGTGAGGGTAATTGCCATTCCCTTTCTCCAATGTTCATTCTACAAAGAAAAAGTTCTTTATAGTTCCAACTATAAAGGAAAAGGAACAGAAAGAAATACGTGTTGCAAATAAGCCTAAAGCTAATAGTATATCCTGAGGGCCCTAAGTATCATTTAATCAGAGAATGCTTGATCAGAAAGGGTTAGAGAAGATTACATCCCAACACTTTTTAAAAAAATTAATAAGTGCAGCAAAATTAAGAAACTTAACCAAGATCACACAGTCATAGGACTGTGGCAGATATAGGACTTGGGTCAGAGATGTCAGGTGCCAGTGCTTTTTCTCCCATGCCAGTTAGTAATTTAAACTAAACACAATCTTTTAGAATGTTTCATGCTAAGAAAGGTTACATATCATAGACCAAGCCTGGAAGGAAACAGAAATGTTACTTCAGGATAGCAGTGTTTACCTCAGATGAGTATGATTTGACGAGGGAAAGAAATTATCTTTTACTTTATACAATTTTTAATTATTTTAATTGTTTATAATAAGTATGTTTAAGTTGTGTTAGTAAAAACTAAATTTAAGAATCCCCCATTTAGACTCAGCAATTCCTCTGGTAGACCTAAACCCAAGAGAAATGAAAACATATCTCCATACAAGATGTATACAAATGTTCATATTAGCATTATTCATAATAGCCAAAAGGTGGAAATTATCCAAGTATCCATCAACTGATGAATGGATAAATAGCATGTGGTATATCCATACTGTGTAATATTACTCAGCCAGGAAAAGGAATGAAGTACTAATACATGCTACAGCATGTAAGAACCTTGAAAAACATGCTGAGTGAAAAAAGCCAGTCACCAAGGACCACATATTGTATGATTCCATGTATATGAAGTGTCCACAATAGGCAAATCTATAGAGTCAGAAAGTAAATTAGTGAAAGCCTAGGGCTAGATAGGGAGGTGGCAGGAATTGAGAGTGATTGATGATGGGTATGGGATTCCTTTGGGGGGGGTTATGAAAATCTTTTAAAATTAGATTTTAATGATGATTGCACAGCTCTGTTAATATACTAAAAGCCACTGAATGATGCACTTTAAATGAGTGAATTTATGGTATATGAATTATAACTCAAGAATGCTGTTAAAATTTTCCATTTGAAAGTTAAATAATTCATATAGCAACAAAGCTAAGATTATATCCTTATGACATAAAATATTCAGATAAAAATAATTTTAAAAACTGATTTAAAAGCCTAGATGATTTTTCTACTCTCTGACAGATTATTCAAATAGTTAACTATTCAGAGGATTTAGAGGTCTTCAGATTTTCATATTTTTAATAAGACTATAGCTCTCATTCACTAAGTACCAACTTTTTGTTAGGTGTTCTACAAACATAATCACTACTCCTCACAGTACATCTATAAAGTAGATATATTTATCCTTACTTTACTGATAAAACTAATAGCTGGCAGAGCTGAGCGTTAAATACAGTTCCATTTGCTTTTATTATACAACAATCGCCATCCCATTATATAAAAATAATCCTTAAAACTCTCCTTCCCAACTAGAAAAATTGTCTACACTCTCTCCCTTCCTTTTATCCTGTTCACTCTTCAGAGCCACCCCGAGCTCTCCACTGAAATTGTTTTCACCAAGGTCACCAAGAGTCTTTGCTTCTAAATTCAGTGGAAACTTCTTAGTCCTTATCAAATTTTATCTTTCTGTACACTTGCCTCTGTTGCTTGCGCCTTCCTGAAACCTCTTTTTTTTTTTTAACTTCCATAATCCCACTTCTAGGCTCATGATTCTCCTTGCAACTTCGACTTTCTCTTCCCCATCCCCTTAGACATCTCCTCTTCTCCTCATCCCTTTTGTCCATTTCACTCAGTGATGCCTTCTCTTTCTCCTCTGCACACCCTCCCTAGTAGAAGGCATCCATGTCCACGGATTTGGTTCCCAGCTATGTGCTTATGTCTCCCATCTCTATATCTGCAACCAGATCTTTCCTTGACTCCAGACTCATACATGTAGATTCCTACTGGCCATGTTTCCTCAAATGCCCTAAGACACATCAGAAAGCACACTCATCATCTTACCTTTCAGACTGTTGTCTCCGGTTATAGCCACTGTCTTAATGACCAGTAATAGTATGGTTTAGTATTTGGGAGCATGTGCTTGGGTTCAAATTCCGGCTCTACTTCTTAGTACCTGTGTGATTTCTCTGTGCCTTCGTTTCCTTATCCATAATATGGAAATAATAAAAGCATCCATCTCACAGAGTCTTTATGAGGATTGAATTTATATGTGAAAAATGCCTGCCACACAGTAAGCTTAGTACTTCTATGGTTATGACACTAAGACGTTTTCCTGGATTCCTTCTACTGATTCACCTTAAGTTGATATCTAAGTGTCCTACCAATCCATATGTCTTTAACATCTCTGGAATAATTCCTCTGCAGTCTTTCCACATTATATCCACCCTAGATTCGGCTAGAATCATTGCCCATCTGAAACACTTACCAACTGCTCTCCACCAAAAGCTCTACGTACCTTCAATTCATTCTTCAGATTATAGCACACATAGAGCCTTCTAAAATACACATCTGATTTTGTCTCTGCCCTGACTAATCCTCTGCCCTCCCGCCGTCACCTGCCTTTCATTCAAAGCAGTTCTCCTTGTAGTTCCCAGGGAAAAACACAAGTTTTTGCTCCTGCGTCTCCCATTCTTAAATGCCTCCTCTCTAAACAAGTAGACATAGAATCTACTTGTCCAACTCAGTGCCAGCTCCCACTCACAGATCTCTTCACCTAGGTAACTGCTAGTAAGCCCAGGTAGTGCGACTTCTGGGGTACCAATAGAAACCCCTCCCTGATGCTTTCAGCCTGGGAGGGGGGCCCTCGTCCATCCTTCTAAAGTTATAGAACTTAGCCTACTGTATTATTATTGTTATTTGATTGCCTTATCTATCTCATCAACTACACTGAACCTCTTGAGCTTGGGAACTGTGTTTTAATCATTTCCTCTATCCCTGGTGCCCAGCAATGTACCTGGCAAATATTAATGATTTTTAAAAAAGACAATAAGAATTATTTAAATTATTATAAATTTATTTATTCCAATAAATATGTAGTGACCTGTATACTTAGTGAGCCTGTGACAGACACTGTGCTCTGTATTGGAAATACAAAGACAAATTAGATGTAGCCCTTTCCCAAAGGGACTCATTCTAATAGAAGAGACCACAGCAGAAGGAAAACAATTAGAATCCCATAGAATAGGTGCTGTAATAGAGGGCATATGCTGAGAGGATATCAAGAAGGAATTTATTAGCATGGTTAAAGTGGGAGATAAGTTACGGAATGTACACACACACACACACACACACACACACACACATAGTGATGGTCAGAAGTCTGCAGGATATTAAATAATGGGGTCAGTGATTACACTTAATTTGAAATGAAATAGAGAGGTCTTTCTTGACTATAACCATAGCCCTCCCTATCTTATTCTTTCCACTATTTAAATTGCCTTGTTAAGCTATACCCCAACCATTGACAAAGCCACAGACATACTATAAAACATTCTATTCTACATAATTCCAGCACTTCTGGGTGTGCCTTAAGTCAGTGTTTTCCCAAATTCAAGTTCATAGACTGGTGATGGTTCATGGCCTAACTTCGACTGGTCTGGGGCAAAATGAAGGAAAAGAAGGACTTTGCAAGATACATATACATACATCAATGTTAGATTGCCCCCTGTCCTTCCTTAGGAAGAATCCTTCCTGAGATTATGATCTCCTTCTAACTTCGGTGTCAAATATATTTTATTTTATGAAATTATGGTGATAATAGATAGAAAAGTAAAGTGATTTAATAGCTCTATATTATTAAACATTATGAGGCTCACATGTTGGAAAGTAGACTTGAGAATTACAGTGGCAACAGAGGCCAGCAGTAACACATGGAGTGGATAATTGTGCTGTAAAACCAGCATTCTTAAATGTCACCCATTAACACTGTGTATACAGAGGAGCTGGTCTGAAATACAAAGGAAAAATCCCACACATTAAAAAAAAAATGAAAGAGAAAAACCTTAGTTCACAAAAACATTCAATCTAAGACAAGGTGCTGAGGGTAGAAAATTATAGGTTTAGCCTCTTAATTCTGCTAATAGGAAGCTGTAACCTGGAGAAAAAATAACCATGGTAAAAGCAATATAGAATTATAAGAGAATTCTTTTTTTTTAACACTAAGCCTGCATATCTGTTTTGAATTATCATTAATCAACTCTCAATTCAGGCAGGTTTCTCTGGTGTCACTTTCATTCCCCTGCTCCTTTTTTCTGTACCTTTGCCCATCCTAAACTGGGCCTTCTCCATCCTTCTCTGATTTTCCAGATTCTACTGTTATACCAAAATCTAGCTCAGATATTTACCACTTCCATGAATCCTTCCCTGAAAACTCCCACCTATATGCCTTCTCTGAAGTTATATCATGTTTTCCCCACTGTAGGTCAAATTACCATCACTTGATTAAAGATTGTCTTGTGTTATTCACAAATCATTCATTCTGTAGTCTTGTCTCACTAACTATATTGTATACTTCTTGAATATAGAGGCCCTTGATATTAATATTTTAATATTTCCCAAACCCTAGAATAGTGGTAAACACATAGTAGGGACTCAAATATTCAATGTTTTGTCAGTAATCATTGCTGCAATGATAGCCAGCTAGCAGATCAACAGCAACTGAAGTGTATTCTCTAAGTATCTGTATGAAAACCAGATTTTGCTTTAAGTTAAAATCATTGTACTTTTCTCCTGAACGATTTTTTGGTAGCACAAATTGAAACAACAAAGAAAACAAGTTCCCCATGATGTTTCCAGGACCTGTTGACTTCATGTTACTATCTCATAGGACTTTAACCCCTTCAGTAGTAGGAAAGTTAAACCTAAGTGAAAACACTGGCTAACCATTAACCATTTTCTTAGTTCAAAGCTGTCATCTTTGAGGTGGTGGTGTGTCACTTTGACAACTCTAAAATTCTTCTGCCTTAGAACCAGACTCCTCTTCTTGTGTGACAGCATAGCGTGTGTGCCCTTTTGCAATGCACATTAAGTTCTCAAACGTCCATTGCAATGCTCAACAGCTGCAATTCTGCAGGTTCGACACCTTTTCAGTCCAACTTCTCAATGCAGCCTGCGTTCCACTTCACTCAGTTGACTTACTCTGTTGCGTTTATTACTAAACTGTTCATTTAATTTAATGACTAACAAAGGACTCAGATAAAGTTCTTTGTCCTGTTTTTAGAGCCTAGCATAATTAGTCACATCTCCCTCATCTTCAGATAGCAAATTTAATTAGAATCTCCAGTGGATCACTTTCTAGGGCACAAACAGTACATGGAGACGTTGAGGTTGCTTCCCTGGAACAGAGGAAGAGTCTTCCCAGGTTTTCATGGTATTGACCTGTATCAAATGTTTCAGAGGAAGGTCAGACTAAAAGATAAACCTGTGATATATTAAAAAGCTTGGGCAATATTATCCCCAGGGATCAAAGTCCTTTTCCCTTAACTAGGAATCTTTTGATGAAACATAACAATTAACCGATCCTTGTAATTTCTGAGCTGGCCCAGCCTAAGTCTCTCCTTGCTGAAATATTTATTTCCTTCTTTCTGTTCATCTTAAATTTGAAATTGACATTAGTAAATTTGAAAAGCTGGTTAAACTTTTCTTTGTTTTACAGCAAACAATTTAGGGAAATTCTCCTCTCACTTTTGACTTCCCCATAATGTGATCTCATAGCTTTCCCCAAAAGGACTGTGCTTTCTTCCTCTTCACCATAATGAATGTAAGCAAGGCCTTGGATAATTGCTCACACTGTTAATCTCAGTACTACAGTCTGTCTGGCTTGGGATGGTACTCAGCTGACTGCCAGGAGTTATTATCCTCATTCCTCTGATTAATTACTGTTCTTGAGCACCTTGCAGCTGAACAGAATCATAGAGGCTTAGCACTGAAAGGAGTCCCAGAAATTGGGTTTCGGTACTCCTCACTGTATAAATGGGAAAATAGTCCCAGAAAAGGGAAAAATGGCTTGCCTAAGGTTGTGTAACAATGCAGTAATAGATGTCCTATTGGAAGAAAGATCTTATTTTTACTCCAATTGTCATTCTAGTACTCTACTCTGGAATCTCTTGAATATTGTATGACATAAACCCCTATATTTCCTTTAGTTCTTTTATGTTGATAACTCAGGTGAGGCAAGAAAGCAAAGTCTGCAAAGGCTGAGAAGCTGCATATTGGGTCCCTTCCTCTGGCTAATGGCCAACTCCCAACGGTCAGTCATGTGCGGTAATCTTCAATCCAACGAATGTTTGTTGAGCAAATCTGTATTTAGTGTGCTAGGAATGGCTCAGTTAGATGATTATGGAACCTTGAAGAAGGACACTATCTTTGACCTCCAGGACAAATTCTAAGAATGAGTATGAAGCGGTGTGTGTGTTCATATGAGCATGTGTGGAGAGAGAGAGAGAGAGAAGGGACAGACGTATAATCAAGGGACAGTGCTATGGGAGGTTCTGAGGAGAGAGCTCACAAGTGGCTAGGAGATCGGAGAAGTTCACGTGGGAGGGTTAACTTAGTAGGAAGACAAAGGTGTGGTGTCCAAGGCTGATGGAAAAAATCAAAGAGGTGAAATGACTTGAATAAAAGGAGTGGAGATAAGAAAGCATGTTTGAACTCATTCACTTATTCATACATTCACTAAATGATAATTTAGGAAATGCTACTCTGCCAGATGTTAATAGAATTTCGGATATATAGATGAAAACATATGTTTCCTGACCTCAGAGAATTCATACTCTAGACCAAACTTCTCAAGCTTTAATGTTTCTCAAACTTTAACAGGCGTAAGAATCACCATTTCCAACAAGCTCCAGGAAGATGCTGGTGCTGCTGCTACTTGAGCCATGCTTTAAGTATCAGTAAACTTGCTTATAAAGAGACCATTATAATCTAATATGACAGTTGCCATCATGCAGGCAAGTCCAGGTGCCTTGGGAACATAAGAGTGGAGATGCTAGCAGCAGTTGTGTAGGTGGGCTTAGAGATTAGGGTATGTGAACGGCAGTAGCAGACAAGTCTGAAGCCACAGGCTGGAACTATGTATATACGGAGGACCTTAAAAGTCAGGAAGGAATTCAAAACTTGCTTGTGATCTTCTTATCACTGCTCTGGAGCATGACTTTCTTCCTTTTATCAGTAGTTGCGGGCAATGAAGATAATATTAAAAACTGATCATTATCAAGCACTTGTAATGGGACAGCACTATACTAAATATGTTCTATGTGTTTGCTCATTTGATTCTCACAAGCATCCTATGAAATAGGTGTTTTTATTTATTTTTTTTCATTTTGAGAATTAAAAAACAAGAATACTGAAGCTTAGAGAGGGTATCTGAGTATTTAGAAGTAATTCTTATCCACTTCAGGGCAGCTATCATCTTAATTAATTCAGTGTGAACCAAAGAGAGACCCCATGATCACACATTCTCTATTCTATCCCCCATTACTTTTGCATTTTGTATATACTTCTGTTATCACACTAAATTATAATATGCTTGCTTCCCTTTATCCCTCAGTATGTTATGTTTTATTCATATTTTATTCCAAAGTGTCTAGGATGTAGTAGGTGTTTGGTGAATGACTATATTTTCTACTTCTCTTCTAGAATAATCCTCCCACTATCTTTCATGCCTTGTTTCTCCCACACTAAATGTTCTCTCACAATCTCTGCATCTAAAATCTCAGTCCAAGATCTTTAAATGCCATCTCCTCTATGTAGCTTTTTCTGGTTCTTCCTCTGCAGACCTTGAGGGGAACAAGCTCTTCCTTCCTGGCAATTTCATAGCTTTTTTTCTGTACCTCTGCTATCTCACTTTTAATTTTCTACCTCATATATGCAGTTATTTGCTCTTCTTATGTATCCACTGGACTCTAAAACCCCTGGTAGGAGTGATGAGCCCCTATTGTGTGGTTAAATTTCGCAGCCAGATTGAACGGGGACTTTTTTTTTGTGGGTGTGGAGGTGGCTAGTTTGAGTTTGGTTTAGTTGGTTTGGGTTTGTTTGTTACAGCATCTCTGCTCATTGACCCAATGATGTTGGACTTAACCTCCATGAGTTTCGTGGGCAAAATGGGGAAAGCGACATCTAAAACTCTAAACACCTCTAAAACTATCTGGAGGATTAAGTGGCTACATGTAAAGGGTTCATTTTGCCTACACAGTAAGCATCTAGTACCATTGGCCGCCATTGTTGTTATCATCTGTGTTCTACCCACACCACACTACCCTCTCCAAAAGTAAATGCCAATAGTATTTTTGAATGAATGAATAAATGAATGTTCCACTTTTTTTTTACAAACTCACCCCCTCTACAATACTGTAAGCAGTTCTATTGTATTTTTCCTCTACTCCTTTCTCTCCCAAATTGTGCACATGAGATGTCTTTATCAAATATTGTCATCTTATATGGCAGCCTTCCCATTAGCAACCTGGAAACTTTAACTGACTTCTAACAAAATACAGCTATTCCTGAAACTATTTCCAATTCCTATTTTGTGTGCTCTCAAAGTGCAAAACAATATAATTTTATTAAAATTGCTTCATGAAGAGGGAAATTTGCATATCGGAATTTATTGGGCCCACCCCATCTATCATACAGATGCATAACAATGTTGATAATGTACAAATGGCTTCTGGCAAAGATGAATTAGACCATTAAAATGTAAAAAGCAACACCACCTCAAAAGATGATAATGAAAGCTCAATAGGGCATTTCGGAAATTTAGTGAGTAGAAATGCTTAACAATCAATTAGGATAAAATATTTCAAATGATGTAGTTCTGAATAAGTGGTCCATAAAATGTATGTGACCAGGAACATCCATGATCAACATGTCTGCTTGTCTACTACATTCTTTATTCCCCATTCCACACTTTCTGTTTTCTGCAATTCTACCTGCAGTCCATAGACTCTGAAAATGCCTCTGAAGTTTCTCACGAGGACAAGGCCTTTGGGTTTTATTTATTTGAATAATATAAATTTACTGCTTTCACATTAATGGCAAAATAGCTATATTGCAGATTATTATGGAAATAATAAAATTTGTGCCATACAAGTAGAATTTGAGGTTATCTGCAGTCCCTTATCATTTACAAATCACTGATCCACTTATTCATTCAGCATATACGTTGAGCACTTGTCATGCTCAAAACTTTGGAAGACAAGGTAAACTCATCCCTACGCCCAGGGGTCTGTGTAGGGTGGAAGACAGAGGGTATATAAGCAATATATATAAGCAATTACAGGGTCCCCCAATTAATCAATAAACTGTAGGAAGTGCTACAAAGGAAAAGAGAGCAGAATTCCATGAGGAGATAAGACTAAAGGATAGACCAAGGGAAGGCTTTTCTAAGGAAGTTCTGGTTAAGCGGAGACCCAAAGGATGGGTAAGAATGAGATCCAGAATGAGGGAAATTGCTTCACAGACGGATTAGGCTGTGTGGTGACCCGGGGTTCTTGTGAAAAACTGAGCCTCTGCCTCAGCTTCCTTACCTCTTAGGTGGTGATACCAATTATATTTACCCCTTAGGGTGGTTGTGAGGATTATATGGCAAGTAACACGCTTAGCACAACGTGTAGTACTCATTCCACATTAGCCGTTATTGTTGCTGATGTTGTTCTTAGCAATTTCACCCTAAATGCACATGAGACATCACTGAGAGCAGGTGAGGCAGGTTTAAGCAAGGGAGCGAATGTTGAGAACTGTGAAGGATCTGAGATTTTGTTTCTTACCTGCAAGCTAGCAAGTTATCCTGCTGTGCTGTCATGGATACTGGCAGAGGATCTGAGATTCCTGGATAAGAAACTTCATAGCCTCATACTAATAGTTGTAGCCAGAGTATCAGCATTTTCACTGGTTCCCTGCGTCTCAGTTTCCACAGAGCAAAACAAGGGAGGCCGTGTGATGCCTACACACGCGGTGGGTTCCATTACAGGAGAGAAGTCCCAAGCCAGGGGAAACTGACTCTTTTACAGTGAGCGTAAGCCTGCCTGGGCTGTGCCTCAGAGATGAACATTATTATGCTGGACAGTAAACAAACTTACTCATTGCTCCCGAGAGAGACACTGTATCTTCCAAGGCTGTTCACTATACAAATATCCCTGAAAAGACAGTCCAGAACAAAGGAAATCAGTATTTCTGTTTGCAAGATGTGTAGAAATGCAGGGGACTCAGAGAATTGTCTCCCAAGAATTTTATGATCAGATCTGATTTTTTATAAAATCATTCTGGCAGCTGCTGAACTCATAAGTATTCATACAATTTTATATCCCGTACTTCGTTTTTTACATCATAAGCTTTTTTTTTCAAACTGCCACATCATGGTTGTAACACTAATTTTTAATGATTGCATAATATATCAATAATACAATCCATAGTAATGTGCTTAGCTGTTCTCTTAATACAGGAGATTTAGTTTGCTTCTAATTTTTGGCCATTATCAAGGAACATTTCTTTTAAGATGTGGATTGGTTGCAAATGTAAAGCGACAACACTCTGAAGTAACAACATAGCTGACTTAGGAAGTATTATAAGAAGGCTAGATGCTATGTTGCCAGTTAGCCTAAGCCTGCACTTTCCAATAAGGAGCGGCGCTAGTAACGGAACCTCTTCAGCCCAATTGCACGGGTTTACAATCTATTTCAATGAAACAGTCAATATATGCATAAAATGGACTTTACTTCCACCAGAAACATTATCTGAGACTGAGAATCAATGAATATTATTGATAAAACCATAAGAACTTTCTTCTATGAAATTCTTACCCAGAGAGGGAGTGAGGAACAACAGACTATTTAACATCAGGTGAAGCCGTATGCATCTCCACCTCCAAATATTCTCCATATAAAAAGGATCCCATGGGCTCTTTCCAACTCTTTCAAAAGTCAAGTTTTAGATTGGTTTTCATATTTTTTAATTATTAGAAGGTAATCATATTTTTTTAATTATTAGAAAGTTTACTATAGAGATCATCAAATTTAAAACTCGTTTACGGCTAGATCATCAAATTTGAAACTCTTGTTTACTGCTAAGGAAACTCATTAAAAGGATGAATGAGTTGCCCATGGGCATAAAATTAAATCAGTCCCCCTTATTGAGCATCTTCTGTGTGAAAGGAGCAGTGGTTGGCACTATGAGGAACAAGAAGCAGGTGACACATTTCCCATCCAGAAATAGCTTGCATTATAGTGGGTTAAGCAGAGATGCAATTTGTTATGTGGAAAGTGCTATGATAATGGTCACAAGTGCAAAGGAACATAAGAAATGTACGTGAATCACCCTGACTGACAAGGCAAGAAAAAGTCTCATGGAAGATGAGGCTCTTGAGTCATAGCAGCTAAGATCACAGCTCATCTCATGAAACTACCTATTTGGAGCTGTAAGACCTTCTTCAATGTCTCTTCTAGTCCCCCAGACCCTGCTTTATTATCATCGGGGGCCAGAAACTCAATCTCTTCACACAGTCCAATCTGCCTTCCAAACTCCTGATGATTAAAAAGGGCTTCTTTCTTTGGGATGAGTTCCTGTTTGACTCTATAACTTTACCTGTTGGTTTCGGTTCTACCCATTGAGGCCACACAGTGGAAGTACGCTGCCCATTCCCTATGAGGGGACTGCACATGTTTATAATTTGTTTAGAGGCTTCTCTGCTCCAAGTTAAATGTTGCCAGTGCCTTCCATAGCCCCTCCTGCTGCATGATTTAAAACCAGTCATCATCCTGGTCCTTTTGGATCGAGCACTTCACTTTGTCTCTGTCTTTTTTAAATGTGGTTTCCAAATTCAAAATGGTACTCCTAAAAAAAAAAAAAAAAAAAAAAAAAATGGTACTCCTAGTGTGGCCTGATTAGTAGAGTAAAAAAATAGAGTGACTGTTCCCTTCCCTGCTCTTGATGCTGCCATTATCAATGTAGCCCAAGACTAGTTTTTATATCCGCATGACATTCTTGATTTATTTCAAGCTTATTATGAAATGAACCCTCCAAACTTTTATTTTCCAGTGAAGGCTGGTAATTCATGGTGGGTACTGCAGAATGAAGATTATACCTATGACAAGAAATAGGAGATGGGAGGAAGGCATTCTAGGATGAGGAGAACCATATGTAAATGCCTAGTGAAATAACATAACATGACATGATTGAGAAAGGATGAGTAACCCAGAATGAATATATCATGGAGTATGTATGCAGAGGCAGAGGGGGCTAAAAAAAGTGGGTCATGTAAGACTTTGGAATCATATCATTGAATTAGTGTTTTGCAAGATTACCTTGATAGAAGCCTAAGGAATGAATTGGAGAAAAAAAGACCTTGAGGAGTAAGAAGTTACTTAATAATCATGAAATAATAGTAGTATTTAGAAATTAATTGAGTACCTACTATACCTTACATAAAATATTCTATATACATCATCTCTGATATCACAAAAATCCTGTGAAGTACTATTATTCCCATTTTATGAATGAGGAAATTGAGGCTTAGTTAAATGGACTTACCAAGGCACCCAGTTATATGGTGATGCGGCCTGAATTTAATCCAGGTCTTCTGACATTGTCCTTTGCTACACTGTGGTGATAGCAGGGGTACTGTGAGATAGAGACCAATGTGAAAATATTCTAGAAGTAGAACCAATATCACTTTACAACTAGGGAAATGAAGGGGAGAGAGTAATCCAGCACAACTGAGTTTTCCAGCCTGGGAGGCCAAGAGGGTAGGACAGTGGTCGGGGACAAGCTCAAAGTACACTACTCAGCACCAGAAAAATCCTTTTTAGGAACTGAGACTGGCGACTCCAGCCAGGAGTACAAAGTTATTGAGAAAGTCTAAGGCATGATGAATATGCCCTTGCTGACAATTTTCCCTGGCCCTAAGTTGGCAATAAGAGTCAGCCAAGTATTCTAAGACTGTTACTTTTGGCACTACTTTATCAAATGATTCAACCTGAAAATACCCTCATTTATTGTATATAAAAAATACTCCACTCAGTATAGAAATTCAATCATCCGACAATTGGCAATGGAAGCTGTGCTTTTTAATCCTCACCTATCAGAACAGAAATGTTCTCTTTTATATTTATTAGACTTGGTAAGGTTGTTACAATAAAAATTTAGACCATATTATCCATATTATACTATGTTCATATTTCTTCTGACTTACACAGGGGTATGAAAAGAAGTACATAAGTACAGCTTGATGAAATAGCAAAATTGATAGGAACTCGTCATTCATCTATAAATATTTAAAAGGTGTTAGCATCAGGGAAAGACAAGATTTATTCAACCAAGATAGAGGTGGATAAGTCATGTTACAAGAATGTAGAAGTAACTGGAGAAAATCAGGTCAGAGAAAATTGAAGTTGATTTTTGGGAAAAATACTCCTGCCTACAAGATTTATTTTTTTAAATAATATCTTATAGAAAGTGGTGATTTAAAAAAATGAAAAGAGAAAAGAAGAAACAAGTGTTCTTCAATTCATTTGATCAATATTAGCACAAGCTCCTGAAAGGTTTTTAAAGGAAAATCCTCCATCATCTGTAGGCATATAACAAATAACACAAATTATTATGACCTTTTTATCTTATGAGTGTGTATAAAACAAAATCACAACTTACCATCTTAGACACAAAATATTAACTGAAACTCTGTAGCCTGAGGAAATCACTCATTTTTAGCTTTCTTGAGGAAGTATTTATATTAACCTGAATGTAAGAGATACATTTTATATTTATACATACAGTATATATCTATACATATATATCCATATATAGATGTATATGTGTATATATATATGTATCAATACATACAAATATATTTATAAATATATATTTATGTATAATTTACAATTTGTGATTATGATTCAATCAAAAATTCTCAAATTTAAGCACAGATCTCCATTATTTCTTATAATATCTAAAGAGTAGTTTCATCTGCAAATTCTGAAGGCAGTCATTATTCAACTACTGATAGTTTGCAAGGCCCTTTGTATAAGGCAGTATTTGTATCCAAAAATACAAAGGCACAGACTTTGAACTTTGAAAGACTGGAGGAGAATCCTATCTCTTGTTTTTGTGTCTGGAGACAAAGAATTTTACCTCTCTGAGCTTCAGTGTCTTCATCTGCAAAATGGAGATAACACAGCCTTCAAGAGGAAGAAATGAGATAATACATGCAAAGCAGTTAGCAAAGTGCCTTGGACATAGTAAATTCTAAATAAGTAGTAGCTGTTTTCAGTACAATTTTGGTTTTTACTCCCTACCCACTCCTACCATGAGAGTGTAAGCTGAATGAGGGAGGGGATTTTTTTTTTTCACTTTATTCAGTGCTTTTGCTCTAGGTCCTAGAGTATACTTGGCACATGTTAGGCACGGAGTCAAAACTTGTGGAAGAAATCAATAAATGAATAATTATTTTTTTTTAAATTTATTTATTTATTTTTCGCTGCATTGGGTCTTCGTTGTTGCTCGCGGGCTTTCTCTAGTTGCGGTGAGCGGGGGCTACTCTTCGTTGTGGTGCGTGGGCTTCTCATCGCGGTGGCTTTTCTTGTTGCAGAGCATGGGCTCTAGGCACATGGGCTTCAGTAGTTGTGGCATGCGGGCTCAGTAGTTTTGGCTCACAGGCTTAGTTGCTCTGCGGCATGTGGGATCTTCCCAGACCAGGGCTTGAACCTGTGTCCCCTGCATTGGCAGGTGGATTCTTAACCACTGCGCCACCAGGGAAGTCCAATAAATGAATAATTTAATGAATAATTCAGCCTCTCCTTCATGCTGAATGGCCTGGAGAAACAGGTTACTCCTTTTGCTCTCTATAATGACAAATAGTATTTTAATATTTAATTTAATATAGTATTTAATAAATTTTGAAGACTGATTTGAAGAGTAGAGACTCAAAGAAATAGAAGTTCAAAAAGGCAATCAACATTTTAAATGTGAGCATTTTTATTGAAGACACAATTTGGGGCCTGGTAGTTTTACTTAAATATCAGTTTATATTCAAAGAGGTAGTTAAAGGAGTTAAATATCTCCTTAGGGACAGTTTATGACCTTCCCTTTGAATCTATGCTTTTCGATTTTGTTTTCTCCTTTGCTTGTTTGTTAATATTTTCCCATGCCACAAAGCTTCAAATACATCTGTGGCCCAAATATAAGGAATTTACCAAAGGCCAGTCAGCAGCTAAAATCACTACATGTTGGTAGATGCCCCATCGTAGTGAACTCGGTCCTAGTAGCCTGCAGTTTGTGAATCCTCTGAACAATCACTCCTCTGATTTTAAGGCCAGAGAGGAAAGTGTGACTAAACATGAATGTCATTGTCAGGTGGCCAGCCTTCTGTAAAAGGTAATACTTTCTGCTTATGTGGGATCAGATGAAAAGTTTGGTAAAGAGCCTAGAAATTTACAATTTAAAATGACAAGTGCTTAATGACACATCATTGTTTAAAAATCTTCTGCTATATTTTTCAAGCTTTATAGTTTGCCCTAAACTTTTTTTAACAATTTCATGAGGCATATTTTACATATCATAAACTTCACCTCTTTCAAGTGTATAATTCAGCGATTTTTGGTAACTTTGTCCAGTGGTGTAACCACCCCCATAACTCAGTTTTAGAACATTTTCATGTCCCTAATGAGATCCCTTGTGCCCGTTTACAATTAATTTCACTTTTGACCTTAGTCCCAGACAACCACTAATCTATTTTCTGTCTATAAATTTGCCTTTTCTGGAACAACTTTTGTATTTTTAAATGTTCATTAATCCATTAAAAAATACTAGTAGTTAGAGGTTGTTGTTTATGGGGTCAAACTATTTTCTTTATATTTCTTCTTTGTTTAACCAAAGCACATATGGCCATTCCATCTTTTGCAAAGCTAACTTCAAAATGACATTTAACTGTAATCACAGTGAGCATCTCCATGTGGGCAGATGAGGATTCTGTAATTTCATGCCCAGCTGCATTGATGACTTTCAGCCCGTTTAAGCAGCACTGACCACAGACAGCAGTAAACCTGGCAACGCCCTGCCACGGCTGATTACTTCGGTCTTATATCTCTGTAATTTTTATGGCTGACATTTCAACTCGATGTTTCCAATAAGACACAAGTTTATTGGAGCACAGCAGAATTCATCTACTGTCATTTTCATATATTAAACTTCATCACATATTTTATTCCAAAATTAAGATTCACCACTGTGTTCTTTAAGTGGCCGTACACAGATTCCTCCCTTATTTGCATTGTCCTTTTTCATGAATTTGAGATGAAATATACTAGAAAGTATATTTTCATTTTCCACTTTAGTCAAGGGTGTTCTATACATAGGAGGTTCCTGGTATATTTATTTGGTTTCATTAAATGCAAGCATAAATGTTTTTGCTTGAAAAAATTGAATATTTTTGCCTTGGAATCCCAGCGGAAATGGCATAAAAAGCATCCCAGTGCTCAGTTCAACACATGGGAACTGTGTTGGCGTGGAGTGAGGGGGTACAGTGGTTAATTCACCATGGTTGCTGCCTTCAAGGAGCTTATGGTCTAGCTAGGGAAACAGCCATTTTTAAAACAGTGCTTTACAATAGTGTGGGAAATGCCTT
This sequence comes from Balaenoptera musculus, assembly GCF_009873245.2. Taxonomy (NCBI): domain Eukaryota; kingdom Metazoa; phylum Chordata; class Mammalia; order Artiodactyla; family Balaenopteridae; genus Balaenoptera; species Balaenoptera musculus. The sequence continues at coordinate 47,573,157 of NC_045792.1, forward strand.
GATAAGTGTATGCCCTGGTGCAGGGAGAACAAAGTTGAGAGGTTAGAAAAGGTATCCAATCTGGGTATGCATGAGATGAGCCCTGAAGAATAAATAGCAGCAGACTAGGCAAAGAACTTTTCTCAAAATAAAACACATTTATCACATTGACTGATTTGCGTATATTGAAGAATCCTTGCATTCCTGGGATAAACCCCACTTGATCATGGTGTATGATCCTTTTAATGTGCTGTTGGATTCTGTTTGCTAGTATTTTGCTGAGGATTTTTGCATCTATGTTCATCAGTGATATTGGCCTGTAGTCTTCTTTCTTTGTGACATCTTTGTCTGGTTTTGGAATCAGGGTGATGGTGGCCTCATAGAATGAGTTAGGGAGTATTCCTCCCTCTGCTATATTTTGGAAGAGTTTGAGAAGGATAGGTGTTACCTCTTCTCTAAATGTTTGATAGAATTCGCCTGTGAAGCCATCTGGTCCTGGGCTTTTGTTTGCTGGAAGATTTTTAATCACAGTCTCAACTTCAGTGCTTGTGATTGGTCTGTTTATATTTTCTATTTCTTCCTGGTTCAGTCTCGAAAGGTTGTGCTTTTCTAAGAATTTGTCCATTTCTTCCAGGTTGTCCATTTTATTGGCATATAGTTGCTTGTAGTAATCTCTCATGATCCTTTATATTTCTGCAGTGTCAGTTGTTACTTCTTTTTCATTTCTAACTATTGATTTGAGTCTTCTCCCTTTTTTTCTTGATGAGTCTGGCTAATGGTTTATCAATTTTGTTTATCTTCTCAAAGAACCAGCTTTTAGTTTTATTGAACTTTGCTATTGTTTCCTTAATTTCTTTTTCATTTATTTCTGATCTGATCTTTATGATTTCTTTCCTTCTGCTAACTTTGGGGTTCTTTTGTTCTTCTTTCTCTAATTGCTTTAGGTGTAAGGTTAGGTTGTTTATTTGAGTTGTTTCTTGTTTCTTGAGGTACAGTTGTATTGCTATAAACTTCCCTCTTAGAACTGCTTTTGCTGCATCCCATAGGTTTTGGGTCATTGTGTTTTCATTGTCCTTTGTTTCTAGGTATTTTTTGATTTCCTCTTTGATTTCTTCAGTGATCTCTTGGTTATTTAGTACTGTATTGTTTAGCCTCCATGTGTTTGTATTTTTTACAAATTGTTTCCTGTAATTGATATCTAGTCTCATAGCGTTGTGGTCGGAAAAGATACTTGGTATGATTTCAATTTTCTTCTTAAATTTACCAAGGCTTGAACAAATGGGACTTAATGAAACTTAAAAGCTTTTGCACAGCAAAGGAAACCATAAACAAACAAGACGAAAAGACAACCCTCAGAATGGGAGAAAATATTTGCAAGTGAAGCAACTGACAAAGGATTAATCTCCAAAATTTACAAGCAGTTCATGCAGCTCAATATCCAAAAAACAAACAACCCAATCCAAAAATGGGCAGAAGACCTAAATAGACATTTCTCCAAAGAAGATATACAGATTGCCAACAAATACATGAAAGGATGCTCAACATCACTAATCATTAGAGAAATGCAAATCAAAACTACAATGAGGTATCACCTCATACCAGTCAGAATGGCCATCATCAAAAAATCTATAAACAATAAATGCTGGAGAGAGTGTGGAGAAAAGGGAACCCTCTTGCACTGTTGGCGGGAATGTAAATTGATACAGCCACTATGGAGAACAGTATGGAGGTTCCTTAAAAAACTAAAAATAGAACTACCATATGACCCAGTAATCCCACTACTGAGCATATACCCTGAGTAAACCATAATTCAGAAAGAGCCATGTACCAAAATGTTCATTGCAGCTCTATTTACAATAGCCAGGACATGGAAGCAACCTAAGTGTCCATTGACAGATGAATGGATAAAGAAGATGTGGCACATATATATGATGGAATATTACTCAGCCATAAAAAGAAACAAAATTGAGTTATTTGTAGTGAGGTGGACGGACCTAGAGTCTGTCGTACAGAGTGAAGTAAGTCAGAAAGAGAAAAACAAATACCATATGCTAACATATATATGGAATCTAAAAAAAAAAAAAAAAAGTGGTTCTGAAGAACCTAAGGGCAGGACAGGGGTAAAGACGCAGACGTAGAGAATGAACTTGAGTACACGGGGGAGGGAAGGGTAAGCTGGGACGATGTGAGAGAGTGGCATGGACATATATACACTATCAGATGTAAAACAGATAGCTAGTGGGAAGCAGCCACATAGCACAGGGAGATCAGCTCGGTGCTTTGTGACCAACTAGAGGGGTGGAATAGGGAGGGTGAGAGGGAGACGCAAGAGGGAGGAGATATGGAGATATATGTATATGTATAGCTGATTCACTTTGTTATAAAGCAGAAACTAACACACCATTGTAAAGCAATTATACTCCAATAAAGATGTTAAAAAAAATTAAAAAATTAAAAGACATTTGGAAAAGACTCCTGGTTCTAAAGTTCCATTTACCTAATGAATATTTCCACTACTGTGATAGACAATAACTCTTAGTAGCATGATGTTTCATAATACAGTTGTGTATGCATTATTTATAATTTGTTTTATTCCTAAAATAACCCTATTGGGATATTTGGAAATTTAAAACCCCAGAAGAAAAATACCAAAAATTCAATGGAAATGCTTTCTCAAAATGTTAAGGTAAACAAGTAAACAAACAAAAATCCTTTTAAAAGAGTGTCATTTACTATTTTTCTTCCTGGACCTCTATAAACTTCTAGGCTAGCATGAGATCTCCTCTGTTATGGTGCTCAGTTTATTTTTGCTTCTCCCCTCACCCCTTTTTTTTGGTTAGTTTATCCCTTACTTATCTCTCTGTATAGACTATGAGATCCTTGATAGAAGGAATTGAGCTTGTTTCCTATTTGTATCTCTCATCTCATAGTGCCTAGCACAGTACTGAGTTTTAGTAGACACAGAAATGTTTGATGACTGAATATGGGATGTTACCAGAAAGCAATAAAGGGAACAATTTTGTAAATACAAGGTGGTGGGTTAAGTAAATTGCGGGACAGGTTGTTGCCAGGCATGTATACGATACTCCATAAATGTTGGCTGAATGAGTGTGCAGATGATTGAGGATATGCCTTGATAAAATCGGGAGGTGGATTTGGAGCATTTGCAAACCAATGGCATGCTCAGTACAAGATGTGATATGAATTTGGGGAAGACAGTAATCCCCAAAAGGGTCTGGCTGGGTGCTCCCTCTAAAATTAAGTCAAAAAATTGTTCTTAGGTATTTCAAAAAGCCGAGGTAGGGAAAAAATGGAGTCTAAGAAAGCATTACTTCAGCAAAATATACAGTGTGCATTAGGTGATGTTAAAATAATGACCTTTGATTTAAATTGTGGCATTAAAGATCCTGAATGAATTTACCCTATCCCAATAGAGCTGGGCTAAGTGTGATTTCACAGGCCTTTCTTGCTCTTTCATTCAGTATTATAGAGATGGGGGGTGGTGGCAGGAGAGAGAGAGAGATTTTATATGTATTTCTTGTTCCTACTCATGGAAGCAGTGCTCTGGAAGGGAAGTCCGTGAACACAAAAACAAATCAATAAACAGATAATTTAAGTGAATAATAAGTGCAAGTGCTATGGAAGAAATAAAATAGTGTAAGAGACTGTGTAATACCTGGGATGGGAGTGGAGTGCCTTTAGCTGGAAAAGCAGGGAAGGCCTCTCTAGAGAGGTAACGTTTTAGTTAAGACCTGACTGAGAGGGAGGTATCCAGGAGAAGACCTAGACACAAAGCAAGCGGTTAATGAAGGTGCCCTTAGAGAGGAGCTAGTGGGAATATCTGAGAGTCAGGAAGACGGCCAGGGTGGCTGAGTCTTGGGGAGTGATTGACAGAGTGGTGAGCCACGGACACCAAAAGGCGGACAGCGACCACAGGATATTACAGCCGGGGAAGTGACTGTGAATTTTATTCTAACTGTGATGGGAAGTCTTTGCAAGGTTTTCTGCAAGCAGAGGACAAGATGATCTGATTTCACGCTTTAAAACAAGCTGTTCTCAGGCCATTGTGAGAAGTGACTGAAAGGACAGGAAGAAACCTAGTTGGGAGGCTGCTGCGGAAGTGTACCAAGAAGGGTGTTTCTCCATTAGGGTGGTGGCACTGGAGAAGCAAAAGAGCTTGTTAATCAATTGTTTGTGGAATAAGATGGGAAGTGAAGAATCAGTGAAAATGCCTAGATTTTTGGACTTAACAACCGGCAATGCTGTTGTTTACCAAAAGGAAGAATGAAAGGGAATGAATTGGAATGATCAAGTGAGTGCATGGAGGTCCTTTCTCCCGAATTACATTGTAAATGCTTGAAGATCGTAGTCCTTGTTTTAGCCTTTATTGTTTTCTTCATTACATCAGCCACAGTACGTTGCATATTGTGGGTGTTAATGACTGGGTACTGGCAGATAAGGCGACTGGGAAATCAAAGTATGGAGAGGCGATGTCTGAGCCTTCTAATATGTTCATGAACTATAGTAAAATTTTTGGCCTCTTAAAAAGAGATGATTTTTAAAATTCGTTGTAAATCTTAAGAAATGTGAAGAAGAAAGCTATCATAGATTCACAATTTTTACCCTTATGCCCTTTCAAATCCTTTCACTTGCATCTTCATGGAGTTGTAACTTACATCTGATTTAGTTGCTAAGAGGTAATCATTTTTCATTAATGAGGATATTCGGTCTTTATATGCAAGCTTGTCATTAGGATCCAAAGACAAAGCATTTTAGTGTTTTGATACTTTCCTAACATTGGTATTTTACATTTGATATTTTTCTTACGTTGATTGTCAAATGGCTATGAATACTAAACATTATCAAGCTGTTCATAGCCCCAAAAACTTTTTTAAAAGAGTTGCTTTGCGTTGGAAAATTAATCCCCAAGGAAACCAAGAATTTATTTAAAAAGAAAGGGTTTGCTGCTGGGGTCTAGTTTCACTTCACTGGACTGAATTAAAAATCTACATTAAGAGATTTAGAAAGCATTGTACTTCATAATGTTGGGTTTTATGCCCCAATTTTCATCTCTTCAATACTAGAATTCTGGTACTATGTAGAAGCTTAGCTGAACAAATAACCTCATGGCTACCTTGAACATATTCAGCCAAGGGAAAATACCAGAGGAGGAAACAATTCCTACTTTGGGGGTGTGAATAGTGAAGAGCGGAGGGAAACAAACAACTGGTCTTTTACGCATGTCACTTGTTAGTGCAGTGATGGTAATGACTTCTCTATGGTAACCATTGTGTGGAAGATTCAGACTACAGATGTCAAGTGAAACAATTTCCCTTTCACTAAATATGTGGAACTTCTCCACAACACTAATACATACAAACTAATATTTTCTACTAACCAACTGGCCCACATTTATTTGGATGTTCCAGCTGTCTGCATGAAAATCAATAAAGAAAATAAATGATAGAATAAGAACAATTCTTCATTGAAAATAGAACCCAACAGTATGATAGGAGGCAAGAGTTTCCATTCGTTGCCTTGGTGCCTACACTGGTTTGCCAGGGGAAAGGTGATTATTCCATTTGCTCTACAGAAAGGGTTTCTGAGGACTGGCCCCTGGTAATGCTATGACAGAAAGCTTTGGTATTCATACCTAGTCTTCTTAAGACAAGCTTCCTCTTACAGCTTCTTGGCTTTCTCTATCTCTTCTCTAGCTGTTTTATGTAGCTGGGGATCATAGAAGGCTCTCTAAACTGCAGAAGTGGCTATGTTTTAATATTGCTTAAAATTGTTCATGATCTCCTCTTTGCCTACAGAATATAATTCAAACTCCAATGACCAGTTCTCCCTCTGTTGTAAACTCTCTAAAGTCTTTGGAAATTGCTGACCAAACTCTCTTTCTTGAAACTATCTCTCTGCTCCCATTGTTAGCTGACATTACCTCATATTCTCTTGGTTTTCCTCCTATTTCTCCACTCATTTTTTTTTAGTCTTTTTTCTAGGTTTATCTTCTTCTACACATCTTATAATGTTGGTTATCTCCAGGTCTCCATCTCAGCTTTCAGTTCTTTTCATCACAATCTCTTTAGGAATACTCATGCTTTCCAATGCACTTATATATACTATGTTGACTCCAAAATGGATTTTTTCATACCAGAATAGTCTACTGAGATCAGGCTCCAAAATCTATCTTATGAGATATCTGTACCTTAATGTCATAAGGGTTCCCCAAACTCACCATGTATATCAAAATAATTATATTCTCCCCAAATCTATTATTATTCTCACACTCTTTTCTCAGTATGAAGTACCAGCATTGACCCAATCACTTCAACTTCATGGAAGTTGTCCTAGACTCCTCACTCACCCACCACATGCAATTGCCAAATCCTGTAATTCCATTTCCTGATGTTTCTTAGCTCAAGCCCTACTTTCCTTCCTTGTGCCCATTGGTTAGTTCAGGTTCAGGTCTCTATGTTCAGACATCTTATGACCAAATTGCACTACCTCCCTAGAAAGTAATTTCCACTTACTATTTCCCATACTTCACACTTTACAGAATTTCTTTCTCATACATAGCTTTATTTTCCCCCTCAGAGCAGTCTGTGAGAAGGCACTATTGTCTACATTATACTGATGACAGGATTGGAGATGCGAGTGTTTGGTCTGAGGTTGACGAGTACCTAATTAAGAAGAGTAAGAAATCCCTAACCCAAGGCCATTGACTCCCAAGCCCATGCTCCTTTCCGATCACAGTACTGTTTCCCATCTACACCCACTAAAGTAGATGGGGAGGGCAGGAACAATTGTTTCCTATTCAAACTGAAGAAAAAATCAAAACAAGGCAAGTGAAGTGACCTATCTAAGGCTATTGAGCTCGTAAGAGAACCCACATTTCTCACTTCTAGAATTCTGCCGTTTTTTTTTCACACAACTTTCCTTCGCAGATATTGTCAAAGACTAAAAACCAGACTGTGTTATCCTGAAAAACTTCCTGTGTGAAATAAAGGGATATCCAGGGTCGTATTAATTAAATGCCTAAAATCCCAACTGGTATACAAAAGCCTTCCCATTTCTAATTCTCTAATTGTTGGTGCATTCTGTAGTATTTGTCAATATTTTATGTAAAATTCCTAACTAAACTCGGTTTTCCTTTTTGAAGTAGCTGCATTCATGGAGCTATCTGACACTTGATTTAAGCTATTGTAAATTCAATGTTTCACTTTCCTTGTGAAAAATAACCTGCATGGAAAGGAGCTTTTTGATACATGTTCATACATTACCTCCTGCGATGCAGCTTGTATACTACAAAAGCAAAGAAAAATGATATATGGTCAGTCAGCCATCTAAAAAAAAATGAATAAAGGCAGGAATATGCCTGCTGTATTAAAACAGTACATTTTGCTCCTGATGTTTCAGGTTTTGAGACCAGTCATACACCATTTGGTTCAGTCCAGAGGGCAAAATACTGGGATTTCTCATTCTTGCTTTAAGCAAAGAATTTGTCATGGAGATTGAATCAGCATTTGAAGTGCACCTTCAGAGTCTTCCAGCTACTTAATAGTGATGAGCAGGATTTTTTTAAATGGCCAGTATTTTGGCTACCACGTTCATCACTGAACTGTTGTCACAGAGAAGAATATGAAGAAATCCCAGTGGCACAGGACAGAGAAAACCATGGGCTAGGAGTTGACTCTGTGTTCTAATTTCACCTTAACCACATTCTGACCATGAAATGTAGTCTATGTCTCCTCTTTAAGGAGACTCTAAGGTCTCCCGGGATACTCTTTAAGGATAAGGAGAGAACAAATATCTGGGTGATAATCCTGCTAGACATTCATACAGTAGAACTTCTTGTAACCCACAAAACCAGAACCAGTTTTTTGTTTATTAGTCAAAATATTGAATACAATAGTCATCATTTAGGGGAAAAAAATCCTTGCATGCACTAATTATTTCACCTTAACTTTTAAAAATATAACTGTATGGTGGCAAAATAAAACCAGTGGTTTGACGGTATTTTAAAAAAGAAATGGAATATCTCCAATAAGGCCCCTCCAATTTTTCTGAGTCACCATGTTATTACTGACTGTTGATTGAATCTGTTCAGCATCAAGTAAAACCACATTTCTAGCTTCTCTGGCTATGGCATGAGAAATTTAGGGCCCTGAACTTAATCCAGTATTTTTCTTCATATTTAGATCCATCTGTTTGTCCTGGAATGCATGATTTCTTTTTGTCCACAATTTCAATTTTCAACAAATCATCGTCATTAATCCAATGTCATACATTGTTTTTCTATAAATTATCAGAACTTTTGATTTGTCTGAGATGAGTTAACAAATTTTGTTCTTCATCATTTTTTTATACGTGAGGGTCAAGATTTTCTTTAGCATTGTCAGTCTCTGGCCAGAGTTTTTATGATGTTACTTCCCAACATCTGAATTGTCTGTTAATTGCTTTAAAATGTTTGGCACACCAAGTTGATTCAAAAGACCTGAAACCTGAGGCCCATTTTTTTATGAAGTCCTACTTTATTTTTCTTGCATACTTAATAGATCATCCATGCCTTCCAGTTTGGATTTCTTTAAATTAGCATGAGAATCAAAAGTAAACTATGTGAAAAATTCTCAATTTATAATTATTTTCTGACCTTTACCGTTTTTTCTCTCACATCTAATTTGGCAGCAAAGTTTTTAACTACATGTGAGTATTAAGTCTTTCTAGATCAATAAAACTTACTCTTGATAGAAACAATTCTTTTTCACCCACTCGTATTTTATTTTTGTAATATTTAATTAAACTGCATGTATATAAAAATGGGTACAATAGAAATAAACAGATTTGAGAACAATTACAACTGATCCTTAGTAAGAATACAAGTACATGGAAGGAATGGAAATATATAGGTCATGAGCATTCCACCTGCTATGGACATTGGTCAGCTTGAGGACTGGTTAATCTCCAGAAAGATGCTGATTAAAAGAGCTCAAACGTGAAACTTGTGGACTAACTATTAAGCTGGAGGAAGATCTGTGATGATTTGCCACAATGCACAGTCCTTGTTTCTATTTGTAATTAATAGTTTGCATGAAAATGTAAAAGTCATCTTATATTCAAAGATGATATGAAACTAGATGAAAGAGTGAAGTCCTATAATGGCTGGCACATCTTAGATGCTCAATAAATATTAACTGAGTTAAATTGATCATCTAATGCTAGCTTAACAAACAATAAAAATATATCATAATCAATACCATTAAATTTGACAAGGGTGGGATGGATATTAATAACTATATTGAGTTTCCCAAAACCCAATATACAAGTACATGATAGATTTGATTTTAAATCAAATCTATCGTGTTACAAATATATGAGAAGTTAACCCTAAATTTATCAATACAATTTAGCAAATTTTTTTCATGTTTATTTACGTTTATTTATTTATGAAATTTTATCAGCAAGTTAATTTTTGAGAATCAGTGTATCTACAATTACACCACTGTTTGTAGAATGTGATTTTATCCTCTTCATGCCTTTTAATTTTTTTTTAATTTTTATGTACTGTTACTGTCAGTCCCAGAATACACGTGAACTCCTAGAAGATAGGAACTAAGCCTTATATTCCTTTTTCCATTCAGTTTAGCAAATTTTTAAAGTCCAAGGTATCTTAGCCTGCTCTGGCAGGCGTATGGAATCCAGGTGGAGGAAAGTCAGCATCTAGTGGCACTTAGCCCTGGCCTAAGCACATCTGGAACTCTGAATTCATTTCTAGGTTCTGCAGTTTAAGTAGAAATCAGAAGGAAAAATTTAGAGTATACAGGCAAAGATGGCTAGGAATCTTGAAACCATCTCATAAAAAACCAAAAATGTTGATTTGAAGGAGTAAAAGATGCAAGGAATATCTCAGTAATTCAGTGCCAATTATGGGTAAGTAGGTGTTACACCAAGAGAAGAACTTTCCAGTAATTTTGGTTGTTCCATTGCAAATCTTATCTCCCACATGTGTAAACAGGCACATCAAGCTAATCTTGTACAAAACCAAACTCAATTATATTTTCCTATGCACAAATATACTTTCTTATACACACGATACTATTTGATTCTGTTAACAGTGTGCTCATCCTCTCAATCAATGGTAGAACTCAATTCATTCTCACCGCCACCCTCCTTCTAATGCCAAAGTCAATCTACTTTTGAAGGTTCATTTGGAAGTTCATGAAGAGGGCACAACTACTCCTATACCCTGGGAAGGGCAAGCCCCTTCTCTCTAAGAGATGTTAACTTTCAGAAGAAATGCCTGCCCATCCAGATCACTAGGATCAATTCTAGAGATCAATGTGCCCTCTCTATAACCTCCTCTTATTCATTCCTGGATATTTTACTTCCAAATGTGTTCAATGTATCCCCGTTTCTTAATTCCAATTGCCATTATCAAAGTTTAGGCATTTATTAGTTTTCTCTACTATGATGATTTCCCTTTAGTCTCCCTACCTGTAGATTTCCTCCTCTTTCTTCCACTTTTCAGAGTATTTTCAACCTTACCCTTCTGAGTCATAGATACTATTCTGACCCCTTCATACCCCTGCTTAATAACCTTGGAGAGCTCACCACTACCATCAGAATAAAGTCCAGACCTCATTGCCCCTCATGATCCACCCCCAGCCAGGTTCCAGGCCTCATCCACGGCCACTCTGCTCTGGTTAAGCCAAACCACTCCAGGTTCCCAGAGCACAACACATACTTTTGGCCCTCCATGACCTTGAACATGCTCTCCTAGCTTCTCAGAAAGTCTTTCCCTTCTCCAACATTTAAAATACTTATACACCCGTTCAGTTCCAGCTTATATGGTTTGTCTATCAACTATACCTGGAGATTTATTGTAAAATGTTATCCATATGAAAAGAAGCCAAGTGGTTTATTTGATTTCACCATCTTCTTTATTATCAGTATTTATTGAGGACTACAGTATTAAGGAATCAAAAAATCATCCCAAGCACCTAACACAATCCTTGGTGTGTAGTAAGTGCCCAATTAACATTTGTTAGATGTAAACAGAACATATAAATAATGATAAAACCACCTCATGTTAAGTATCAATGAAGCAACAGGAGGAATAATTGAGTTTTATGGAGGAAGGTGATGGTGCTTTGATTATGTTGCATTTGAGACAGTGGTAGGATAACCAAGAAGATATAGTCTTATTTTTAAGAATAGTGGCAACTTAATGCAAGTAAATGAAGGGAGGGAAAGTAGACCAAAAAAAAGAGAAGAAAATAATATTAAGAAAGCAGAAAATGATAGATACAGGTATATTAGAGAAAGGTGGAGAGTTAAACATGACAAGGAGAGATGTGAGTTCTTCAGAAAAGTGAGTGAAGCATGAAATAGAATATTGAAAATACATCAGGAGATATTTTAGTTGATGGATGGGACCTTACAAGTCACATTAAATAAGTTTACCAGTTTGTTAATTAAAGACACAAAAAACTTTGTGCTCTCCATTAAAATAACATAGTTTTAATATTACAACATTTTGGAAAGACCACTTATCTTGCCTCTCATTGCTTCAGAGAAGGAGAAAATTAAAAAGCCATTTATCACCACCAGCTAGGTCCCTGGTGTTCCATGTGTTATAAAACAATTTCAATTCAGATGCTCAAATTGTTTTTAATTTTACGCAGCAATAGGAATGCATTTTTCGGCTCCATTCAAATGCCATTTTCTTAGGGAACAGCTAAGGAGTCTTTCACTGGAAAATCATAGAGTTCTCAGAAAAGAGACCCTACTATTTTCTGGCTCAATTTTATTCAATGACAGCATGATTTAGAAAGGCAATAGAACTATTATCTTTTTCTGAGTCTTAAAAAGTTTTGGTAAGATTTACCTCCACAGTCCCCTTATTTGGCACCTCAGGCAAGCCACCTAAGTACAGTGCCACAGGTTTCCTACCAGGTGACAGGGACTTCTTCCCCCAACATCAGTGCTGTGACACGATATTAAGCCTTCCTCATTCTCACCCTACTCACCCACCATGTGTTATCACTTAAATCCTCATAAATGTCCTGGGCTCACTAATGAGGTGGTGTGGATAGGGCAGAGAAGTCCATCTGTTAAATGATCTTCATCTTTAAAATGATCTTCGAAAGCCACTGGCATGCAAGTTGGGTATACATGGTGAAAATAATGGGTAGTATTTTATGCAAAAAAATACAATCAATGATCTTTAGTATGAGTTTAGTGTAATGGTTCCTAACACAACGTGTTGGGTCATCTGCATGGACTGATCACAGAGCTTTGATTTCACTTTTCTGAAAGGTAACATGGTTTGTCTTAGAGGAGACTATGGAGCACTATGGAGCTGGCAAACCTGTTTTCTACTTTTGCTACCTACTACCTGTGAGACCTTGAGACTTGATTTACTTTCTCTCAAAAATGGGCATAATATCTAATTCTCAATGTTGTTAGATAGTTCAAAGGAGATAAAGCATCAGCCTTACAGACAGATGGAACTCAATCCTTGGTATTCCTCATTCAAAAAGATATTTATGAAGCATCTTCTATGGGCCAGCCCTGGGCTGAGAATGTACAGATGAATAAGCCCTACTCCTTGCTCTGAAAGCACACACAATATAATAGGAAAAACAGGCATGTATAATAAGTGGTGGTGATTCTCAGCCATGGGTGCTATTCTGGATGTGTGGGAAGCTTGGGTGGGGCACAGAGAGCATGGCAGCTGTACTGGGGAGGTAGGTAGGTATATCATAGAAAGCTTCACAGAAGAGGTGTTTGACACTGTATAGAAAAATGATAGATACAATGAGGAGAATGGCCATTTGTGGGTAGGTTTTTTTTTTTTTTTTCAGACAAAGAACATTCCAAGCACTTAGCCCTCCAATGCTGAAAGCTTTAAGGGTTTTTTTGTTGTTGTTTTTTGTTTTAATTTAAAAATATATATATTATATACTATTTTTAATTGAAGTATAGTTGATTTACAATGTTGTGTTAGTTTTGGGTCTACAACAGAGTGATTCAGTTACATATATATGTGTGTGTGTATATATATATATATGTATATATATAAATATACTTTTTCATACTCTTTTCCATTATAGTTTATTACACAATATTGAATACACTTCCCTGTGCAATCCAGTAGGACCTTGTTGTTTATGTATTTTATGTATAGTAGTTTATACATACATAGTTTGCCTATCCCAAACTCCCAATTTATCCCTCTCCACCCCGTTTTCCCTTTGGTAACCGTAAGTTTGTATTCTATGTCTGTGAATCTGTTTCTGTTTTGTAAATAAGTTCATTTGTATCATTTTTTAGATTCCACATCTAAGTGATATCATACGATATTTGTCTTTCTCTGTCCAACTTACTTCACTTAGTATGAAAATCTCTAGGTCCATCTATGTTGCTGCAAATGACATATTTCATCCTTTTCTATGGATGAGTAATATTCCATTATGTATACATACCACATCTTCTTTATCCATTCATCTGTTGATGGACATTTAGGTTGCTTCCATGTCTTGGCTATTGTAAATAGTGCTGCTGTGAACACTGTGGTACGTGTATCTTTTCAAATTAGAGTTTTGGCTTTTCCAGATATAGGACCAGGAGTGGGATTGATGGGTCATATGGCAACTCTATTTTTAGTGTTTTAAGGAACCTCCATACTGTTTTCCATAGTGGCTGCACCAGTTTATATTCTCACCAACAGTGTAGGAGGGTTCCCTTTTCTCCACACCCTCTCCAGCATTTATTGTTTGTAGACTTTTTCATGACCAATGTGAAGTTGGTACCTCATTGTAGTTTTGATTTGCATTTCTGTAATAATTAGCCATGTTGAGCATCTTTTCATGTGCCTGTTGGCCATCTATGTGTCTTCTTTGGAGAAATGTCTATTTAGATCTTCTACCCATTTTTTTGAATTTTTTTTTTACATATATTCAGCTGTATGAGCTATTGGTATATTTTGGAGATTAATCCCTTGTCAGTCTCACTGTTTGCAAATATTTTCTCCCATTCTGTAGGTTGTCTTTTCATTTTTTGTTGATGGTTTCCTTTGCTATGGAAAAGCTTTTCAGTTTAATTAGGTCCCATTTGTTTATTTTTGCTTTTGTTTCCATTACTCTAGGAGACAAACCCAAAAAACAATGTTGCTGCAATTTAAGTCAAAGAGTGTTCTGCCTATATTTTCCTCTAGAAGTTTTATACTATCTGGTCTTACATTTAGGTCTTTAATCCATTTTGAGTTTATTTTTGTATATGGAGTTAGAGAATGTTCTCATATCATTCTTTTTTACATGTAGCTGTCCAGGTTTCCCAGCACCGCTTATTAAAGAGACTGTCGTTTCTCCACTGTATATTCTTGCCTCCTTTGTTGTAGATTAATTGACCATAAGTGTGTGGGTTTATTTCTGGGCTTTTGATCCTGTTCCATTGATCTTTGTGTCTGCTTTTGTGCAAGTACCATACGGTTTTGGTTGCTGTAGCTTTGTAGAATAGTCTGAAGTCAGGCAGCATGAATCTTCAAGCTCTGTTCTTCTTTCTCAAGATATTTTGGCTATTAGAGGTCTTTTATATTTCCATACATATTTTAAATTTTTTGGTTTTTTGGTGAAAAATGCCATTGGTAATTTGATAGGGATCGCATTGAATCTGTAGATTGCCTTGGGTAGTTTGGTCATTTTCACAATACATATTCTTCCAATCCAAGAACACAGTATATCTTTCTGTTTGTGTTGTCTTCAATTTCTTTCATTAGTGTCTTATAGTTTTCTGAGTACAGGTATATTGCCTCATTAGGTAGGTTTATTGCTAGGTATTTTATTCTTTTTGCTGCAATGCAAAATGGGATTGCTTCCTTAATTTCTCTTATCTTTCGTTCTTAGTGTATAGAATTGCAACAGATTTCTGTATATTAATTTTGTATCCTGCAACTGCTGAATTCATTGATGCCCTCTGGTAGTTTTCTCTTGGCACCTTTAGGATTTTCTCTGTATAGTATCATGTCATCTACAAACAATCAGTTTTACTTCTTCCCTTCCAATTTGGATTCCTCTTATTTCTTTTTCTTCCCTGATTGCTATGGCTAGCACTTCCAAAACTGTGTTGAATAAAATGGTGAGAAAAGGCATCCTTGTCTTGTTCCTGATCATAGAGGGAATCCTTTCAGCTTTTCACCATCGAGTATGATGTTAGCTGTGGGTTTGTCATATATGGCCTTTATCATGTTGAGGTATGGTCCATCTATGCCCACTTTCTGAAGAGTTTTTATCATAAATGGGTGTTGAATTTTGTCAACAGCTTTTTCTGCATCTATTGAGATGACCATATTGTTTTTATTCTTCAATTTGTTAATGTGGTGTATCACACTGATTGATTTGAGGATACTGAATTATCCTTGCACCCCAGGGATAAATCCCACTTGGGCATGGTGTATGCTCCTTTTAGTGTATTGTTGGATTCGGTTTGCTAGTATTTTGTTGAGGATTTCTGCATCTATGTTCATCAGTGATATTGGCCTGTAATTTTCTTTTTTGTGGTATCTTTTCTGGTTTTGGTATCAGGGTGACAGTGACCTCGTAGAATGAGTTTGGGAGTGTTCATTCCTCTGCAATTTTTTGGAAGAGTTTCAGAAGGATAAGTGTTAACTCTTCTCTAAATGTTTCATAGAATTGACCTGTGAAGCCATCTGGTCCTGGACTTTTGTTTGTTGGGAACTTTTAAATTATTGATTCAATATCATTTCTGGTAATTGGTCTGTTCATATTTTCTATTTCCTCCTGGTTCAGTCTTGGAAGATTGTACCTTTCTAAGAATTTCTTCATTTCTTCTAGGCTGTCCATATTATTGGTGTATAGTTGCTTGTAGTAGTCCCTTATGATCCTTTTTATTTCTGTGGTGTCAGTTGTAATTTCTCCTTTTTCATTTCTGATTTTATTGACTTGGACCCTCTCCTTTTTTTCTTGATGAGTCTGGCTAAAGGTTTATCATCAATTTTGTTTATCTTTTCAAAGAACCAGCTTTTAGTCTCATTGATCTTTTCTAATTTTTTTTTTAGTCTCTATTTTTTTTTTTTTTTGGCTGTGTTGGGTCTTCGTTTCTGTGCGAGGGCTTTCTCTAGCTGCAGCGAGCGGGGGCCACTCCTCATCGCAGTGCGCGGGCCCCTCACCACCGCGGCCTCTCCTATTGCGGAGCACAGGCTCCAGACGCGCAGGCTCAGCAACTGCGGCCCACAGGCCCAGCCGCTCCGCGGCACGCGGGACCCTCCCAGACCAGGGCCCGAACCCACGTCCCCTGCATTAGCAGGCAGACTCTCAACCACTGCGCCACCAGAGAAGCCCCTAGTCTCTATTTTTTTAATTTTAGAATTTTACTTTTTATACAGCAGGTTCTTATTAGTTATTCATTTTATACATAGTAGTGTATATATGTCAATCCCAACCTCCCAATTCATCCCACCACCATCCCCCGCCACTTTCCCCCCTTGGTGTCCATACGTTCTCTATATCTGTGTCTCTATTTCTGCCCTGCAAACCGGTTCATCTGTACCATTTTCTTAGGTTCCATATATATGCATTAATATACAATATTTGTTTTTCTCTTTCTAACTTACTTCACTCTGTATGACAGTCTCTAGATCCATCCATGTCTCTACAAATGACCCAATTTCATTCCCTTTTATGGCTAAGTAATATTCCATTGTATATATGTACCACACCTTCTTTATCCATTCGTCTGTCGATGGGCATTTAGGTAGCTTCCATGACCCGGCTATTGTAAATAGTGCTGCAATGAATATTGGGGTGCATGTGTCTTTTTGATTTATGGTTTTCTCTGGGTATATGTTTAGTAGTGGGATTGCTGGGTCATATGGTAATTCTGTTTTTAGTTTTTTAAGGAACCTCCATACTGTTCTCCATAGTGGCTGTATCAATTTACATTCCCATCAACAGTGCAAGAGGGTTCCTTTTCTCCACACCCTTTCCAGCATTTGTTGTTTGTAGATTTTCTGATGATGCCCATTCTACCTGGTGTGAGGTGCTCATTGTAGTTTTGATTTGCATTTCTCTAATCATTAGTGATGTTGAGCAGCTTTTCATGTGCTTCTTGGCCATCTGTATGTCTTCTTTGGAGAAATGTCTATTTAGATCTTCTGCCCATTTTTGGATTGGGTTGTTTGTTTCTTTAAGATGGAGCTGCATGAGCTATTTATATATTTTGGAGATTAATCCTTTGTCTGTTGGTTCATTTGCAAATATTTTCTCCCATTTTGAGGGCTGTCTTTTTCTCTTGTTTGTAGTTTCCTTTGCTGTGCAAAAGCTTTGAAGTTTCATTAGGTCCCACTTGTTTATTTTTGTTTTTATTTCCATTACTCTAGGAGGTGGATCAAAAAAGATCTTGCTGTGATTTATGTCAAAGAGTGCTCTTCCTGTGTTTTCCTCTAAGAGTTTTATAGTGTCCAGTCTTACGTTTACGTCTCTAATCCATATTGAGTTTATTTTTGTGTGTGGTGTTAGGGAGTGTTCTAAATTCATTCTTTTACATGTAACTGTTCAGTTTTCCCAGCACCACTTATTGAAGAGGCTGTCTTTTCTCCATTGTATATCCTTGCCTCCTTTTCATAGATTAGTTGACCATAAGTGCATGGGTTTATCTCTGTGCTTTCTATCCTGTTCCATTGATCTATATTTCTGTTTTTGTGCCAGTACCATATTGTCTTGATTACTGTAGCTTTGTAGTATAGTCTGAAGTCAGGGAGTCTGATTCCTCCAGCTCCGTTTTTTTCCCTCAAGACTGCTTTGGCTATTCGGGATCTTTTGTGTCTCCATACAAAGTTAAAGATTTTTTGTTCTAGTTCTGTAAAAAATGCCATTGGTAATTTGATAGGGATTGCATGGAATCTGTAGATTGCTTTGGGTAGTATAGTCATTTTCACAATATTGATTCTTCCAATCCAAGAACATGGTACCTCTCTCCATCTGTTTGTATCATCTTTAATTTCTTTCATCAGTGTCTTATAGTTTTCTGCATACAGGTCTTTTGTCTCCCTAGGTAGGTTTATTCCTAGGTATTTTATTCTTTTTGTTGCAGTGGTAAATGGGAGTGTTTCCTTAATTTCTCTTTCAGATTTTTCATCATTAGTGTATAGGAATGCAAGAGATTTCTGTGCATTAATTTTGTATCCTGCAACTTCAGCAAATTCATTGATTAGCTCTAGTAGTTTTCTGGTGGCATCTTTAGGATTCTCTGTGTATAGTATCATGTCATCTGCAAACAGTGACAATTTTATTTCTTCTTTTCCAATTTGTATGCCTTTTATTTCTTTTCCTTCTCTGATTGCCGTGGCTAGGACTTCCAAAACTATGTTGAATAATAGTGGCGAGGGTGGACATCCTTGTCTTGCTCCTGATCTTAGAGGAAATGCTTTCAGTTTTTCACCATTGAGAATGATGTTTGCTGTGGGTCTGTCATAAAAGGCCTTTATTATGTGGAGGTAGGTTCCCTCTATGCCCACTTTCTGGAGAGTTTTTATCATAAATGGGTGTTGAATTTTGTCAACAGCTTTTTCTGCATCTATTGAGATGATCATATGGTTTTTCTTCTTCAATTTGTTATTATGGTACATCACATTGACTGATTTGTGTATATTGAAGAATCCTTGCATCCCTGGGATAAATCCCACTTGATCATGGTGTATGATCCTTTTAATGTGTTGTTGGATTCTTTTTGCTAGTATTTTGTTGAGGATTTTTGTATCTACATTCATCAGTGATATTGGTCTGTAATTTTCTTTTTGGTAGTGTCTTTGTCTGGTTTTGGTATCAGGGTGATGGTGGCCTCATAGAATGAGTTTGGGAGTGTTCCTTCCTCTGCAATTGTTTGGAACAGTTTGAGAAGGATGGGTGGTAACTCTTCTCTAAAAGTTTGATAGAATTCACCTGTGAAGCCATCTGGTCCTGGACTTTTCTTTGTTGGAAGATTTTTAATCACAGTTTCAATTTCATTACTTGTGATTGGTCTGTTCATATTTTCTATTTCTTCCTGGTTCAGTCTTGGAAGGTTATACCTTTCTAAGAATTTGCCCATTTCTTCCAGGTTGTCCATTTTATTGGCATAGAGTTGCTGGTAGTAGACTCAGGATGCTTTGTATTTTTGCAGCATCTGTTGTAACTTCTCCCTTTTCATTTCTAATTTTATTGATTTGAGTACTCTTCCTCTTTTTCTTGATGAGTCTGGCTAATGGTTTATCAATTTTGTTTATCTTCTCAAAGAACCAGCTTTTAGTTTTATTGATCTTTGCTATTGTTTTCTTTGTTTCTATTTCATTTATTTCTGCTCTGATCTTTATGATCTCTTTCCTTCTCCTAACTTTGGGTTTTCTTTGTTCTTCTTTCTCTAGTTCCTTTAGGTGTAACGTTAGATTGTTTGTTTGAGATTTTTCTTGTTTCCTGAGGTAAGCTTGTATTGCTCTAAACTTCCCTCTTAGAACTGCTTTTGCTATGTCCATAGGTCTTGAGTCACAGTGTTTTTGTTGTCATTTGTCTCTAGGTATTTTTTGATTTCCTCTTTGATTTCTTCAATGATCCATTGGTTGTTTAGTAACATATTGTTTAGCCTCCATGTGTTTGTGTTTTTTGCAGTTTTTTTCTTGTAGTTGATTTCTAGTCTCATAGCATGTGGTTGGAAAAGATGCTTGACATGATTTCAGTTTTCTTAAATTTATTGAGCCTTGTTTGTGGTCTAGCATGTGATCTATCCTGGAGAATGTTCCATGTGCACTTGAAAAGAATGTGTATTCAGCTGCCTTCATGTTGAATGCTCTATAAATGTCAATTAAGTCCTCATGGTCTAGTGTGTTAGTTAAGGCCTATGTTTTCTTATTGATTTTCTATCTGAATGATCCATCCATTGATGTAAGTGGGGTGTTAAAGTCCCCCAGTATTATTGTGTTACTGTTAATTTCTTCTTTTATAGCTGTTAGCATTTGCATTATGTATTGAGGTGCTCCTATGTTGGGTGCACATATATTTTCAATTGTTGTATCTTCTCCTTGGATTGATCCCTTGATCATTATGTAATGTCCTTCTTTGTCTCTTGTAACAGTCTTTAAAGCCTATTTTGTCTGATATAAAAGTAGTGCTACTCCAGCTTTCTTTGATTTCCATTTGCATGGCATATCTTTTTCCATCCCCTCACTTTCAGTCTGTTTCTCTCTCTAGATCTAAGGTGAATCTGTAAATAAATAAATAAAGTGAATCTCTTGTAGTTAGCATATATACGGGTCTTTTTTTTTTTAATCCATTTGGCCAGTCTGTGTCTTTTGGTTGGAATATTTAGTCCATTCACATTTAAAGTAATCACTAATATGTATGCTCTTATTGCCATTTTATTAATTGTTTTGTATTTCTTTTTGTACATCTTTTTTTTTCTTTTGTTCTCTTAACTTATGGTTTGATGACTATCTTTCATGTTATACTTGGATTCCTTTTTCTTTTTTGTTTGTATCTATTGTAGATTTCTGGTTTGCCATTACCATGAGTTTTTTTTTAAATTTTTTATAGTGGTCTGTATATATATGTGGCTGTTTTCAATTGCTGATATCTTCATTTCAAATGCATTTTAAACACCCTTGATTTGTACTCTCCTCCCCTCATGCTTACTGTTTTTGATACCATACTTTACATCTAATTGTTTTGTGTAGCCTTTAACCTCTTATTGTGGATACAGATGACTTTACTGCTTTTCTCTTTTAACCTCCCTACTAGCTTTGTGTGTAGATGATTTCCTACCTCTACTGTATGTTTGCCTTTACCAGTGAACTCTTTCCTTCTGTACTTTTCTTGTTTCTAATTGTGGCCTTTTCTTTCTTGCCCAGAGAATTTCCTTTAACATTTGTTGTAAAGCTTGTTTGGCTTTACAACAATTCTTTTAGCTTTTGAAAGATTTAAGTTTTAGCTGTGCTTTCCTTCCTTGGTTCTTTCCACTACACTTCTCAGAATTCCGTCTGGCTGGCCTCTCTGCCTCAAGAGGTGAAAGAGCCAGGCAGTTGTCACCTATAATTTCTTAGTCATGGTAGAACTAGCAGCATGCTATGTATGTAGCCAATGATACAGAAAGGATGAAACCTACTTGGTTCCAAGGGGAAGATGATAGATTTTTTTTTTAATATACCACTTATTATCACCATCAGGTAGCTTCTAATACTGACTGCAATTACTGCTTAAATGTTATTATCAGGGTATAGCAAAAATTCCCTTGCATCTGTAGGTCTTGACTGTCAGGTAATTCACCATACATGTCTTAGTAGAGTAAAAGGGTAATTACATGTTGTAAAAAGCTCTGTTTGTTCCAAA
Source organism: Balaenoptera musculus (assembly GCF_009873245.2). NCBI lineage: Eukaryota > Metazoa > Chordata > Mammalia > Artiodactyla > Balaenopteridae > Balaenoptera > Balaenoptera musculus. The sequence continues at coordinate 47,594,510 of NC_045792.1, forward strand.
TTTACATGCTAGGAGAAACTGGCTGACTTTGCACGTGTAACACAAAAGGAGTCAAATTCTATGAGCACTTCATGGTACCTTTTGCACTTAATCTAAGTGTCACTAAAACTTTTAAAGGGACATTTTTGGAATAATTTGGGGCAGAATATTAAAGTAATTAGTTTAAGGTAGTGATAAGTGAGATTACTGAATATTTCTTTGTTTTCATTATATGGGCCAGGTTATTGGTGAGGAAGCTATCAGTGATTACAGTTACTCATTAATCTTGCTTAGTAAGCGTCATTGATCTTTACCCAAGAAATGTTGGTACTCTCTAAACCAGTGGAAGATAAATGTTAAAGGAAAAGCTTGAACAGTTTAAACAAAAAAATACAATTAGCAATTAAGCATACAGAAAAAGTCATTCTCATGAATAAAGAAATACTCATAAATCTGAAGCATCATTTTGTACCTATTATCAATTTTTTTTAAAGAAAGTTGACTTTTTTTAAAATAAATTTTATTTATTTATTTATTTAATATTTATTTATTTATTTATGGCTGTGTTGGGTCTTCGTTTCTGTGCAAGGGCTTTCTCTAGTTGTGGCAAGTGGGGACCACTCTTCATCGCAGTGCAGGGGCCTCTCACTATCGCGGCCTCTCTTGTTGTGGAGCACAGGCTCCAGATGTGCAGGCTCAGTAGTTGTGGCTCACAGGCCCAGTTGCTCCGCGGCATGTGGGATCTTCCCAGACCAGGGCTCGAACCTGTGTCCCCTGCATTGGCAGGCAGACTCTCAACCACTGCGCCACCAGGGAAGCCCCTCAATTTTTTTTTAATTATAATAGCAGGGCTTATAAGATTGTGGTGAAACTGGCACATATATGTATATTTTTAGAAGCAATAAAATGGTAGAAACTTTTGAAAAGTAATTAATAACATAAGTCATAAGACATAACCAAATAAATGTTTCCATTTGGAAGAATACATTCAAAAGAAATTGTCAAGTAAAACAAAGTAATTGATATCAGTATGTTCATTGCAGCATTGTTTATAATATTAAAACAACAGAAATAACCCAAATATCCATCTGTAAAAGGATGATTAAATAAATTACATCTTCAGAGTAATTAACATTATATAACACCAAAATAATAATTATGGAAACCTTACCAGGAGTGATTAAATTATAATGTAAGGGGGGGAGGAATGCAGATATGAAGTTATATATGGTCTGTGTATATATAAAATGATATGAAACACATGTGGAAATACAGAGAATCAGTAGCATAGAGTTTAAAGTACAAACACTTGGCAACAAGAGGGGCTTTAGTTTGAATTCTGGCTCCATATTTGCAAGCTGTTGTTTTCTGACATGTTATTTAAGTTCTTTGTGTTTTCTTAAATATAAAATGGGGATTCTCATACCTTCCTTATACGACAGCTCTGAGAATTAAATTAGATGATTCTGTAAAGTCTGAGACAAGGCAGTGGAATTATATGTGAATTTTTTTACTCTCTTATTTTGATTTCCATTAATTTAAGTTTAATTTTTTAATTGAAGTATAGTTGATTTACAACGTTGTGTTAGTTTTGGGTCTACAACAAAGTGATTCAGTTACATATATGTATATGTGAATATATATATATTCTTTTTCATATTCTTTTCCATTATAGTTTATTACACAATATTGAATATACTTCCCTGTGCAATATAGTAGGACCTTGTTGTTTACCTATTTTACGTATAGTAGTTTATATCTGCTAATCCCAAAGTCCTAATTTATCCCTCTCTGCCCCCTTTTCCCTTTGGTAACCATAAGTTTGTTTTCTATGTCTGTGAATGTTTCTGTTTTGTAAATAAGTTCATTTGTATTTTTTAGATTCCACATCTAAGTGATATCATATGATATTTGCCTTTCCCTGTCTGACTTACTTCACTTAGTATGATAATCTCTAGGTCCATGTGGCAAATGGCATTATTTCATCCTTTTTTATGGATGAATAATATTCCATTACGTATACATACCACACCTTCTTTATCCATTCATCTGTTGATGGACATTTAGGTTGCTTCCATGTCTTGGCTATTGTAAATAGTGCTGCTATGAACACTGGAATGCATTTATCTTTTCGAATTAGAGTTTTCTCCAGATATACGCCTGGGAGTGGGATTGCTGGATCATGTGGTAACTCCATTTTCAGGTTCTTAAGGAACTCCATACTGTTTACCATAGGGGCTGCACCAGTTTACATTCTCACCAACAGTGTAGGAGGGTTCCTTTTTCCCCACACCCTCTCCAGCATTTATTATTTGTAGACTTTTTGATGATGGTCATTCTGACTGGTGTGAGATGATACCTCATTGTAGTTTTGATTTGCATTTCTGTAATAATTAGCGATGTTGAGCATCTTTTCATGTGCCTGTTAGCCAACCCAATATGTGTCTTCTTTGGAGATGTCTATTTAGGTCTTCTGCTCATTTTTTGATTGGTTGTTTGGTTTTTTTGTTATTGAGTTGTATGAGCTGTTTGTATATTTTGGGAATTAACCCTTGTCGGTCACATCATTTGCAATATTTTCTTCTGTTCCCTAGGTTGTCTTTTTGTTTTGTTTCCTTTACTATGCAAAAGCTTGTAAATTTGATTAGGTCCCATTTGTTTTTGCTTTTATTTCTATTGCCTGGGGGGAGTGACCTAAGAAAACATTGCTATGATTTATGTCAGAGAATTTTTTTTTAATTGAAGTATAGTTGATTTACAATGTTGTGTTAATTTCTGCTGTACAGCAAAGTGATTCAGTTATACATATATACATTTTTTATATTCTTTTCCATATGGTTTATCACAGGATATTGAATATAGTTCCCTGTGCTATACAGTAGGACCTTGTTGTTCATCCATTCTATATATAATAGTTTGCATCCGCTAACCCCAAACTCCCAATCCATCCCTCCCCCACCCCTCTCCCCCTTGGCAACCACCAGTCTGTTCTTTGTTAATCTATTTCTGTTTTGTAAATAAGTCCATTTGTATCATTTTAGATTCCACATCTAAGTGATATCATATGATACTTGTCTGTCTGATTTACTTCACTTAGTATGATAATCTCTATGTCCATCCATGTTGCTGCAAATGGAATTATTTCATTCTTTTCATGATTAATATTCCAGTGTTGTGTGTGTGTATGTGTGTGTGTATATATATATGTATATACCACATCTTTATCCATTCATCTGCCGATGGACATTGGTTGCTTCCATGTCTTGGCTATTGTGAATAGTGCTGCTATAAACACTGGGGTACATGTATCTTTTCAAGTTACAGTTTTCGTCTTTTCCAGATATATGACAAGGAGTGGGATTGCTGTATCATATGCCAACTCTATTTTTAGATTTTAGTTTTTGAGGAACCTCCATACTGTTTTCCATAATGGCTGCACCAGTTTACATTCTCACCAACAGTATAGGAGTGTTCCCTTTTCTCCACACCCTCTCCAGCATTTGTTATTTGTAGACTTTTTAATGATGGCCATTCTGACCAGCATGAGATGATACCTCATTGTAGTTTTGATTTGCATTTCTCTAGTAATTAGCCATGTTGAGCAACTTTTTATGTGCCTGTTGGCCGTCTATGTGTCTTCTTTGGAGAAATGTCTATTTAGGTCTCCTGCCCATTTTCTGAATGGGTCTTTTTTCTTTGATATTGAGCTGCATAATTGTATTATTTGGTAATTAATCACTTGTCGGTTGCATCATTTGCAAATATATTCTCCCATTCCATAGGTTGTCTTTTCATTTTGTTTCCTTTGCTATGCAAAAGCTTGTAAATTTGACTGGGTCCCATTTGTTTATTTTTGCTTTTATTAATATATTGCTTTGGGAGACTGACCTACGAAAACATTGCTACAATTTATGTCAGAGAATGTTTTGCGTGTGTTCTCTTCTAGGAGTTTTACAGACCCAGTCTTACATTTAGGCCTTTGATCCTTTTGGGGTTTATTTTTGTGTATGGTGTTAGAGGGTGTTCTAATTTCATTTTTTTTACATGTAGCTGTACAGTTTACCCAGCACCACTTATTGAAGAGACTGTCTTTTCTCCATTATACATTCTTGCCTTCTTGTTGTAGATTAATTTTGACCATAAGTGTGTGGGTTAATTTCTGGGTTTTCTGTCCTGTTCCATTGATCCATATGTCTGTTTTTGTGCCAGCACCATACTGTTTTTATTACTGTAACTTTGTAGTATTGTCTGAAGTCTGGGAGGGTTATACCACCAGCTTTTTTCTTTTTCCTCAGGATTGCTTTGGCAATTCTGGGTCTTCTGTGGTTCCATATAAATTTTAGAGTTATTTGTTGAAGTTCTGTGGAAAAATGTCATGGGTAATTTGATAGGGATCACATTAAATCTGTAGATTGCTTTGGGTAGTGTGGCCATTTAAACAATATTAATTCTTCCAATCCAAGAGCATGGGTTATCATTCCATTTCTTTGACTCATCTTCAGTTTGTTTCCTTTATCAGTGTTTTATAGTTCTCAGCATATGTCTCATCTCCTTGGTCAGGTTTATGCCTAAAAGTATTTTTTTATGCAATTTTAAAGGGGTTTTTTTTTTACTTTCCCTTTCTGATATTTCATTGCTAGTGTAAAGAAATGCAACAGATTTTTTTTTTTTAAGCTTAAATCACAACTTCTTTCAAGAACAGTTGTGTTGTTTTTTTTTTTAACTGTGGGTTTATTTATTTATTTATTTATTTTTGGCTGTGCTGGGTCTTCATTTCTGTGTGAGGGCTTTCTCTAGTTGCGGCAAGTGGGGGCCACGCTTCATCGCGGTGCGCGGGCCTCTCATTATCGCGGCCTCTCTTGTTGCAGAGCACAGGCTCCAGATGCGCAGGCTCAGCAGTTGTGGCTCACGGGCCAGATTTTTGTATATTAATTTTGTATCCTGCAACTTTACCAAATTCATTGATGAGCTCTAGTAGTTTTCTGTTGGTGCCTTTAGGATTTTCTCTGTATAGTATCATCATCATGTCATCTGCATATAATGATGATTTTTCCTCTTCCCTTCCAATCTGGATACCTTTTATTTCTTTTTTCTTGGCTGATTGATTGATTGATTGATTAATTGATTTCTATTAATTTTATAATGTTGTTTTTACAACAGAAAACATTTTAATAATTTGATAGTGACCACCAAAGTTATAATATACTCACAAATCTATACCTTGTGGCACTGACTATATGGCTAATTGAAGTGATCTAAATAATTAATTATGCTTATTTAGGACTAAAGAAAGATCTCAAAGTGCACACTCTGCTAAATCATATCAGCTTATTTAACACTTCTTATGTAGCTTTTGCCATGTAACAGACAGACAGACACTGTTCTAAACAAACACTGTATTCATTGAATAACTACCCTATGAGGAAGGTACTGTTACAGAGAACTTTAAGAAACTCAATCAAGGTCACATTGGTCTATGTGGCAGAGCTGAAATTTGAACTCAGGCAGCCTGGCTACATGGTCCAGCTCCTCAATGCTATGCTGCCTTTCAGTTGGCCAATCAAAACATGCTTAGTGGACATAAGTGATGCTCGGCACTATGAGGGATGCCAGGAAACAAAGGATACAATCCTTAATTTGAAGAAGACGACCATTCTCTAGGTCTTAGCCATAGTCTCCAAATTCTGCTCTCTCAACCTCAGATAAATGTCATCCATGACACAGTTAAATGCTAGTCACAGAGAAACACCTCCTCTCACCCATAATAACAAAAGTTCTGAATGAAAAATCTGCAGCCTATTCGCTTGGCTCTCTATGGCAATGTCAGTGTTTTCAAAGTATGTGCTGAGAAGTCTTAGAATTGTGTGAAGTTGCTTCATGTTCTGCAAATATTTTACTCAAGTTTCTCTCTATACATATATTTGTATATACACACCTTCACACACTACATGTATATGTAACTAATGTTACAAATGTTTTTAAACTAATACTACAAACTAAAATTACACACTGAAATACATTTTATTGTATACTTTAATACATAGGAAACTCACAATTCATTACAATATGCTCTTGGATTGTCATTGTGCATATCTCAGATGAAAGAGAGTCTTCCCTCTATCTCTAATTGAAGAGTATTCTGAAATTGCAAGACAAATTCTTTCAAAGCCAAAAAAATTGTTACCATTTGGAAGGTGATATAATATGATGGTTAAGAAGAATGGCACTAGAATCAGTCTAGATACTGTTTCGAGCACAGGTATTTACCACATGAATTTGGGCAAGTTTTAAACCTTCCTGTACCTTAATTTCCTCATCTGTCAAATGGGACAGTACATACCTCATAGAGTTGTAAGAAATAAAGGATGTAAAAATATAATTAGAAAAGTAACTCAGGCAATAAGTACTCAATAAATATTAGATACTACTATATATACAATATAATTTCTAGTGCAAAGATACAATATAATTTCTAGTGCAAATACTTATCTATAAAATCAGTCTTACCTTGTTATCATGCAACCAAAATAAATACGGAATTACCTTAAATTCTAACTAATGTTGATATGCAACTGGAAATCCCATTTTTCCAATTTTTGTGTTCATTCAATAGTTGAATTATTGTTATTTTTACAAGTATTGCAAATGTAAACTAATAAATTTATACTAATTAAATACTACTCCAATTTGCAAATTTGCTGTTTAGAATTTTGTTAGAAAAAATGTTCTGCATTAAAAAAATAATATATTGCATCATAGTGAAATTTGTTTTTATGCTTTATGTTATCTTATTCCAAGGGGAAAATAATTACCTCTTCCAAATATATTTGTTTCTTTTCATGGCTATCCTTCATTTAAAGCTTACTTTTGATTAATACATGTTGAAATCAAATTATAAAGAAATATTAACCCCTTATCTGGTAGGGTGTTATACTGTGGTGGATGATTCTGCTTATCACCAAAGAACAGTCATTTAATCTCTCCTGTATTTCTTCCAAGATTGATTCTTTTCATGACAATAAGACTATTAGAATGTGCAAAGATATTTTAAATAAATGATGTTTGTTTTTTCTTTCTTTTCTTGCAGTCATTCCCAACACAGCACTACAACCCGCCAGCCTTCAGTGACTCTCCAACGGGCCATCTCCCTGGAAGGGTAAGATAAGAATAATATGGAGTCTTCTCTTAAACCAAACCGAGCACCCTCGTCACTTTGAGCATAAATTCCTTCCTCCCTCCCTCCCCACTTTACCCCTTTTTTTTCTTTCTGTTAGCAAATATCTATGAAGCTTATGTTATATATATGCCAAGCACCATGCTAGGTAGTACACTGAACAAGTCAAATAAGATCTTTTCCTTCAGAGGACTCATTATCTATTGAGAGTGACAAATATAAACACACACCTGCACATAACAGTGTAAGCATCACACGGAAATACGTATGAGGGATTAATGAAGGATCCAGAAAGGATATCTATCTGACTGAGAATGGGTATCAAAGAGGGATGGGGGGAACAGGTCATGATGGTTTCAGAGAAGATATAACTCTGAAGCTGAGAACTGAAGCATCTGTGGATATTTGCCTGACAGACATTGGAAGGAAGGGTACTCCCTGCAGGAGAAAGAGCACATGCAGAAACATGAACATCTAAGCAGATGTCAGATGTCAAAAGGCCACTGAGTGATTCGGTGCTTTGGCGCAAGGTGTGCGAGGCAGGAAATGAGAATGGTGATGTTGGCTGGCCAGGCTTACGTGTAGAGGACTTAGTATTTTGTATTTCTAAATTCCCCAATCAGATAGAAGCTGAAGGGGCTGAGAAGGAGGAGTTAATATTTCCATCCAATTGCTTTATAGTCGCAACTGATTTGAGAACACTTAATTGGTTACTGTATAAAAACTAAATCACTTTATTTTTCCAATATCTGTTACAAACTATGCTTTGTTCAACCCTATTTCTCAATAACAAGTAGACTTCCTTAATGGCATTTCAGTTAAAATCTCTATTATTTATTCTATTTTAAAATTTTGTGTTTTCAGTCAAACTGCTGTCTCTCTTTACAACATAATTAAGACTTGGGGTCCACCAAAGTGCTCTGGAGTTGATAGAGGAGTGATCTGCTCTCCCTCTCATACCACCCTCTCTTTCCAACATAATTAAGACTTGGGGTCCACCAAAGTGCTCTGGAGTTGATAGAGGAGTGATCTGCTGTCTCTCTCATACCGCCCTCTAGATCTTCCTTTCGCTTAGATTTCTTCTCTGGTAGAAATGAAGTTGTTTAAAAAAAAAAAAAAAATGAGAAATGGCATTCCTCACATTCTCCTGTGGCGGTCCTCCTTTCTGTTGGCTATCACTGGTGATGTAGCCTGGATGGGTAGAGAACCAAACATGCACCAATGCTAAGAAACTCAAGCAACTCCCCCAGCATGTGGTCCCCTGGGAGCACCAGCGATCTTTTCTACAAAACCCCCTGGCAGTAGCACACTGTAGTCCTCTGATGCACTCACCCACTTTGCCCCAGCTGCACCAATCCCTCCTCCCAAGCACACAGTCACCCTTTCTCACCTGTCCTCAGCAGCTTCACATGTGAGGCTTGCAGACATGAGCAGCATGCATCTTTCCTGCCCCTCAGCTGGAACTTACTAGGGCTAGTCCTTGCCTCCTTTCTCCCTGCCTGACAGTCTCATCTTCTCTCCCCAGGGCAAGTCAGCAAACTCCATGACTAAGTGGACATCCACTTGGGAGGGAGATGTTAGCCTTTCCTTCCTGGAACAACATAAATTTTATAAACACTTTTCATGGCGTGCCCTTTCTTGCCTTTAGCTAAGGAAATCCACTGCATGTCCGCAAACCCATGGGAACATGAGTGAAAGGAATGTGACCTCTGCATGAACACTGCCCTCCCCTCAGAAGGATACCTCCTTCTCTTCCTAGTCCTCCTCTTCTGTTTTTGGCGGTAAAGAACATCAAACAATTTTAGCTCCTCTATTAAACAAGAAAACAAAAACTGAGATAGGAGTGGGGGAGGAGTCAAGATGGCAGAATAGGAGGACATGGAGTTCACCTCTCCCCATAAGTACATCAAGAATGGAACAATTCTGACAGAGCACCTGCTGAACACTAGCAGAGGACCTCGGACACCTAAAAGGCCAAGAACAATCCCCATGCAACTGGGTAGGACAAAAGAAATTTTAAAAAGACAAGAGGAAACAGGACACGACCTGCACCCCTGGGGGGGAACTGAAAGAGAGGAGAGGTTCCCACACTCAGGGAAGCCCCCTCGCTGGTAGGGAGATCAGCTAGGACAGAAGGGCAGCTTCAGGGGCTCGGAGGAGAGCACAGCAACCAGTCTGTGGGAGGCAGGACAGAGTGAGACCTACATGAATGGTCAGTGACACAGCCCTGCACGTCCCAGCCTGAGACACGTGTCTGCTGGTGCGGACGGAGGCTGGGTGCTAGAACCTGGGGTTTGGAGAGCAGACCCAGGGAGGGGACTGCTGTTAGCTGCAAAGAGAGAACCTGAAGGGATGGGAGTACAGAGCTCTACAAGCGGGAATGTTTGTGGAAGAAGCCCAGGCCGCCATTGCAGCCCCCTTCCCCACGCACCAGCCCCTGCCTCCCTGGGCACTAGAAGGGGCTCCTGCCTGAGCAGGCTTGCACGCCTCAGCCGCCTTGGCCACGGCCTGCAAGAGCAGGCTCACTCACCCCCGCCCCCTCCTCCACCCCCACAGCCCAAGCAGGCTCACATGCCCCACCCACTGCAGCTGCCTCCTTCACCCCCGCCCACCCCAGCAGGCTGGCATTTGCCCCACCTGTTGCCGCCTCTGACCCCACCCACCTGGGCAGGCTCTGGGGCAGCCTCAGGAACAGACACTGGTGGAAAGCCCACATGCAGAGGTCGGGCTGAAACCACAGCTGAGCCTCATGGGCCATGCAACTAAGGAAGAAGAGCTGAAATCTCTCCTCACAGTTGTGAGAACTGCGGATTTACATCCCCGCTGCTGGCTTTGTAAACTCCACACCTGCAGAATATCCAAATGAATGAGTACTACCCCAGCTGAGATGGGTCTAGCTTTAGCAACTGTGGGTTTGTGTGCACATACACATGGGGACTGGACCGGGCCAGAATCTGAGCTGCCTCCATAGCTCCCACAGCAGGTCCTGGTGCACAATTACTGCAGTCCTGGGACCTGACTTCAGTGGATCTGTGCTGGTAGTCTGGTGAAAACAACGCCTGAAAGACACCAGGGCCAACTGCCGGCATACCCACTGTTAAGGTGGGTCTGAGAGCAGTTCCAGCAACAGTGTAATTTGTGAGCCAGCACAACAGGTGAAAAGTGACACAACAGAGCACACTCACAGTTGAACAGCTCTAGAGGAAAACTCAGTGGCTTCTCTCCCAGAGAGAGTGCTCCAATCCTGCCTATGTCACACTGCAGTCAGAAACACAGCTCAGAAACAGATCTCGGGGCCTCTACTCCAACTGGAGAGCAGACTCTGCCCCTCACAGGGCAGCGACAACCTCAGAGCAAGGGGAGGCCCCCGTTCAATATCCAGTGCAGGCTCAGGTCACCCCAACATCAGTCACTCCTATTACCAAGGGGATAATGGCCAGCATACACTGAGGAAAGAGGTGGCAGACAAGCATACTAAAAACAGCTCTAGCACCAAAAATATTAAACCCACTTAGGCTATACAGGGATGTTCCCACATAAAAATAGCCCTACAAGACAGTCTGAGGGTCAGTCATCGGGAGAAAGAACCCCCCAGAGCATTTGGCTTTGAAGGCCAGTGGGTCCTGAGTGCAGGAGCTCCACAGGACTGGGAGAAACAGAGACTCCACTCTTGGAGGGTGCACACAAGGTTTCACATGCATTGGGACCCAACACAAAGCAATAGCTCCATAGGAACCAGGGCTAGACCTAACTAGGGGTCTTGCAGGGTCTCCTGAGGAGGCAAAGGTCAGCAGTAGCTCACTCTGGGGGCAAGGACACTGGTGGCAGAGGCCCCAGGGAACACTGATCGGCATGATCTCTCCCAGAGGTCCCATTTTTGGCACCAAGACCTGGCCCCACCCAAAAGCCTACAAGCTCCAGAGCTGGAATGCCTCAGGCCAAACAACCAGCAAAACAGGAATACAGCTCCACCCATCAGCAGACAGGCTGCCTAAAGTCATACTGAGCTCACAGCTACCTCAAAACACACCCCTTGGCACGGCCCTGCCCACCAGACAGAGAAGACCCAGCTCCACCCACCAGAGGGCAGGCACCAGTCCCTTCCACCAGGAAGCCTGCACAAACCCCAGGACCAACCTCACCCACAGGGGGCAGACACCAAAACTAAGAGAAACTATGATCCTGCAGCCTGTGGAAAGGAGACCACAAACACAGAAAGGTAGACAAAATGAGATGACACAGAAATATGTTGCAAATGAAGGAACAAGATAAAAACTCACAAGAACAACTAAATCAAGAGGAGATAGGCAATCTACCTGAAGAATAATTCAGAGTAATGATAGTAAAGATGATGCAAAAGTTCAGAAAAAGAATGGAGGCACAGATTGAGAAGATACAAAAAAATGTTTAACAAGGAGCTAGAAGATTTAAAGAACAAACAAACAAAGATGAACAACACAATAACTGAAATGAAAAATACACTAGAAGGAATCAATAGCAGAATAACTGAGGCAGAAGTGAGCCAGAAGACAGAGTGGTGGAAATCACTGCCACAGAACAAAATAAAGAACAAAAAATGAAAAGAAATGAGGACAGTCTCAGAGACATCTGCGACAACATTAAACGCACCAACGTTCACATTACAGGTGTCAACAAAGGAGAAGAGAAAGAAAAAGGGTCTGAGAAAATATTTAAAGATATTATAGCCAAAAGCTTCCCTAATATGAGAAAGGAAACACTCACTCAAGTCCAGGGAGTGCAGAGAGTCCCATACAGGATGAACCCAAGGAGGAACACGCCTAGACATATATTATTCAAACTGGCAAAAATTAAAGAGAAAGAAAAAATATTAAAGACAACAATGGAAAAGCAACAAATAACATACAAGGGAATCCCCATAAAGTTTTCAGATTTTTCAGCAGAAACTCCGCAGGCCAGAAGGGAGTGGTAAAATATATTTAAAGTGATGAAATGGAAAAAGCTACAACCAAGAATACTCTACACAGCAAGGCTTTCATTCAGATTTGACAGAGAAATCAAAAGCTTTACAGACAAGCAAAGGCTAAGAGAATTCACCACCAAACCATGTTTACAACAAATGCTAAAGGAACTTCTTTAGGTGGAAAGAGACCAGCAACTTAATATAACCTTGTGTATATATAGACTGCTATATCAAAACCTCATGGGGGGACTTCCCTGGTGGCATAGTGGTTAAGAATCCGCCTGCCAATGCAGGGGACATGGGTTCGAGCCCTGGTCCAGGAAGATCCCACATGCGGCAGAGCAACTAAGCCTGTGTGCCACAACTACTGAGCCTGCGCTCTAGAGCCTGCAAGCCACAAGTACTGAGCCCATGCGCTGCAACTACTGAAGCCCGCGTGCCTAGAACCCATGCTCCACAATGAGAAGCCACCACAATGAGAAGCCCACACACCGCAACAAAGAGTAGCCCCCGCTTGCCGCAACTAGAGAAAGCCCATGCGCAGTAACGAAGACCCAGCACAGCCATAAACAAACAAGCAAACAAACAAATAAATTTTTTAAAAAAAGAATAAAATTTAAAAAACCTCATGGGAACTGCAAACCAAAAAAGTACAATAGATACACACACACACACACACACACACACACACACACACAAGCAACCCAAACACACACTAAAGACAGTCATCAAATCACAAGAAAAGAGAACAAAAGAGGAAGGGAAGGAAAAAAACCTACAAAAACAAATCCAAAACAATTTTTTAAAAATGTCAATAGAGGGCTTCCCTGGTGGCGCAGTGGTTGAGCATCTGCCTGCTAATGCAGGGGACATGGGTTCGAGCCCTGGTCTGGGAAGATCCCACATGCCACGGAGCAACTAGGCCCGTGAGCCACAACTACTGAGCCTGCGCTTCTGGAGCCTGTGCTCCGTAACAAAAGAAGCCACGATAGTGAGAGGCCTGTGCACCGCGATGAAGAGTGGCCCCCACTTGCCGCAACTAGAAAAAGCCCTCGTACAGAAATGAAGACCCAACACAGCCAAAACTAAATAAATAAATAAATAATTTTTTTAAAAAAATGTCAATAGGAACATACATATTGATAATTACCTTAAATGTAATTGGAACATACATATTGACAATTACCTTAAATGTAGTTGGATTAAATGCTCCAACCAAAAGACACAGACTGGCTGAGTGGATACAAAAACAAACCTGTATATATACTGTCTACAAGAGACCCACTAGGGACACATACAGATTGAAAGTAAGAGGATGGAAAAAGGTATTCCATGCAAAAGGAAACCAAAAGAAAGATGGAGTAGCAATACTCATATCAGACGAAATATACTTTAAAATAAAGACTGTTACAAGAGACAAGGAAGAACACTACATGATCAATCCAAGAAGAAGATATAACAATTGTAAATATGTATGCACCCAACATAGGAGCACCTCAATATATAAGCCAAATGCTAACAGCCATAAAAGGGGAAATTGAGAGTAACACAATAATAGTGGGGGACTTTAACACCCCACTTACACCAATGGACAGATCATCCAGACAGAAAATCAGTAAGTAAACACAGGCCTTAAATGACACATTAGACCAGATGGACTTAATTTTTCCATCCAAAAGCAGAAGAATACACTTTCTTCTCAAATGCACATGGAACATTCTCCAGGATAGATCATATATTGGGCCACAAATCAAGCCTCAGTAAATTTAAGAAAAATGAAATCATATCAAGCATCTTTTCCTACCACAATGCTATGAAATTAGAAATCAATTATAGGAAAAAAAAATGTAAAAAACACAAACACGTAGAGACTAAACAATATGTTAACTAAACAACCAGTGGATCACCGAAGAAATCAAAGAGGAAATCAAAAAATACCTAGAGACAAATGACAACAAAAACACTACGATCCAAAACCTATGGGACACAGCAAAAGCAGTTCTAAGAGGTAAGTTTTTAGCAATACAATCTTACCTCAGGAAACAAAATCTCAAATAAACAACCTAACATTACACCTAAAGCAACTAGAGAAAGAAGAAGAAACAAAATGCAAAGTTAGTAGAAGGAAAGAAATCATAAAGGTCAGGGCAGAAATAAATGAAATAGAGACTAAAAAATAAAAAAGATCAGTGAAACTGAAAGTTGGTTCTTTTTACTTTTTCTTTGAAAAGATAAACAAAATTGATAAACCATTAGCCAGACTCATCAAGAAAAAAAGGGAGAGGGCCCAAGTCAATAAAATCAGAAATGAAAAAGGAGAAATTACAACTGACACCACAGAAATAAAAAGGATCATAAGAGACTACTACAAGCCACTATACACCAATAATATGGACAACTTAGAAGAAAAGAACAAATTCTTAGAAAGGTACAATGTTCCAAGACTGAACCAGGAAGAAATAGAAAATATGAACAGACCAATCACAAGTACTGAAATTGAAACTCTGATTTAAAAACGTCCAACAGGGGCTTCCCTGGTGGCGCAGTGGTTGAGAATCTGCCTGCCAATGCAGGGGACACGGGTTCGAGCCCTGGTCTGGGAAGATCCCACATGCCACAGAGCAACTGGGCCCGTGAGCCACAACTACTGAGCCTGAGCGTCTGGAGCCTCTGCTCCGCAACAAAAGAGTCCGCGATAGTGAGAGGCCCGTGCACCGCGATGAAGGGTGGCCCCCACTCGCCGCAACTGGAGAAAGCCCTCACACAGAAACGAAGACCCAACACAGCCAAAAATAAAAATAAAAAAAATTTTAAAAATTTAAAAAAGTCCAACAGAAGTCCAAGACCAGATGGCTTCACAAGTGAATTCTATCAAACATTTAGAGAAGAGTTAACACCTATCCTTATGAAACTATTCCAAAAAAACTAAGAGGAATGAACACTCCCAAACTCATTCTATGAGGCCACCATCACCCTGATACCAACCAGGCAAAGATACCACAAAAAAAAAAGAAAATTACAGGCCAATATCACTGATGAACATACACACAAACATCCTCAACAAAATACCAGCAAACTGAATCCACCAACACATTAAAAGAGTCATACACCATGATCAAGTGGGATTTATCCCAGGGATACAAGGATTTTTCAATATCCACAAATCAATCACTGTGATACACCATATCAACAAATTGAAGAATAAAAACTGTGTGATCATCTCAACAGATGCAGAAAAAGCTTTGGACAAAATTCAACAGCCATTTATGATAAAAAGAAAGTGGGCATAGAGGGAACCTACGTCAGTATAATAAAGGCCACATATGACAAACCCACAGCTAACATCATTCTTAATGGTGAAAAACTGAAAGCATTTCCTCCAAGATCAGGAACAAGACTTTCATTCAACATAGTATTGGAAGTCCTAGCCATGGCAATCAGAGAAGAATAAGAAATAAAAGGAATCCAAATTTGAAAAGAAGAAGTAAAACTGTCACTCTTTGCAGATGTCATGATACTATACACAGAAAATCCTAAAGACGACACTAGAAAACTACTAGAGCTCATCAATGAATTTGGTATAGTTGCAGGATACAAAATTAATACACAGCAATCTCTGGCATACTTATACACTAACAACAAAAGATCAGAAAGAGAAATTAAGGAAACAATCCCATTTACTCACATGAAAAAGAATAAAACACCTGGGAATAAACCTACATAAGGAGGCAAAAGACCTGTACGCAGAAAACTATAGGATGCTGATAAAAGAAATCAAAGATGACACAGATGGAGAGTTATACCACGTTCTTGGATTGGAAGAATCAATGTTGTCAAAATGACTATACTGCCCAAAGCAATCTACAGATTCAATGCAATCCCTATCAAATTATCAAGGGCATTTTTCACAGAACTAGAACAAAAAATTTCACAATTTGTATGGAAATACAAAAGATCCCGAATAGCCTAAGCAATCTTGAGAGAGAAAAACAGAGCTGGAGGAATCAGGCTCCCTGAGTTCAGACTATACTAGAAAGCTACAGTCATCAAAACAGTATGGTACTGGCACAAAAACCAGAAATATAGATCAATGGAACAGAATAGAAAGTCCAGAGATAAACCCACGCACTTATGGTCAACTAATCTATGACAAAGGAGGCAAGAATATACAATGGAGAACAGTCTTTTCAATAAGTGGTACTAGGAAAACTGACAGCTACATGTAAAAGAATGAAATTAGAACACTCCCTAACACCATACACAAAAATAAAATCAAAATGGATTAAAGACCCAAATGTAAAACCGGATGCTATAAAACTCTTAGGGGAAAACATAGGCAGAACACTCTCTGACATAAATATCTTTTTTGATCTTCTCCTAGAGTAATGAAAATAAAAACAAAAATTAACAAATTAAATTAAGTTAAACTTAAAAGCTTTTTCACAGCAAAGGAAACCATAAACAAGATGAAAAGACAACCCACAGGATGGGAGAAAATATTTGCAAATGATGAGACCAACAAGGGATTAATCTCCAAACTATACAAACAGCTCATGCAGCTCAATATCAAAAAAAAAAAAAAAAAATCCCCAAATGGGCAGAAGACATAAATAGACATTTCTTAAAGAAGACATACAGATGGCCAAAAAGCACATGAAAAGATGCTCAATATCACTAATTATTAGAGAAATGCAAATCAAAACTATGAGGTACCACCTCACACCAGTCAGAATGGCCATCATCAAAAAAAAAACTACAAACAATAAATGCTGGAGAGGGTGTGGAGAAAAGGGAACCCTCCTACACTGTGGGTGGGAATGTAAATTGGCACAACCATTAAGGAGAACAGTATGGAGGTTCCTTAAAAAACTAACTATAGAACTACCATATGATCCTGCAATCCCACAGCTATGCATATATTTGGAGAAAACCATAATTCAAAAAGATACATGCACCCCAATGTTCATTGCAGCACTATTTACAATAGCCAAGACATGGAAGCAACCTAAATGTCCATCGACAGATGAATGGATAAAGAAGATGTGGTACATACATACAGTGGAATATTACTCAGCCATTAAAAGGAATGAAATTGGGTCATTTGTAGACACGTGGATAAATGAGATGTGGTACATATATACAATGGAATACTACTCAGCCATAAAAAAGAACTAAATAATGCCATTTGCAGCAACATGGGTGGACCTAGAGATTATCATACTAAGTGAAGTAAGTCAGACAGAGAAAGACAAATATCATATGATATCACTTACACGTGGAATCTAGTAAAAAAGAAATGATACAAATAAACTTATTTACAAAACAGAAACTGACTCACAGATCTCGAAATCAAACTTATGGTTACCAAAGGGGAAATATGGGGGGAAGTGATAAATTAGGAGATTGGGATTAACATATACACACAACTATATATAAAATAGATAACTAATAAGTACCTACTGTATAGCACAGGCAACTCTACTCAACATTCTGTAATAACCTATATGGGAGGTGAATCTGAAAAAGGATGGAGACATATATATATAACTGATTCACTTTGCTGTACACCTGAAACTAACACAACACTGTAAGTCAACTATACTCCAATAAAAAAAAAAAAAAAAAACAGAGATAGGAGTGGATACCTAAACAGAAACTTTGCTCTGGAAGAATTAAGTAACTCTTTTCTCAACAGTAAGTAACTCATTTCTCAACAGTAAACTACTATCTCCATTGCGACATTTGTTCTATTCCATTAAAAAAAAAAAAAAAAAAAAGACACAAGAAGTTCTCAGTCAATACTTCAGACCATTTGGTTCTGTAATAATGTACAAGATGGTCTAGATCATGGATCCTCACCAGACTCCCAGAATTTAAACCAGGGCTAAGGAAGTTGCTAGCTATGTGATAGCAAGTTACTTGATTTCATTGTGCCTCAGTTTCCTAATTAATGTAAAATGGAAATACTGATGATGATTCCTTGTAGAGTTCTTTCAAGAATTAAAATTATATATATATATAATTTAATTTTTTATAATAGTACTGGCATTATACGTGTGTTACAGTAGTTGTTGCTGTTGTCGTTATATATAATATATACTTAATTAATAAGGCATGAGAGTTTCTCATATATATTAAATAAGGATTTGTTAAAAGTCAGGGACTGGCATCTTTGCTATATTCTGGAGAGGCATTTTCCTATATATATGGGTAATAATCATTTGTGGAAGCAATTCAAATCACTGTTTGAGTTTGCCTCATTGCTGAGTTCATAGTTATATTAAAAATACTTTAATTACCAAGATTATATTTAAGTGCTTATTAAACAAGGAAAGAATAACCTAAGCTGTTTTCTACACATCAGCTTATCCTCAGCACCAAAAGAAAAATTTAGGACCAGAATAAGAAATGTTCTTACATTTCTAGTATATATATCTTAAAAAGTTAAAGTAAAGAGACCACTTCAAAACATGAGAGGAAGTAATCTTTGCAGCCTTTGAGCATTCTCCAGTTGGACTTGAGAACATCCAATAGTCATCACCTGCAGTGCAAGTTCATGCAGGCTTGTGACTGTACCCTCCATGCTACCCTCCTTGGTTTCCTCCTTCTAGAAAGTGCCATAGTTTAGACAAAACTCTTCCACAAAACACAGTTGCTTGTCATATCTTCCAAAGGATGTGATTGGTTTTAAATTCTGCATGTTAAACTGGATATGTGGAAAGGACCAAGGAAAAGACATCCAGAGCTAACAAAGGGATGAGACAGCCTTTTATCAAGAAAACACTGACAGGATTGGGATGCTTTGGTTTGGAGAAGAAAGCTTCATTAGATGCTTAATGAGATCATATTCAAAATGTGCAATTTATTGGGAACAAAAATAGTACAAATTCATGGCTATTTCTTCAAGGGAAGAGAAAAGAAACTAACATGTATTGGGTGCTTATTAGGTGCCAGGCCATCTATCTATCCATCCATTCATCCATCCATCCATCTATCTATCTTATTTGATTTTATTTCCAAAATAGTCTTGTAAAATAGGCATCTTTTTTTTTCTAAAAATGGAGTCTCAGACACATTAAGTAATTTTCCCGAAGACCTTTACATAGAAAATAGCAAGCCTAGATTCGAAATCTAAATTTGACTTCACTGTCCAACTCCATCCCCTATAATGTGGCATGAAAAGTCTTTATTGAGTGGGAAAGCACTGGTCCCACCATTTATAAGCCACATTCAGGCTAAGTTAGACATAGTGAAGAAGCTCCTAGGATAAAAAATGATAAAGAAGTAGAACTGATTCTCACCCTAGCAATCACTAAGTAGAATGACTAGCCCAGCATCTGGGGTGGCACTGGAGGACCACATGCACACTAAGTGCCTAAGGTGTTAGTTGTGGTAGAGACGAGGGTGTGGAGGCTGAGCTTACCACTGGTCTCCAGCTCACCTTCCTAGTTCCTCATAAAGACCTCCTTTGGCAGCGTGCAGGGTGGCTATCATCCCACAGTTCAGTCATGACACAAAGAAGCCTTCCTTCAGCGATGCTAAATAATGGCATTTCCTTCTAGAGCTATTTCCAGACCTTTTCCTTCTTTCCTATTCACAAAAGCTTATTAGCAGTTTGCCAATAAGCAGCCTTTCAGCATTTTGCACTGTTTTCCACTTGAGTGAAATGACCTCTGTGATAAATGCAATCACTAACTCTAATTCTCTGTTAAGATGAAGCCAAAAATGTGAAGGCCTTACCCTGATGTCATAACACAGAGTGACTCCATTTCTAAAAAACAGGAAACGGTATTCTCAGCTATGTCCCATTGTTCCAACTGGTATAAAGCAGTTTGCCTCATATCTAGTTAATAATGAACTATGAAAAATATTCTGTTCCCTGCAATCATGGAAGAAAACTGACTCTGGAATCAAAGAATTAGTTTTGAATCCTGACCTCTCTGCTGTCTGTTGTTAATCTTAAACAGGACCCATCCCCTCCCTAAGCATGAGCTGCCTCCTCAGCCAAAAGGGAGAAAAGCATAGCACTCACCAACTTTCTGTAAAAGCAGCGGGTACCTGTAGGACCCTCAATACGTACTAGTTGAATATATGCTACGTCTAAGTATTGTGAGAAAACAAACAAAACTTTCATTTTTAAAGTTTAGGTTAGTTTGAAGACCCACGTTGAAACTTGTTATTAAATACATATATATATGTACCTATGTATGTAAAACATTTCTTGATATAAAATAATATATCTGAGGTAGAATTAATCTTGCATTGCTGGAATATTTAGAAGGGGACACCTCAGTAATCCTCTGCAAAGCCCAGAGCACTACAGTTTATGCTGTATGTCCCAGCTGGCCATCAAATACATAGATAACGTGGCATACAATCACTGTCACTGAACGCATAGTGGGAGAGGTATTTTGCATTTTGCATAGGCCAATGGGTCTTTAGCAGGTTTCCCATTAAGGTGTTAATACTGCTGAACGTGGGCAATCAGCTGAAATTGGAAATTTCATTATTTCAAAATTCTCCTTGCTAATGCTTTCGTGAAAAGCAACTACTTAGGATATTTATTAAAATGAATGTGCTTTAAAAGGCCATAGGTTTATATATTTTTCACTGAAGTTGCTATTTACTTGACATAAAATAAGTGAAAATATTTCAGATTTCCAGTTAATTTGATCCATAGAGACAACAAAACTGTCTAACTGAGCCTCTACCTAGAGTTACTGCTGTTTTTTAAATTGATATCTGAATCATCTATAACTATGCCAGACATAACGAGGCAGAATAACATCCCCATTAACAGTATGAGCTCCTTGCTTCAGGTTCAAGTTGACAGATGCAGCCCATATCTTAATCTCCTCTTCCTCCTGAGACCCCATTAAAAAGAAGCTAATGGAATAAAAAAAAGGGACAGTCCCATAACAGTAAAGGAAATGAGAAGGGAGCGTCAAAGGCCAAAAGATTTCAGCGTACTTCTGCATGACAGAAAGCAGATGGAAGGGTAATAATTGAAGAAACAGAACAAAGCAGTCCCTGCCTTAGATCACCTACAGAGGAAAGGCATGTGCTGTACGTACCTTACACAGCTCCGGGGGCACCTTACACATGGTATTCTATGTGACTGCCATCTCCTGAAGATGTGTTTCCAGGGATGCCACCCACAAAACAGCCCACCACAGTGAAGCTGCCAAGTGTAGAGGAGCCCACAGCTCAGGAGGAAGCAGATCTGCCTAACAGAACCCAGGAAGCTCGGAGACTTCAGAATAGTGACAACAGATGGGATTGAGAGCAGAGCCTGAGAATAGAAGATGCCCCCACTCAGCGTGCACACCCCTGCACACAGAACAGCTGGCAGGCGAGCACTTACCACCAGCCAGAAAATGAACTTTCTGCTCTAAAGAAACAGGATGACTCTTCTGAGGAGCCCAGATAAGCTCAATTGAATGGTGCCCCACACCAAAGCCCTGCACTATGTGCTAGTTAGGGGGACAGTTTCGGGTTTGCTCCCCTAACCTGAAGCCTTTCAGTGAAAAAGTTTTGCCCTTATATGCAATACTCTCTGAGACCTTTCTACTACCTCATTCTTAAATAGGAACGGACAACCACGGGTTACCAAATATCTTAACAAACCTACCAAGTGACAGAAACAAGATTAAAACACACATAACAAAAACTATCCTCAGGAAGACAGAGGGATTTTGTTTGTTCTGGGAACAAAATAGAATTTAATGAAATGAAGTTGACCTTTGAACAATGTGATTTG
Source organism: Balaenoptera musculus (assembly GCF_009873245.2). Lineage (NCBI taxonomy): Eukaryota > Metazoa > Chordata > Mammalia > Artiodactyla > Balaenopteridae > Balaenoptera > Balaenoptera musculus. The sequence continues at coordinate 47,616,365 of NC_045792.1, forward strand.
AACTGTGCAGGTCCACTTATATGCTGATATTTTTCAATAATAAATACTATAATACTACACTACCTGCAGTTGGTTGAATTCACGGATGTGGAGGAAACTCAGATATGGAGGGTTGACAATAAATTATACTCAGGTTAACCCCTGCCCTTTGTTCAAGGGTCAACTGCTCTAGTGTAAGCATATGTTTAGCAATAGGGAAGTAACCACTAGAATTAGAACCGAAATGGTTAAAAGTGATTGCCTCCGGGAAGCTAGGTAGGATTCTCAGGAGAGGTGACACAAATTACATTTTGAAGAATGTATTTGGAACTAGGCAGGGGTTTAGAAAAAAAAAAAAAAGAAGAAAATCACGTGCAAAAAATCCTAGAAGTACTTTGCTAATACTGCAAAGACTAAGAAGTACCTTCAGCTACTCAAATATCTTCCTTTTGTCCAGTAGAGGACATACACTGTTTTATCTTACCTTAGAAGATCATTTTAGCAACAATATAGAGGCAGAATTTCTAGAAACTAGCATTTTCACATCAATAAAATACCTGCCCTGAAAGATGTTAACCACTCTCTATGAATAGAAGGAATTCATATGGTGTGGATATTTTGTCTAATTGACCCCAACCAAAAATTTCTCCCAAATCCAGATGTCAGTAAATATCCCAAGGAGAACCAATAAGTGGTCTTGCCTATAAACAAATGCATCTAAGGGAGCCCATCCTCTCAGGTTGACTGGTCTCTGGTGGTATCACTGTCATTCTTGCTTAGTGGAACAGGCCTGTCGCTGTAGTGATAGCTGTGTACTACCTCTGTTTGGCACAAGAGACTCCCTCTCCACACTCTAAGACCACGACAGGCCCTTGAGCCCATGCATTGGTGGAGCCAGGGAGCCTCTGGTGTTGCCATATTGGGCCTGAACAGCTGTCCTTTCCAATGACACTCTGGGAACAGGACCTCAACTGGAATCATTTGCTCTTTTTTTTTTTTTTTTTTTCATTTGCTCTTTTGTTCTCTATCCAGCTCCTTTTGCCTTAATAGAGAAGCTTTTTTACAGCTAACATACTTCCAGTTCCCCAGAATGATGCTGATTTAAAGTACTCAGTCAGTCTTCTTAGTCTAAGTGCCTACATATTTAGTTCCAAAATATATGGTCACTGTAGAAGGTGGAAGCATTATTGACCTGAGAATCAGGAGACCTGGATTCTGCGTTCAAGTCAGCCACCTCTTACTCTGTGATTCTGAGCGGATCTCAGTTACCTCATATACAAAGTGGTGAGGTTGAGTTAAACAGTGTGTTAGATTCCTTCCCACTCTTAACATTTTATAATTTCATGAGTTCTGAAGGATATAAAAGTTTGGCTTCCAGGCTTATAGAACTATTTCCAGAAATGAAACTTAGGGACCATTGGACTCTAAACAGCTGGCCCTCAGGGGTAGTTGGCCTGAGTTATCTCTACCCACCCACTCGCAGACCCAGCCACCTTTCCCAAATCTAACCGACGTGAATGCTCAACTTCCTCCAACACACTTCTGCACCCTGACCCTCAAAAGCAGTGCTAAGCAGTGTTTCCCAGAGTAACTAAGGAGGCCGGATGTGCTGAGAAATACACTGAATTACTTGCAGATCTAAAGGAGAAACTTCATTCAGGTTGTATAGTTGCTGGGGTCAGTGGTCAAAAATCATTATTTGCCACAGAAATATAAGTGACCTCACCAAAACAGAGGGGCAAGTTAGGTTACTGAAGAGGATTTTTGTATATTTTTAGAATATACAAAAATATATATAGTTGTTACCCCTTTATTTTGCCCTCCGGCCCGCTGAAGAGTTTATTTAGGGAGAATATAGGAAAATTAAAGAGACAAACAGCTAGTTGATTTTTATAAATGCCTGAAAGAAATCAAACTCCCTCCACCAAAAAAAAAAAAAAATTTTTTTTTTCCTTCTGATTTATAGTCCAATAAAGACAGACCATCTTCTTGGGTGAGATTCCCACCCTTACTTTTGCCGCCAGGTCACCTGCGGAAGGACCTTAGCTGCGTGAAAAGACTAAGAAAGTTTACGGCCCCCTCCTTCCATCCCAGAAGGGGAGAGTGAACTTCGGAGCTAAAACCTCAGGGGATTTATTAGGAATTAATCAGAGCAGCGGGTAACCCCTGATCATCTCTGTTTCCCCCAATTCACAATCACGTGTTTTCTTTTCATTTCTCCTCGTGTCCCTGCAGCTTCCACCTCTGCTCCTAGTTGAGCTGTCAGCTCATCTTTCTTAGCCCCGTTTCTACTGGCCTACTGCTTCTTTTCTCCATTTCTTTACTCCAAAAGACATCCTTTCCTAGGCTTATAATCTTTCTTCCTTACATGTGTAGAGCTGAAATATAAAAGGTGTCATCACAGCAAACTTTAAGGACTGCCAAAAATTTATCAGTGTTGAAAAAATGATGAGGCTGCAGAGAACTGGGAAATATTTAAGGGCTACCAATACATGGGATTCTAATTCTGTCACAGGGATTGGATTTCTATCGCCACCTGCTGTTGAAATAACAACTGTGTTTCAAAAAAAAAAAAATTTGTCCGATTCTTTATATAGGGCAGACAGAAGGTTCCAAATTTGGAATTTCGAGTAAAATATCAAAAAAGACTTTAGAAGATGACATTGAGAATCTAGATTTATATTTTCCCAGGTAAAGACTTTTATAAACATTAACCATTGTCATCATTATTCCACTGAGGAAAGCCTTCCTTAAAACCATGAAAACAGGAAAGATGTAAAATAAGGAATGTAGAACACTCCATCATAAAAGCAGGCAGTTCAGAAACATAGACAGTAAAGTTCAAAAAGGATATTTTCTATATTCAAATGCTAAAAATATAACATTAAATACTACATATTTAACACTAGCTGATATGTTGTAAGTGCTTTATGTGGATCTCATTTGGTTCCAAGGACAATTATTATCATTATGTATGAGAATACTAACCCACTTTATGGTTGGGGACACTGAGGCTTAGAGAAGTTAAGGGTGGTGCCCAAGGTCACAGCCAGTAAGAGGCAGAATTGAGACTGAAACCCACATTTCTAAGTCACCACCCTCTCTTGCCTCCTCAGAATTACATGTGTTTTGTTATTCCAAGTTGGCCAATTTGGAGGCCTAAGTAAGACATTGAAATACGATGTGGCGCTCAATATGATTTCTGGGGTTTTGGAAGTTTTTAGTCATTGTCAAAAATCCAGTTTCATATAAGAACATTAACAAAAGTAGAATGACCACCTAACGTGATTTCACTAGCTTGAAACGTGCTGAATTAGAAGAAATGGAGGAATAATATTTCCCCACTGTTAGCATATGTTTTACCCTGCAGAACTAGGAAGAAACCTGGAAGTGACAGATTAGGAGTCTGGTTATGCAGAGCTGCTGGGCTCTCCTGTTCAGTGGCCTTGCACACGGAGGCTGCTCAATGCCAAGCAGCTGGAATTTATCTCAGAGGGATGCCACAGAGTCCACTGGGGAGTTTGGTTTAGGAGTTTTCTATAAATAGTCCTTATTTTCTGTGCATAGTTCAATGCCAACATGATTACTTATCCCTGCATATATTCCTTGGAAAGCTTTTTATTTTTAATAAATTGATTTAATAAAGGACTCAAAGTAAAGTGTAAATAAACTTCCTCCTCGTTATTATATAATTAAACATTTCAAACAGTGTGCTGCAGAATATTCAACTAGAAAATTGCTCCTCTTAATCAATACTCATAATAATTAATGCTAATAATAATATGATCACCCATGACACTGACTGATATGGCATTGGAAAGCTAGTTAATACGCTGAATGAACCAAGGAGGAATCAAGAAAACACCCAGTTGTATGTTTGTTAGACCAGTAAAAATGAATACAGGAAACATTATTCCATGGCAGGATTTAGCTGCCCAAACTGTCAGAAAGTTATATCAATCACAAGACTCCTAATTGTTGTTCTGGCTCCAACCTGCTCTTTATATTTGCACTATTATCCCTCTTTGAATACTGTCCTTTTTTTTTAGCATCTTTCTAGTATTAAGGCTGCCCTTGCTGACTTGAGTCTGTTATGACCAATCAATAAATTCAATTGGGATTATAATGATGAGCCATGAAGACACTAACTCTGCCCTCAGTCTTGTGGGAAGAAGCAGACATTAATCAAATAATTGCACAAACAAATGCAAATCTATACCTGGGCCAAGTGCTATGAAAAAGTGACCTGTGATGCTGGGAGTGTCTGGAATAGGGGATCTGACCTCCTCAGGAAGGTCAGGGAGGTCTTGGAAGCCTCTGAACAACGAGTAGGCATTAACTAGGCAAAGAGAAAGAAAGGGCTATCATCAACGGCTGCACAAGCAATGATTAAGAATGTGTCTGAGTGTATTTCTGAGCTGAGCACAGACTAGAACATGAATTCAGTAGAGCTTGCTATTTAGAAATTTATAATAAGGAGGCTGACTCACGGTTGACTGCCTCCTCCAGAGAGGCCATTTGATGAAGATTTCCAGTGCTTATCAGAAATGTGTGATCTCTGCAAAGATGTAATTCTCTAAATTCCATCTCTGAGCCGTTCTGCTGTTCCGTTGTTTTTTTGTTTGTTTGATGTATTTGTTTGCTTGTTTGTCTGTGTGCCAGAATGCAGAGATCCTTCCTCGCTGCTGCTGCATGCTACTCTGCTACTCTCCCAACTCTTTTTCCTGGCCCCTCTTATTTTCTGTCTTTTCTCCCTCTCCCCTCCCTTTTCCCTAGAAACTTTCTCCTCCTCCTCATCTTCTTTTACTTTTTATTCTCCATTCATTTCTTTCTTTTTCCTTTTATTCTTCTCTTTTGCTGTTCACCCTGAAGGTACTAGGCTCATGTTTGTATAGTGCAATGCAATTTACAAAGGCATCTCAAGGACATCACTCCATTTGGCCCCAATAACAAATTTTTTTAAAGGGAGGCTGAGTAAGAATCACTTATCCTGTTTACAGGTGTGTCAGAAGGTAAGTGGCTTTTTCAAGATCGTGTATCTGTGAAGGGGAAGAGCTTTGACTGTAACCCATACGCCTATCTCCCAGCCCCATACTCTCACCACTAGACCATCTTGTCTTAACAGAAATGTCAAAGACATACCAACCACATCTTTTAGTCTGATGGACAGAGTAGGTACTTCTCTGTCCTGTTATTCACAAAGATGAGTCTAATCAGAAGTCATGGTCAGAGGGTTTCTGGTTGTTCATCCATCACATGAGTAGAAACAGCCTCATTCTCATCTGATGAATATTTACTGGACATCACATGTGACCTTGACCTGAACCACTTATAAAGAATGATTTTCATTATATTTTTACCTTGCCTGCCTATGACCCGGGAGGTGGCATGGCTGTGGAGAGCAGGAAATGAAGAGGATTGCTTTGAGTATCATTTGTCAGCCTTCATTAGATTACTCCTCTTGAAACATCCATCTTTATATATCCAAACTGAATCTGGTGTTTTTCTCTGCATGTATTGCTAATCCCTCAGACACCCTCAAATTTCATTAGGATTTCTGTTTACTTCCTTCTCCTGGCCAATTACAAAAGAGTTTAAAGAAAGAGCACATCCATATCCTATGCCATAAGCCAGATGTCCCTCTATTACAGAAAAACAGTCAGTAGTCTTTATCCTTTATTTAATCTCTCTGATTTCCAGTCCTGGTAAATGTTTACTCCACTGAAGTATGCTTTTAAGATGTGGGTCAGCAATCTTTGACTGATGGATCATAGTCGGTTAAAGGTTCCTGCCTGTTACATGGAAAAATTAGCCTGCTCAAGAAGACTTGTATAGGAGACAAGCACCATCCATCCATTCATTCAGTCAGGGATCTGACTGATGAATCTCTCATTCATTCTTTCATTCAACTAGTGTTTTCTGGATGCCCAGTATATGCCAGACACTCTAGTGAGGCATTTGAGAAAATCAAGAAGAAAAAGGCCCAGTTCCTGCCCTTGAGGAGCACACAGTCTAGTGAGAGTGACAGAATGTTGAAAACTGCAAAAATTCACTGAGCTTACATCTATGTAATTTCAGGACAAAAGAAAAAGCAGCTGATTTGGAGGAAACTAGTAGCACTATTCAGATGTGGGTTCAGTGATTTTTATTAAGTGACTACCAAACCCAAAGGGAAGAGAGCAGAGGAATTCTTTCAGACTGAGAAATTTTCATGCTTACATGGGCTGGTATCAAGAGTTGGGAATTTTCCCTTCTCCAGGTCTATAAAAGCTACATGGAAGTGTAGAATAAAGCCATGCTTTTCACAGCCTATTCAATTTTGCAAATAGAGAATTCTCCTGTGGTGGAGCATTAATTATGCACATTAATGGGAAAATTGCATTTCAATATCAACGTTGCATAATATTAAAATATGTAAACATCTCTCCCCTTACAGTGCTTTTCCTGCACCTCTGAAATACTTGCTTGTCCTCAAGTCCCTCTCCTCAGTAGAGCAGCCTGGTATAGTTTAAAGAACACGGCCTTTTGATTTATCTCTACCTTCATTTAAAAACTGGCTCTTACTAGCTGCATCACCTTGAGCTGTTACTGAAACTTCTCTGTTTCTTTAATCTATAGAGAAGGGATTAATATCTACTTCATAAGATTGTTTTGAGAATTTAGTTTTTAAAGATATGTAAATATCCTAGCACAGTAGGTTCACAGTAGGAATTAGCTCTCTCTCTCCTCTCTCCCCTCTCTCCCTATATTTCATCTGCCCCTTTTCTTTCTGATGTGCTAGGACCTCATCCCTCTTCATCCATAGCAGGAATCCATTAACAAGCAAATGAAACCTCCATTCATTGTTCATTTAACAGACATTTCCTGTGCACCTCTCATGTGCCCTTGGGGAGATATAGTCAAGAGTGTGGAAGACAGAACACAGCACACAGTAGAGAAGCAAAGGAAGAAGAGAGAGTATGCCCATTTAGAAAGAGCCACCAAGGGTTCAAACACCCTTCTAGACCCAAAGAAATGCAATGGCAGACTTTCAGAAAGAGTCGCAGATGTGAAAAGGATGTTTTTGGGTAAAGTGTCACCTCAGACCACCTCCTTATTTTACACATGACAGAATAAGTCCAGAGCCCGTGCAACTGTGTGCTAGCTCACATACATGCACACACAGATGCTCTTTCCATACCCCTGGGTCTCCATTGATTGCCATTATATTAAAAGGGTTCATAAGAAACTTGTACATATGTATCCCTAGGAGCCTTTTCGATTGCCGAAATAACAGATTAAATTTCTGCCACACAACTAATGCTTGTAGTTTCTATCTTGTTTCGTGTACAGGAGTTTCTCCCCGCTTTAGGTGCAGAACTCCTAAGGGTGGCTACTAGGTTTTATCCTATCATGTAGTTTTGAAGTGATCTCCCAAGCATGGACTACGTTTAACAAATTATGATTTGTTAAAGTTCCTTCTCCTATTATGACCTAAGGAGTCAGGGATTCACTTTCCCTGAGTGACTGATTTTCTCCACTTCCAGTCATTTTTTTTTTTTTACTAGAGGAGATAAGCCAATTGATCATACAAGGTATAAGGTCGTGGAAGCAGCAAAGGCTTTTATAGGCAATTAGGAGTATAAATGCTGCTGCTACCACTTTTAACTGGTCAACCTTGAACAAAAACCCTAACCTTTCTTTTCTCATCTTTAAATGAGAAAAATAATACCTAATTTATAAGGACAGTATAAGGATTAAATATCCATAGCTCTTAATAAACATTGGTGATTATAATTAAAACTAAAGCTCCTCTCACTAACCAAAAAATAAATTTGTATTATGTTCAGTAATGAAAAAGACCAGGGTTGATGGTAGTAGTTTTATTCCCTCTTACCAATCCTGTTGTACAATTCCTGGAATATTTAAGTGGGTTGAGAGTGCTACAGTTTACAAAACTATAGTAGTGCCAGATCACTATATGTATATATCTATCTCTCTATATATCTCTACATATAGATATGTACATATGCTAACAAATGATGATTGGGCCACAAGGAAACACTAAAAGCTACATCAACACCTCTCACCTTTGGCATGGAATAGAGCCACAGCTATCAAAGGTCAAGCCTTGTATTTAATAATACATGTGATTTTTGCAGGAGATATCATTATGATTACCTGGCCTTGCCTGTCAAGAAAACACACATCTCTGTGAGGAGCTGCCTTGTAATATTCTCCTAATTTTAACTTATTTAGTTTCCATCCATAATTTGGGAAAAGGGGGTTAATATGAGAATTAGAGTTGCCAAATATCTAAAATATTGTCATGTCCAATCATCTACTTTCTATATGGAGAAACTATTCTGAGTCCAGAGACAGGCAGATTTTTTTCAAGGCCACACCAAAGTTAAGACCAAAATTCAGCTCCTAATATCCTAGCCAAGGACTCCTCTCTTTCCAGAGAAGGATGAGGATGAACAAGAGTCATTCCTGTGGTTATTCATTCCTGTGGTTATTCTTTTTTCCCTTTCTCATGTCTTATATGCTTTTATCCTCCACCTAAGACTTAGATGAGGTACACTGGCTCTTCTAGAAATGTATGACTTTAGCACCAAGAGGTAAGGATTATGGCTTAAGTAACACATCTAAGCACCAGGAAACCCAGATCAAATTGAGCTATAGTGTGGCACCATAGTGAATCATACACAAGGTTTGTGAGTTAAGCTCCTGTAATACCCTACTGTAGATGTAGATGTACCAAGATGAAAGAGACAAATTCACTTAGAGCTTTTACATGGTTGTTGTTTTTGTTTGTTTGAATAGGACTTCTTTTGCCTGTAGAAGGAATGATAATGGGGTAACAGGACTTATTTTAGGGGAAAGATGGTGGGAAGAGATGTAAAATATCAGAAAGCATCTAGCCCTGTACTGGGCTTACCCTGTGACATACCCATGAAGCCATTTCTGGTCTGACAACTAGAATTTCTTACACATAATCTTTAGTAGCAATTCAGGCTTGGGAAGACTCCTAGGTTAGCCTTCATAGAACAGAAATCAAATTCAGCAAATGGACATATGGAGTGTTTTGGGTGCTTCATCTCCACTCCTCCTAGACCAAATCCTCTCATCCCTTAGCCACCCTCCCTTTGTTTTTCGTTCCCAGTGTTGCAATCTGCCTTTTATCACTACCAGCTCTTAGGATCAACTTATTCACGTGGAGACATGGATGTCTGCTAGATTTTTACTCCATAGTCATTCACTGAGCATGTTCTTTGTGCCAGGTATTTTACCAGATATTGGGGACACAAGAGCAGAGAAAAGAGAGCCTGCACTTTTTAGATGTCAGACACTAAATCACAAAGTGACTCTGACACTCAAGAATCTCAGAGTCAAGTGGAAAACACAAACATACAAGGAAATTATCATCATTGTAGAAGATTACAATCTTAGCTTACTGATTTATAACTGCCAGTTTACCCTTCTGATCTACCACGATATTGTAAACTCCTGGGAGGTAGAATCTGTCTGCTTTATGGTTGCAGCCCTAGCCCCAGAAGAGCCTTCCTGAAGTATAGTGGACTCTCAGCGATACTCGTTAAATGGATAAAGAGAGAAAGTATGAAGATTAGGATAGTCCGTATGAGTCTGGTGCAATGGAATCCTACGAGAGCTAGTGTCAGACAGAGCTAAGGAGAGCAAATATTCAAACAGTCATGAAGAAAGAGGGGGATCTTCCCGATCTTCAGATTGGGTGGCTTAAAACAACAGAAATTTATTGTCTCACAATACTGGAGGCTAGAAGTCTGAAATTAAGGTGGTGGCAGAGCCATGTTCCCTCTGAAACCTGTATGGGAATTCTTCCTAGTTCCTGGTGGTTAACTGGCAATCTGGGGCATTCCTTGGCTTGCAGTTCACACACAACTCTCCCCTCTTCCTTCATCTTTACATGACATTCGTCCTGTGTGTCTCTGTGTCTTCACATGGCTGTTTACTTCTCAGAAGACCAGTCAGGCTGGAGAAGTGGCCTACCTTACTCCAGTATTAACCTAATCTTAATCTAACCAATACATCCACAATGACCCTCTTTCCGAATAATGTCACATTCTGAGGTACTGATAGTTAGGACTTCAACATATCTTTTGAGGGGGGACATATTCAACCCATAACACAGAATGTAAACCTCTCAGGGACAGAGAATGTGTTTGCATAGCTTTGTACATCCAAGGCCCAGTGGCTGCTGGGTAAGTTTTTGTTACATGAATGGAAGTATGTGCAAATACTCTGCCCTGCTCTCCTGAGAACTGAGAATTGAGTCTCTTTACCTATCAAAGAGCATCTTCCAGGTCTGTCCTCTGCTTCCAGGTCTCCACTGCAGCCCTACTAGGACCCATCAAGCAAGAATACTTGCTTTTCTCCAAAAACCACGTATTCTCTCACTTCCCTCATTCATGCTTTTCCTTATGCACTAAACATCCTCCTAATCCCCACATCTCTGTATCAGATCAGTGCTCTCCTACCGGTTATAAAACTTATCCCAAGTGTTTGTGGATGTATGAATATTATTATAATTAATTATTTCTACATACTTCCTGTCCCACTAAGATGAGAGCTCCACGAAGTCAGGAACTAAGTTGTGTTCATAATTATATTCCCAGCACCAAGCACAACGCCAGAAGTGAATTTGCCTTGAAACTCTAGGGCCCCTCAATTACATGGGCCACTTCAAGGTCCTATACCTTGTGCCATGCACTTTGCTGGGTACTGGGCACACAGAAGCCAGGAGAAATGGAGCTCTTCTTTATTAAGCACTTTTAGATGTCAGGTACTAGCACTCTGGGTAAATAAGAAACTCAAGGCGTATAATGTTATACATGTGATTTTATATTCTTTTTTTAAAAAAGGGCCCAAATTGTAAAACCATCAGACCCCACAAAACCTGCATCTGCCCCTGCCCAGCACCTATCATGCTGAGTGATGTGATTCTAGCCATATTTTTATGTATAATTTAAATGGAATGTCCTTCATCAAACCTTCCCTAGACCACATCCAGAAATTATTTTTCTCCATTCTAGAATGTCATAGCACTTTTTATGTATCTGTTATTACCTATTGTATTTTGTATCAAAGTATAGTTTTATGTATTTGTCATATTTCCTCCACTAGATTATAAATTCTCTGAGGACCAGGTCTATATAATAATAGTTTTCAACTATACCACAGTACTCTGAAAATAGTGTGTGCTCAATAAATATTTGTTGAGTGAAAAGTAAGAGCTATCAGCAACTTATTTATTAGTATGGTCCGGGCATTTACATTCATTATCCCATTCGATCTCATTTAATACTTACAAAAGCTACGTGGTTTAAGTACCACACTATTCCCATTTTAAGGATAAGAAAACTGAGGCTCAGCAAGATGAAGTGAATTGACAGATCTCATAGTTAATAAGTGGAAATCCGGGTTTCAAACTTAGGTGTGTGTCTGAAGCCAAAGCCAGGCTCTTAACCACTGCAGAGAAATAAATCATTCTTCAAGAAGTTGAACACGAAATACTTCTTGTGCTTAAAGAATTTCTACTTGGTGGAAGAGTCAGACAAATCATATATATTTTTAAGTGATGAATGCTTTAATGCCCCCAAAACAAAATGCTTTGGGAAAACTACCCAGAAGATGGATAAGTTTGTCTGGGAGAGTTGTTAAAGGATAAGCCATTCAGCTGGAGATGGGTATTCCAAACTCAGGAAGAACATTTGAAAAAGGCCTGAAGAAGGACCTGGCCATCAGGGCCACACAGGAAGTTCTGTGTGATAGGAAGGTATGGGCCATAATTAATGTGCCAAGGGTTGAGGGTGAAAGAATCCACAGAACCCAAATCATGAAGGCCTCACGTGCAAAAAAAGCTAAGGAGGATCTTATCCCTTAGGTAGTGAAGAAGCAATGGGAGCTTTAAAAAGAAGGGGAGTGGAATGATTATATTTGTTTTTTAAGAAAATTTCTCTGAAAGCCGTACGAAGGAGAAAGTGCAGGGGTGAGTGACCGTCAGGAGGAGCCTAGTTAGGAATTCCTGGCGGGTTCAAGTGTGCAACTCTGCAGGCCTAAACCAAAGCAACAATGCTAGGATGATTTGAGAGACATTTCTGAAGTAAAACTGACTGCATTTGTTACATGATTAGAAGTGCTACATGAGCAGTAGAGAGGCAATGCAGAAGTTTCTGATTGCAAAATTGGGCAGATAGCATTAACCATGATAAGGAATTTAAAAAAAAAAAGTCTAGGGAAGATAATGAGTTCATTCTTAGGCAGTTAAATAAAAATTTGGAGTAGAAACTGCAATCTGGTCTGGAGATATGGATTAGTGAATCATCAATAAGGGAAAGGATAAGACCACCCATTTATTAATTTATTCAACAAATATCAAGTCCTTAATATGTGTCAGGCACTATGCTAGGTGCTAGGGGCACAAGATTACATTCTAGTGGGAGACAGGCAACAAATATATGTGTGTGTGTGTGTGTGTGTGTGTATATATATATATATATATATATAATTTCATTGTAAGATAAGTATAATGAAGAAGAGATACAAGGGTTGTGATAGAAAATAATGGAGGGGGGGACTTAGTTTGGACAGAGTGATCAGACAGTAACATTTAAACTGAGACCTAAACGTAGAAAAGTTGCCCCGTAGGGAAGAGCTAGAGGGAAATAGTGAGAGTCAAAGGCAGCCAGGGATACAATTTTTAGAAACACCATTTATGAACATCAAGCAGATAAGGGGAGCCCTTCAAGAAGACTAAGAAGGAACAGAGAGGTAAGAGGAAAAAGAAGAATTCTCTTTGATGAGAGAAAGAGATTCTAGAACCATGCTGTCCACTACAGTAGCCACTAGACACATGTGACTATTTAAATATAAATTACTTAGAATTAAATAAAATGAAAAATTAGGTTTCTCAGTCTCACTGTCCACATTGCAAGTGCTTAATAACACATGTGGCTAAAGGCTACCATATTGGACAACACAAACAAGGAGCACTTACTTCTCACTGAAAGTACTGTTGGCAGTGCTAATCTAGAGGAAAGTGTATAAAGCTGAAGAGAGGTCAAGTTGGACAGGAACTAAAAATAAAGCTATTCCTGTCCTCTCTACTCTCCTGAAGGTGACTACTAAATATGTATTAAATAATCAAAAGGCATTGTGGTTTTAGAAATGTGAAACTCCATTTCTGATTTTCATTAAGCAAATATATGTAATGCTAGAGTTGGAAGGGGTCACGGCAGTTCTGGTTTGCTGTCCTCACCGCTCACTCTATCACACAAAATGGAAAATGGAAAGAGGCTATTTTCAAAGACAATGGGGGTTAATGTTGGAGTCAGGACTTAGGAAACAGGTTTCAAATTTTTCTACAGTAAAATGGATGCATCCAAATTAGAGTCAACAGAAGACCTATAAAACTTAAATCCAAATATTTTTTGTTTAATTAACCCAAACCACTCACTCCATATCATTCTAACTGCAGAGGGTTTGAGCATTTGGTAATTAATTGGAATTTCATAACACCATAGAGTTCTAGCTCAAAAGACAATTGTAAAAATCTTTCCTGAGAAACACACCAAGACACATATTAATCAAACTATCAAAAATTAAATACAAAAAAAAAATATTAAAAGCAGCAAGGGAAAAGCAACAAATAATATACAAGGGAATCCCTATAAGGTTAACAGCTGATATTTCAGCAGAAACTCTTTAAGCCAGAAGGGAGTGGCAGGACATATTTAAAGTGATGAAAGGGAAAAACCTACAACCAAGATTACTCTAACCAGCAAGGATCTCATTCAGACTTGATGGAGAAATTAAAACTTTACAGACAAGCAAAAGCTTAGAGAAGTCAGCACCACCAAACCAGCTTTACAACAAATGCGAAAGGAACTTCTCTAGGCAGGAAACACAAGAGAAGGAAAAGACCTACAATAACAAATCCAAAACAATTAAGAAAATGGGAATAGGAACATACATATCAATAATTCCCTTAAATGTAAATGGATTAAATGCTCCAACCAAAAGACATACACTGACTGAATGGATACAAAAACAAGACCCGTATACATGCTGTCTACAAGTGACCCACTTCATATCTAAGGACACATACAGACTGAAAGTGAGGAGATGGAAAAAGGTATTCCATGCAAATGGAAATCAAAAGAAAGCTAGAGTAGCAATTCTTATATCAGACAAAATAGACTTTAAAATAAACACTATTACAAGAGACAAAAAAGGACACTATATAATGATCAAGGGATCAATCCAAGAAGAAGATATAACAGTTGTAAATACTTATGCACCCAACATAGGAGCACCACAATACATAAGGCAAATGCTAACAGCCATAAGAGGGGAAATCAACAGTTACATAATGATAATAGGGGACTTTAACACCCCACTTTCACCAATGGACAGATCATCCAAAATGAAAATAAATAAGAAAACACAAGCTTTAAATGACACATTAGACAAGATGGACTTAAAGGATATTTATATGACAATCCATCCAAAAACAACAGAATACACTTTCTTCTCAAATGCTTATGGAACATTCTCCAGGATGAACCATAACTTGGGTCACAAATCAAGCCTTGGTAAATTCAAGAAAACTGAAAACATATCAAGCATCTTTTCCAACCACAGCACTATGAGACTAGATATCAATTACAGGAAAAAAAACTGTAAAAAAATACAAACACATAGAGGCTAAACAATACACTACTAAATAACCAAAAGATCACTGAAGAAATCAAAGAGGAAATCAAAAAATACGTAGAAACAAAGGAAAATGAAAACACGACGACCCAAAAGCTATGGGATGCAGCAAAAGCAGTTCTAAGAGGGATGTTTATAGCAATACAGTCCTACCTCAAGAAACAAGAAAAATCTCAAATAAACAACCTAACCTTACACCTAAAGCAGTTAGAGAAAGAAGAACCAAAAAAAAAAAAAAAAACCCTGAAGTTAGCAGAAGGAAAGAAATCATAAAGATCAGATCAGAAATACATGAAAAAGAAATGAAGGAGACAATAGCAAAGATCAATAAAACTAAAAGCTACTTCTTTGAGAAGATAAACAAAATTGATAAACCACTAGCCAGACTCATCAAGAAAAAAAAGGAGAAGACTCAAATCAACAGAATTAGAAATGAAAAAGGAGAAGTAATAACTGACACTGCAGAAATACAAAGGACCATGAGAGGTTACTACAAGCAACTCTATGCCAATAAAATGGACAACCTGGAAGAAATGGACAAATTCTTAGAAAAGCACAACCTTCCAAGACTGAACCAGGAAGAAATAGAAAATATAAACAGACCAATCACAAACACTGAAATTGAAACAGTGATTAAAAATCTTCAAACAAACAAAAGCCCAGTACCAGATGGCTTCACAGGCGAATTCTATCAAACATTTGGAGAAGAGCTAGCACCTATCCTTCTCAAACTCTTCCAAAATATAGCAGAGGGAGGAACACTCCCAAACTCATTCTACGAGGCCACCATCACCCTGATACCAAAACCAGACAAAGATGTCACAAAGAAAGAAAACTACAGGCCAATATCACTGATGTATATAGATGCAAAAATCCTCAACAAAATACTAGCAAACAGAATCCAATAGCACATTAAAAGGATCATACACCATGATCAAGTGGGATTTATCCCAGGAATGCAAGGATTCTTCAATATACGCAAATCAATCAATGTGATACACCATATTAACAAATTGAAGGAGAAAAACCATATGATCATCTCAATAGATGCAGAAAAAACTTTTGACAAAATTCAACACTGATTTATGATCAAAACTCTCCAGAAAGTAGGCATAGAGGGAACCTACCTCAACATAATAAAGGCCATATATGACAGACCCACAGCCAACATTGTTCTCAGTGGTGAAAAACTGAAAGTATTTCCTCTAAGATCAGGAAGAAGACAAGCTTACCCACTCTCACCACTATTATTCAACATAGTTTTGGAAGTTTTAGCCATGGCAATCAGAGAAGAAAAAGAAATAAAAGGAATCCAAATCAGAAAAGAAGAAGTAAAACTGTCACTATTTGCAGATGACATGATACTATACATAGAGAATCCTAAGGATGCCACCAAAAAACTACTAGAGCTAATCAATGAATCTGGTAAAGTTGCAGGATACAAAATTAAGGCACAGGGGCTTCCCTGGTGGCGCAGTGGTTGGGAGTCTGCCTGCCAATGCAGGGGACACGGGTTCGAGCCCCGGTCTGGGAAGATCCCACGTGCTGTGGAGCGGCTGGGCCTGTGAGCCACAATTACTGAGCCTGTGCGTCTGGAGCCCATGCTCCGCAACAAGAGAGGCCACGATAGTGAGAGGCCCGCGCACTGCGATGAAGAGTGGCCCCTGCTTGCCGCAACTGGAGAAAGCCCTCGCACAGAAACGAAGACGCAACACATCCATAAACAAATAAATAAAAAACAAATACTTTAAAAAAAAAAAATTAAGGCACAGAAATCTCTTCCATTCCTCTACACTAACAATAAAAAGTCCGAAAGAGAAATTAAGGAAACACTCCCATTTACCACTGCAACACAAAGAATAAAAAACCTAGGAATAAACCTACCTAAAGAGACAAAAGACCTGTATGCAGAAAACCATAAGACACTGATGAAAGAAATTAAAGATGATACAAACAGATGGAGAGATATACCATATTCTTGGACTGGAAAAATCAACATTGTGAAAATGACTATACTATCTAAAGCAATCTACAGATTCAATGCAATCCCTGTCAAACTACCAATGGTAGGGCTTCCCTGGTGGCACAGTGGTTAAGAATCTGTCTGCCAATGCAGGGGACACGGGTTCAAGCCCTAGTCCAGGAAGATCCCACATGCTGTGGAGCAAGTAAACCCGTGCGCCACAACTACTGAGCCTGTGCTCTAGAGTGCAAGTGCCACAACTACTGAAGCCTGCGCGCCTACAGCCCGTGCTCCGCAACAAGCAAAGCCACTGCAATGAGAAGCCCGCACACCACAACAAAGAGTAGCCCCTGCTCTCTGCAACTAGAGAAAGCCAGAGCACAGCAAAGAAAACCCAACGCAGCCAAAAAAAAAAAAAAACTACCAATGGCATTTTTCACAGAGCTAGAACAAAAAATTTCCCAATTTGTATGGAAATAAAAAAGACCCCGAATAGCCAAAGCAGTCTTGAGGGAAAAAAACAGACCTGGAGGAATCAGACTCCCTGACTTCAGACTATACTACAAAGCTACAGTAATCAAGACAATATGGTACTGGCACAAAAACAGAAACATAGATCAATGGAAGAGGATAGAAAGCCCAGAGGTAAACCCACACACCTATGGTCAACTAATCTTTGATAAAGGAGGCAAGAATATACAATGGAGAAAAGACAGCCTCTTCAATAAGTGGTGCTGGGAAAACTGGACAGCTACATGTAAATGAATGTAATTAGAATACTCCCTAAAACCATACACAAAAATAAACTCAAAATGGATTAAAGACCTAAATATAAGGCCAGACACTATAAAACTCTTAGAAGAAAACATAGACAGAACACTCTGTGACATAAATCACAGCAAGATCTTTTTTGACCCACCTCCTAGAGAAATGGAAATAAAAACAAAAATCAACTAATGGGACCTAATGAAACTTAAAAGCTTTGCACAGCAAAGGAAACCCTAAACGAGATGAAAAGACAACCCTCAGAATGGGAGAAAATATTTGCAAATGAAGCAACTGACAAAGGATTAATCTCCAAAATATACAAGGAGCTCATGCAGCTCAATATCAAAAAAACAAACAACCCAATCCAAAAATGGGCAGAAGACCTAAATAGACATTTCTCCACAGAACATATACAGATTGCCAACAAACACATGAAAGGATGCTCAACATCACTAATCATTAGAGAAATGCAAATCAAAACTACAATGAGGTATCATCTCATACCGGTCAGAATGGCCATCATCAAAAAATCTATACACAATAAATGTTGGAGAGGGAGTGGAGAAAAGGGAACCCTCTTGCACAGTTGGTGGGAATGTAAATTGAAACAGCCACTATGGAGAACAGTATGGAGGTTCCTTAAAAAACTAAAAATTGAACTACCATACGACCCAGCAATCCCACTACTGGGCACATACCCTGAGAAAACCATAATTCAAAAAGAGTCATGTACCACAATGTTCATTGTAGCACTATTTACAATAGCCAGGACATGGAAGCAACCTAAGTGTCTATCGACAGATGAATGGATAAAGAAGATGTGGTACGTATATACAATAGAATATTACTCAGCCATAAAAAGAAATGAAATTGAGTTATTTGTAGTGAAGTGGATGGACCTAGAGTCTGTCATACAGAGTGAAGTAAGTCAGAAAGAGAAAAACAAATACCATATGCTAACACACATATATGGAGTAAAAAAAAAAAAAAAAAAAGGTTCTGATGAACCTAGGGGCAGGACAGGAATAAACTCACAGACGTAGAGAATGGATTGGAGGACACAGGGAGGGAGAAGGGTAAGCTGGGATGAAGTGAGAGAGTAGCACTGACATATATACACTACCAAATGTAAAATAGATAGCTAGTGGGAAGCAGCTGCATAGCAGAGGGAGGTCAGCTCAGTGCTTTGTGACCACCTAGAGGGGTGGGATAGGGAGGGTAGGAGGGAGACACAAGAGGGAGGGTATTTGATACATATGTATACATATAGCTGATTCACTTTGTTATACAGCAGAAACTAACACAACATTGTAAAGCAATTATACTCCAATAAAGATGTCAACAAAAAAATGTTAAAATTTGTATGGAGACACAAAAGACCCCGAATAGCCAAAGCAGCCTTGAGGGAAAAAAACGGAGCTGGAGGAATCAGACTCCCTGACTTCAGACTATACTACAAAGCTACAGTAATCAAGACAATATGGTACTGGCACAAAAACAGAAATATAGGTCAATGGAACAAGATAGCCCAGAGATAAACCCATGCACCTATGGTCAACTAATCTATGACAAAGGAGGCAAGGATACACAATGGAGAAAAGACAGTCTTTTCAATAAATGGTGCTGGGAAAACTGGACAGCTACATGTAAAAGAATGAAATTAGAACACTCCCTAACACCATACACAAAAGTAAACTCAAAATGGATTCGAGACCTAAATGTAAGACCGGACACTATAAAACTCTTAGAGGAAAACAGAGGAAGAACATTCTTTGAAATAAATCACAGCAAGATCTTTTTTGATCCACCTCCTAGAGAAATGGAAATAAAAACAAAAATAAACAAATGGGACCAAATGAAACCTAAAAGCCCTTGCAAAGCAAAGGAAGCTACAAACAAGACGAAAAGATAACCCTCAGAATGGGAGAAAATATTTGCAAACAAATCAACGGACAAAGGATTAATCTCCAAAATGTATAAATGGCTCATGCAGCTCAATATTAAAAAAACAAACAACCCAATCCAAAAATGGGCTGAAGACCTAAGTAGACATTTCTCCAAAGAAGACATACAGATGGCCAAGAAGCACATGAAAAGCTGCTCAACATCACTAATTATTAGAGAAATGCAAATCAAAACTACAATGAGGTATCACTTCACACCAGTTAGGATGGACATCATCAGGAAATCTACAAACAACAAATGCTGGAGAGGGTGTGGACAAAAGGGAACCCTCTTGCACGGTTGGTGGGAATGTAAATTGATACAGCCGCTATGGAGAACACAGTATGGAGTTTCCTTAAAAAACTAAAAATAGAATTACCATATGATCCAGCAATCCCACTACTGGGCATATACCCAGAGAAAACCATAATTCAAAAAGACACATGCACTCCAATGTTCATTGCAGCACTATTTACAATAGCCAGGTCATGGAAGCAACCTAAATGCCCACTGACAGACGAATGGATAAAGAAGATGTGGTACATATATACAATGGAATATTACTCAGCCATAAAAAGGAATGAAATTGGGTCATTTGTAGAGACTGTCATACAGAGTGAAGTAAGTCAGAAAGAGAAAAACAAATGTCGTATATTATCACATAGATGTGGAATCCAGAAAAATGGTACAGATGAACCGGTTTGCAGGGCAGAAATTGAGACACAGATGTAGAGAACATATGGACACCAAGGGGGGAAAGTGGGTGGGGGGTGGGGGTGGGATGAATTGGGAGATTGACATTGACATGTATACACTGATGTGTATAAAATGGATAACAAGAACCTGCTGTATAAAAAAAATAAATTAAATTAAATTTTTTTTAAAAGATGTTAAAAAAAATTAAAAAAAATAAAAATCGTTCCTAAAATGTGCTTTGCCTTTAAGGAAAATATGCAGGATGATTTTTCTAATCTGATTATAAAATATTACTTTTGTTTATACCCCAGCTTTCATAATGTTTTTAAACAATATTTCACCAGTCATGAAAGCTTTAGGGCAAATGGTGCAACTATAAAAATTAACTCTGTACAATGGTTATGGTTTTATTTAAGAGAATTGCCAAAAGTATTCCTTTTGTAAGTAACTGCTCTTTAAAAATCAAAGTACAATAGGAAGCAGAAGCAAATACCTGTCATCATGGATGGTATATACAACTTAACAGGGAAGTTTTCTGCAAAAATATGAAATAAAGGAAAACAAGAGGGGTAATTTATTTTCTTTTACTTTGGAGATGAGATGATGATTAGAAGGTATGAATATGAAAAGTGAGAGCATATGTGAGAGCAAAATTTAACTGCTTCCTTGTTTGTCTTTTTGAGAAATTCAGACAAAAGCAAATTGAGTAACATGGTTATTACATTATTATATTTGATATGTGAATAAGGAAAAACTCCAAATATTTCAAGCTAATCAAGATTAGATTGAAACTAATCTATAGTTGATTTATGTTTGTGGGAAGAAAATTATTTCATTGGTCTGTTTGATTCCTTTTATCAAGGATATTAATATTATATAGGGATCTCAGATGTGTAACTAATTCCAAGATTTTTTCTCCAGAGAAGAGAGCTAAGAGAGAGTTTTACAAAGAATACACACTAGATGCTGGCAATTAAATCCAAGGCCGTATGTTACAGCCTCAAACAAAGCCCCTCACTTTGCAAGCCAGGTTATGTTTAGAGACCTTTAGAATGTTCAGTTAAGCTCCTTGCAGGCAATCTTGGGAGGCTGTAGACACAGCATAACATAACATAAACATCTGAGGCTTACCAAGAGCAGTTACTACGTCCACAGAGTCTCCGCTGAGTAAAGAAATATTCAGTGCCTTCGCTTATCCTGTATAAAGTCTGAATTCCTTAGGCTGGCATCCATGTTCCTTCACAATCTGCCTCAGTCTTCTAGTTTTCCTTGACACAGATCCTACACTCCATTCAAGCTGTGATGCTCCCTGTTCTCCAAGCACATCTTGCATACGCTCCCCTCTGGCCCTGGGCTCATGCCATGTACTGAAATACCATCCACTTTCCCTTCTACTTAATTAGTTTCTACCCATCCATCAAGGTCTAGCTCAGAGTCTATCTTCTCCATGACCTAATCATTTTTTCTTTAATGAGGAGATTTCTCATTATCCACAATACTCAGTTGATGCTTAACATATGTGGCCTTGCATTGTTGATTTATTATTTTATGGATATCTGTTTCCAGAAATGGTAACTCCCTGGGAAAAGAAGTGAGTTAGCATTTACTGAGCACTTGCTATGTGATCCTAATATATATTTTAATTCATCCTTAAACTTCCATAAAATAGGTATTATTGTTCACAATTTACAGCTGAGAAAATAAGACAACAAAAAATTCCACCAAGGTGATCAGCTGTTAATTGATAGGACTGCCTTCAACCCTCCATCTATCTAGCCCCAAGGCCATATAGTTTTTTCCAGTTTCACAGCATACCATACTATCCCCATCTAATAAAATTCTTTTTATCTCACACAGTACCAACCACAGTATATTTAGTATATACTCAATATCTGTGTGGGAACTATTTTGCTGAAGTCAGCCTACCCTCTGCTGCAGAAAGTCTAGAGCATAGATCCTCCTCTTTAATGCCAGAATTCTTGTGTATTATCTTAGTATCATGTCCTCATAATAGCAGTTCAACAAAACCCCTTTATCTTTGTGTATCTATATGATGTCCAGTAATCTGTTTAACTGATTGACTAATTGACCAAATTAACTAATTACTTGAATGAGGCATACACTGCACTACAGTCTTCTGAGGAGCTAGCTCATTTATATCTAAGACACCAGTCCTAATCAACCAGCAGCTTTGAAGCCTTCTGTGGTTGACCTCCAAGCCGTCACCTTCACTATGCCCCCTCTTCACGCTTAGGCTAATACGCTTCTTCCCATCCTGCTGAAAAGTCTCTTTGATCCTCATCACTATTTTTTCCTTAACAACACTGCTCACGTGACTACAGCTGCATTTATAGAGAAATAAAGAAGAGAGGGCTCAGGGAGAGTAGCTGGCTCTTTATGCATGACCTCAGAGGGTAACAGTCCCTTACTGGATTATCACGATAGTAAATCTGAGACTTACGTCTACGTGCTCCGAAACTCAATTTCTGTCAGTGTATCCAGGGGTGATCAAGCTTATATGCCATAATGCCAAGTTACGAATGTACAACAAGAAATGGATCTGCTCAAGATACCAGAACGTGCTGTTTAGCACATTCACTCCTATTAGGAAAAACACCATGGAGAGACATATTTTTATGAGCATGTGGCTTGGTGAGCCTGGACTCGTAGAGAAGGAAATCAGCCGGCCAAATGACCTTAATGGCTGCTGTCATTGAGCTAGATGGCCAAATGAGCCCATCTTGTGGGTTACCCCCACCAGCCAGCACATTTAATTTTTTTTTTTTTTTTGGCTGCGCCATCGCAGCACATTTACATCAGCAACCTGGAGCCAGAGCTGGAGGGCGCCTCTGCCCCATAACGCTGCAGCTACATTGCCGCGTTCCTTCTCCTAGCACACAGGAAGGCTCTCCCTCTCTTCTCCCAATTTATTCAGTTTTGTGAATTCTATTCCTAAAGTACAACTTCTTCCACATTCAAACATGCCTTGATTAACATGCCTTGAAAAAACAGACCCTTTGAGCCAAGGTGAGGTCAGATATGTAAACTTGACATCGTTGAGGAGCTATTCTGTGCTTTATCCTTTTGTTTAGGGTATAGCCTTTCAGGGTCCTGATTCTTTGCAAGGGTCTCTGATCTAACGCCCACCTCAGGGCCCACACAGTCCTACCCTCCAGGCAGCAATCAACTCTGGACACTGGAAACCTACAAAAGCTGTTCAGTCCACTGCTCGTCTCAGTACTTGCCTTCTTCTCTGAACTTGTACCCCTTTGTTTTTGGCCTCCAAGGATTTCTCTTACTTGCAAGCTTCGCCAGTCATTTAAAACTTTTTTATAAGCATTCTATTCAGAATTTTTAGCTGCTTTGTAATGAGAGGGGTTTTTAGGACATCTAATCTGCCAAATGGCTGGCAATAGGATCTCAATGTATACTTTTCTTTAATACTTTTCTCTTGTCTAGATGCTTCTAGCTCATTGCCTACTCTGAATTTTATCACTCCTCCTTGACGCAAACATTATTTCCTGCTGGGTTATTACTCAAGCAAGGAACCTGCCCCACAGAGGGCATGCCCAAGTTCTCCCACATCCTTAGAGAGGTGGAACTAGAATTCAATATCATTTCGTCCTACCCCTCACTTGTTTTTTTCTTTATTCATACAATATATTTTGTGTGTTTGTGTGTGTGTGTGTCTATCTTATAGGCTCAGTCCATACTAGTTCCCAACATTACAAAAACAAATAAACCATGGTCTTTATCCTTCAGGACCATACACATTCACAGAATAGATAAGTAAGCAAAGTAGTTTCATGACAGTAAAGGTAACAATAGTGGTATGATCAATGAAAAATAATGTGGTTTCAAAAAAGGAGAAGTGGTCAGTTTTTCTAGAGGCAAGGGGGGATAAGGAAACAGAGAGGAGACAGCACCAGGCCTCATTCTTGAAGGCCAAGTGGAAGTAGAAGTTCATTATACAGATGAGGATGCAGGAGAAGGCATCTTTCTAGCCAAAGAGAACAGCCCAGTGCTGGAGAACAGTCTGGGCACAGACAATAAGACATGGAACAACCTGGTGTGAGGAACAACTCTCACCTGGAGAGTTGGAACTGGGGTGCAAGGCTGGAACACGGGGTGCAAGGAAGCATGGTGGAGTTCAGCATTAGAGAGGTAGTTGAAGGTCAAATGATGGGGAACTTTGGATATCATGCTTAGAAGTTTAGGCTTTATCCTGAAGGCATACGAATCCCCGGAAGGCTTTTGAGCAAAGGAGTAATATGGTCAGATACGTATTTTATTAGAAAGATGACTGGAAACATTTTCACAGCTTACTTCCCACTGCACCACACAGCCTCTCACTGTGGTGGATATTTTGGGAGTTGACTGGAGTGACTTCACACACCTCAGATGTTCAAAGCTCAAGGAACATCCTACTAATGGCCGTGAGAAAGCCTTCGGGTTTAAGTAGTCACCTCTTTTTTTTTTTTTTAATCCTGTACCCTCTTAAGCCATGTGGTTTAAGGAGAAAAAATTAGCCCATAGCACCCTGCTTCCCTCTGCTGAAAACATCCCAGCTGGCCGAGAGCATCCTGAGACTCCCGCTAAACAAGATGCTGCTGCTGATCAGCCACAGCTGGGAGCAGATCAGGCCGGCATCTCCCCAGCTGTTCAGCATCCAAAGGTTTCTATAATTAAAAGGCTTTTTATATCACATTACAAGAAAAGTAAAACTGCATAAGTGAATGTAGCACATTTCATCCAGGTGATGATAAAAAGACAAAACCTTTTTAGAAGAAGACTGGTCACTCTTTGCTCTTGGCTGCTTTAGCTTATTGTGCACGTGTTTCTGACCAAGCACTTGTCCCGTTCCTGGGCTCTTATAACTGTTGGTTTACATGTGGCTCCTCCCACCCCAGGCTCTTTAATGTTTGTATTCACAGTGCGTGACACAATGTCGGTACTCCACAGATGTTTGTTTACTGAAAGTTTGGATACATAAATAAAATAAATACTTTTAAGTGGATAGGTAAGTTTTTTTTTTAATATAGATATAGATATTAGGAGTAACCAGGTTCCATCTTCTATAGATTCCAACTGAAAATCTAATATGAAAGCTGAAATTAATAGACAGCACCTACTATGTACCAGGTATTGGGGACAAAAATCAAATGACATGTTCCCTGCTCTCAAGCTGATCATTCTAGCTAGAGAGGGAGACAGTTTGCCAACTCAGTGTCATAAGCATTATGATAGATACGAGGATAAAATGCTAGGGGAGGCGCCCATCACAGCCTCGAATGGGAAGGTTGAAGAGACTGTCAG
Organism: Balaenoptera musculus; assembly: GCF_009873245.2. NCBI lineage: Eukaryota > Metazoa > Chordata > Mammalia > Artiodactyla > Balaenopteridae > Balaenoptera > Balaenoptera musculus. The sequence goes on from NC_045792.1 coordinate 47,641,767, forward strand.
GGACAGTTTCCAGGAGATCATGATTCTTGAGCTCAATCCTGAATGAGGAACAAGAGTTAGAATTGTGTTCCACTGTTCACATCTAATAATGTAGAATAATGACTACTAATGGGTTCCTAGGCCATCCGAACTCTGGATGATGAATGACAAGAAAATTAGAGCTCAAATCACTTTAGTATGAAACGTATTCACTTCTTTATAAATTGGCGGTGTGTGCTCATTTATTCAATCATCAGGTGTTTATTGAGCATTCTTCTAGGTATACTGGGGATACCTAGAAATATAAACCACGACACCACACCTTCAATAGATTATAATCTCTCTGGAGGCCACAATGCCCTCATGCACGGAGAAGTGCATGGAAATGCAAGGCGTTAATGTTCATCAGACACAACGTCATTGGCCTAGGCAATAAATATGCAGAAATGAGAGCTGTGGCTCAAAATTTTGGGGAATGGGCCATCATGACGAAGGTGGACCATGAGCAAGTCTAATATAAAAGGAAAAATTAAGACAAAAGGGAAATATAAGATACATATATATAGGATATTTCAGCATGAGACAGCTTGGAAGGACAGAGACGGGACTGAGCGTGGAATATTAAATCAGCTTAAAGTTACAGAGAATTACCATGAGCCAAGTACCACAGTGAGCGTCATGGAGAAGACAAACATGGAGCAGACACCAAACGTGCCATCAAACTGCGAACAGTACAGAGTCTCACTGGCAGCCCGCAGCTGATCCACAGCAGAGACATGTGGGTGTGACCTGCACCATACTTTTATTTATTTTTTATCATTGTCAGCTTAAAATTCTGGAAATTCACATAAAATCTAGATTCTTATCTTTAGAAATTGGAGAATCTGGCAATACTAGTCGGTGTTCCTGCTTGGAACAATTGGCCAGAGCTGAGCAGAAGCTACCCTTAGAGGGAACATATCCTCAGTTTGTTACAGCCCCTGCTCAGCCTGCTTCACTCGTTTATGTCATCTGCCCTATCCCTACGGACTATAGACTTTTCCATCCCAATTAAAATCTAGCAAAAAAGAAAGATATTTGCAAAAATAATTATAACTTGAAGTAGAAGGTAAAGTGAGGTCTAAATCACTGTGGGAGTTGATTCGTTCATTCAGTAACTATTTCCTGAGTTCCTGGTTGTCAGGCATCTTGCTCCTACTGGAGAATTGCTGGTGCCTGAACTCCCGGAGTCCACAGTCTATTGAGGCAGAAGGATATATGAGCAAACAATCACTGCACAATGTAATAAATGCTACAATGTTATGTGTACAAGACACAGTGTGGACCCACGGAGCAAGTGATCGCCTGTGTCTGGAGGGTCAGAGAGTTTGAACTGGGTTTTGAGATGGCCTGAGCCAAGAAATGGAGATATGAAGCAACATGTCAAACTCAAGGAAGCACAGGAGTTTGATATGGCTGGAGCCAATTAAGCAGGGAACTAAGAGAATCAGGTGTCATTCTAGTGGAAAGAACGTGTTTGGAACATTGAAACTAGAATCAAAGAATCTTCAAATTAGGAAACTATCCTAAAAGTCCAAGCCTGAACTAGAGAGAATGGAGAGGTTGCATGGAAACCATGACGTTCAGAGAGAGCAGAGTGCAAGGCAACATATAATGAAGGACTGAAGTTTGTGGTTCAAATGATAGAAGCCAAGGGCAGTTAAAGTGAATCTTTGAGTGTCAATAATTCTGGAAACTATATTCTGTAAATATATTGTGATACCTTTTTAAAATTCAGGTCCTCCTCTGGCTTATACAAAGTATATTTTAGTTCAGTGTTTTAAATTTCCATTGTGTAAGTTCTCTCTCCATTTAATGGGCAAAACACTTAACTTGTAGTAAATTGACTGGCTCTATCAAAACAATGAGATACCAATACATACCTATTATTTGGCAAAAATCTAGAACACCGTCAACACCAAATGCTGGTGAAGAGTTCTCATTCATTGCTGGCGAGAATGCAAAATAGTACAGCCACTTTGGAAGACAGTTTAGCAGTTTCTCACAAAATTAAACATACTCTTACTGTATGATCCAGCAATCACGCTTCTAGTATTTACCCAAATGAATTGAAGATTTAAGTCCACACAAAAACTTGCACATGGATGTTTATAGCAGCTTTATTTATAATTGCCAAAACTTGGAAGAAACCAAGATGCCCTTCAGTAGGTGAATGAATAAATAAACTGTGGTATAACCAGACCATGGACTATTATTCAGCACTCAAAAGAAATGAGCTATCAAGCCGTGAAAAGACACGGAGGAACCTTAAATGCCTATTACCAAGTGAAAGAAGCCAATCTGAAAAGGCTACATACTGTAGGATTCCAACCATGTGACATTCTAGAAAAGGCGAAACTATGGAGACAGTACAAAGATCAATATTGCCAGAGGTTGTGTGGAGAGTGGGATGAATAGGTGGAACACAGGGGATTTTAAGGTCAGTGAAACTACTTTGTATGATACTATAATGATGGATACATGTCATTATACATTTGTGCAAAGCCACAGAATGGACACCACCAAGAGTGAACACTAATGTAAACCATGGACTTTGAGTGATAAGGATGTGTCAGTGTAGGTTCATCAATTGTAACAAACGTAGCCCTCTGGTGGGGGATACTGACAGTGAGGAAGGCTATGCATGTGTGGCGGCAGGATGCTTATGGGAAATCTCTGTACCTTCCTCCTAATTTTGTTTGAACCAAAACTGCGCTTAAAAAACTGTCTCAGAAAAATAGAACACAATACGACCCAGCAGTCCCACTACTGGGCATATACCCTGAGAAAACCATAGTTCAAAAAGAGTCATGTACCACAATGTTCACTGCAGCTCTATTTACAATAGCCAGGACATGGAAGCAACCTAAGTGTCCATTGACAGATGAATGGATAAAGAAGATGTGGCACGTATATACAATGGAATATTACTCAGCCATAAAAAGAGACGAAATTGAGTTATTTACAGTGAGGTGGATGGACCTAGAGTCTGTCATACAGAGTGAAGTAAGTCAGAAAGAGAAAAACAAATACTGTATGCTAACACATATATGGAATCTAAAAAAAAAAAAAGATTCTGAAGAACCTAAGGGCAGGACAGGAATAAAGACTCAGACATAGAGAATGGATTTGACACGGGGAGGGGGAAGGGTAAGCTGGGATGAAGTGAGAGAGTGGCATGGACATATATACACTACCAAATGTAAAATAGATAGCTAGTGGGAAGCAGCCACATAGCACAGGGAGATCAGCTCGGTGCTTTGTGACCACCTAGAGGGGTGGGATAGGGAGGGTGGGAGGGAGACGCAAGAGGGAAGAGATATGGGGATATATGTATATGTATAGCTGATTCACTTTGTTATGAAGCAGAGACTAACACACCATTGTAAAGCAATTATACTCCAATAAAGATGTTAAAAAAAAAAGTCTCAGTCATAGAAAAAGAGATCAGATTTGTGGTTATCAGAGATGAAGGGTGGCAAGGAGGGGGAACTGGATGAAGACAGTCAAAAGGTACAAACTTCCAGTTATAAGATAAATAAGTACTAGGGATCTAATGTTCAACATGATAATTAACACTGCTGTATGTTATATATGAAAGTTGTTAAGAGACTGAATCCTAAGAGTTCTCATCGCAAGGAAAAAATATTTTTTATTTCTTTAATTTTGTATCTATATGAGATGATGGATGTTTACTAAACTTATTGTGATAATCACTTCATGATGTATGCGAGTCAAATCACTGTGCTGCACACCTTAAACTTATACAGTACTGTATGCCAATTATACCTCAATAAAACTGGAAGACAAAAATTTGTCTTGAAAAAGAAGACTAGCTCTGATGTTCACTAGCTGTGTGAACAATAAGCTAGCTTAACTACCCACTTAAACAAGTTGACTTACCTAAGCATCAGAAAAACAGAACTTCTCACACTACTATACATAAAACAGATAATCAACAAGGACCTACTGTATAACACAAGGAACTCTACTCAATATTCTGTAATAACCTATATGGGAAAAGAATCTGAAAAAGAATGGATTATATGTATAACTGAATCATTTAGCTGTACACCTATAACTAACAAAACATTGTAAATCAACTATACTCCAATATAAAATAAAAATTAAATTAAAAAAAGTAGAACTTCTAATTTTCCACAGGGTTTTGATCCTCTGACAAGAAAAATATACATTAAAACAGTTTATTTTTATTTTTTTATTGAAGTATAGTTGATTTACAGTATTTTATTAGTTTCAGGTATACAACATAGTTATCCAATGTTTTTATAGATTATACTCCATTTAAAGTTTATAAAATATTGGCTATATTCCCTGTGCTGTACAATATATCCTCATAGCTTGTTTATTTTATACATAGTAGTTTGTATCTCTTAATCCCATATCCCTATTTTCGCCCCCCCCCCCCAACTTCCCTCTCCCCACTGGTAACCACTAGTTTGCTCTCTATATCTGTGAGTCTGTTTCTGTTTTGTTATCTTCATTTGTTTGTTTCACTTTTACATTAAAACTCTTTAAAATCTTCCATATAATGTAATGGGTTATTAGTATAAGAAGTTTAAATTAGAAAAAGCAAATCATTTGGAGTGTGTTTTGGACATTTTATTTGCATACCATTTTACAGATTTATTTCTTTGCATTTCTCCCTTTTATTAAAATAAACATCCTAATTTACTTTGATATAAAATTCTATTTTTAAAAAGACATTTAAATCTCAAGAGTTGAGAAGTTTCCAAGTAATTTGGTTTAAAAGTCTTGTCCAAGGAAAATAAATAAAAACTACCATCACTCAAGAATGATGTGCTTTATGCACAGGGTCACTAACAAAATGCCCCTGCATGGGTTACATAGATATGTAATGGGGTCTGATGTTTCATAATAATCTTTAAAGCTGTAGTCTTTCTGCAGAGAGCATTCTGCATATTAAACGTGTAAGGATAATCCTTACTTCCAAAGAAATTTTGTTCTCTCCCATTTTTCTATTAAAATATCAGGCTCCAGGGCTTCCCTGGTGGCGCAGTGGTTGAGAATCTGCCTGCCAATGCAGGGGACACGGGTTCGAGCCCTGGTCTGGGAAGATCCCACATGCCACGGAGCAACTGGGCCCGTGAGCCACAATTACTGAGCCTGCGCGTCTGGAGCCTGTGCTCCGCAACAAGAGAGGCCGCGATGGTGAGAGGCCCGCACACCGCGATGAAGAGTGGTCCCCACTTGCCGCAACTAGAGAAAGCCCTCGCACAGAAACGAAGACTCAACACAGTCATAAATAAATAAATAAATAAATAAAAGAACGTGAATTTCTAAAAAAAAAAAAATCAGGCTCCCTCCATAAAGTTTTCATCCCTCCATAAAGTTTTCATTTTCTCATTTTTGATAAAACCTTGAGTACAAGAAATACTTTCCTCTTAACTTTGCAAGAAGTGCAAATGTGATGCAACTTATAGATTTTTGTCTGAGAAACATGAGGGAAAGGTAAGACTAGAGAATGCAAGGCAAGCTAGAGAATGAATGCCCCATCTAAAGAGGGCCATGTTCTAGACAACTGTTGCCATGCAATGAGATTAAGAGCCAGTATTCACAGAATGTCTGGGGTTTTCTTCATGTAAAGCCATAAATCCACATTTTATGCAAATTTTCCTAATTTTAAACATGAGCAACTAATTCAAAAATTTGTAAACACTGTGGGTCAAATTAAGCCTCCAACTTATCAACTGACAATCTCTGGAATATATCGTACTTTGGACTCTGGGATTTTGAAACAGAAAATGTGTCTTAATTCTGACTTTGCTACTTACTAAACTCAGTAAAAACTTGGGCAAGCAGTCTTATTTCACTAATCTAAAAAGTTGTCAAAATAATTTCTTCATCAAGTTGTTTACTTTTTGCAATATTTTGTTATAAAATTTTTCACATATAAAGAAATTTAAAGAATGTTATAATGGACATCCATATACTTGCCATCTAGATTCTGCTTTTAACATTTTACTGTGCTTGCTCTATTCAATCTATCCAATCATCAATCCATCTTCCTTTTAGGATTGGTTTCAAAGTAGTTGCAGACATCAGTATACATCCTTCATTAGATTGTTTTGAGGAATAAATGGAATGATGTGCAGAAAGCATCAAGCACGATATTTAGCATACAGATAAAGAGTCATAATAGCCCCCTTCCTTCCATCTGTTTATTATCTGTAGCTTGAATGTCATTGGTCCCACTAAGAGTGTGTGTTTTATATTGGGGGAAGAAGGATATTTTTATAATAACTTTTTTGTCAAAAATCCTCTTGGCCCCTACCTTCACAATGTATCTAGAACCTGGACTTCCAGTATCAGCCAAAACAGAGTATCCCCATTCCTCTCTAATCCTCCCTCTTGTTATAAAAGCAAAAACAACTTTAGATATAATAAAACAAACAAACATAGCAACACTCTAAAAAGTTGGAAAGAAGTCAGACTGGCTTGGAGAGGAATGACACTGATGTGAGTTATCTGGATTTTCTTTCCGCTTCCCATGTATCCTGGACGGGGCAGTAGAGAAGCCTATACCCTGAAACCACCAACAGGCACAGATAAAAAAGCCTCGGGGTTTCCCTGGTGGCGCAGTGGTTGAGAATCTGCCTGCCAATGCAGGGGGCACGGGTTCAAGCCTTGGTCTGGGAAGATCCCACATGCCGCGGAGCAACTGGGCCCGTGAGCCACAACTACTGAGCCTGCGCGTCTGGAGCCTGTGCTCCGCAACGAGAGGCCGCGATAGTGAGAGGCCCGTGCACCGCGATGAAAAGTGGCCCCCGCTTGCCACAACTGGAGAAAGCCCTCGCACAGAAACGAAGACCCAACACAGCCATAAATAAAAAAAGTAAAAAAATAAAAAAGCCTCAAGAAAAGCCTGCTCCCTGTAACCAAAGGACTGGGAAAAGGGTAGACTAATAGAACTGGGAACATTTTAGTAATACTGGCCCTACTCTAGCCAAATACCAAAGAAAAAACTGTCCACTCACCATTGTGGTACCAGTAGACCATGCAGATAGCTAGATTGCTGGCCCCACCAGAGACAGGAGAAGGAATTATGAGATGGCCCTTCATTTCCTCCACTGGACTGGTGTCAGTGGTCCAAACAAGAGCTGAACTTCCATCCCCATTCTGCAGCAAAAAGGCAGAATAAGATGGTATGAGGTGTTGCTGGTTGACACTCCACTTTCAGTGGAAAGCTGAAGTTACATCTTTACCCAGCAGCAACAAGCTGGAATGAGGTTAGCATTCTATTCCCCTACTCCTGGTATTGGCAGGGACCAGCTGGAAGCTGGACTTCCACCCCTGGCAGTGGCAACAGATAGAAGGAGGAAGAAGGAAACGGCACTCAGTGGCAAACCACTTTACCTACCAGGGTAGTGTCAGTGGGACTCAGTGGGGGGCTGAACTTCTAGCCCCACCCAGAGGCAAAGAGGCAAAACAAGGTGGTTCAAGGTGGTGCTAGTCAACATGCTACTTTCTCTCCACCATTGGTGTCAGTGGGTCCAATGGGACCTGAGCCTCTACCCCCACCAAGTGACAAGCACGTAGAATAAGTCAAATGTTAGCTGGTACCCCACTTTCTTTCCTTCCTGGTGTCACCAGGGCCAAATAGGGAGCTGAATATCCATCTCACTTGGATCTACACCTAAACCAATCCACTACGTGGAAAAGACTAAGATTAGATAGGATCCAGTGCCTCACAACATAACACCCAAAATGTCCAGTATACAATTAAAAAATTGCTTCTCATACCAAAAACTAGGAAAATCTCAACTTGAATGAGAAAAGACAATCAACAGATACAAACACTGAGATAACACAGATGTTGGAATTATCTGTCAAGGATATTAAAGTAGCCAGCATGCTTCAGTGAGCAATTACAAACACACTTGAAATAAATTTTTTTAAAAAAAGAAAGTCTCAGCAAAGGGATAAAAGATATAAAGAAAAACCAAATAGAATGTTAAAGCTTTAAAATAAAATAACCAAAATTTTAAAACTCACTGAATGGGCTCAATAGCAGAATATATATGACAGAAGAAAGAATCAGTCAATCTGAAGATAGAAAAACAGGAATTACTCAATCTGAACAGAAAAAGAAAATAGATGGAAATGTATCCACTGTTCGCCACTTCCTCTAATACGACCCTGGTCCAAGACACTATTATATTTTGCCAGAATATAGCAATAGCCACCTAACTGGTCTCACTTCTTTAAACTTTGCCCCTCAAATCTATTTTATACCAAAGTAATCATTTAAAAATGTAAATCAGATCAAGTAATTCTTCTTCTCAGTGGATCCCCATTTCTCTAAGAGTAAAAGTCAAAGTTTTAAAATGGTCTACAAGTCCCTTCAGGATTTATCCCCTGTTGCCTCTCTGCCTGTTGTAGTCAAAATTATGAAATGGCCCCAAGATCTCCACCTCCTGGTGTTACTCCTACAGTTAAGTTACCTTACATGGAAAAGGGATTTTGCAAATGCAATTAATGTTATTAATCAGTTGATCTTAAGGTGAAGAATTATCTGGGTGGGCCTAACCTAATCACATGAACCTTTGAAAAGCAGAGAGTTAAATCCAGCTAATTGCAGAAGAACAAGCCAGAGAGATTCCAGATATGAAAAGGATTCAATGTACCATTTCTGGCTTGAAGATAGAGAGGGCCACATGGGAAGGAAAATGCGTGGCCTCTAGAAGCTAAGACCTCCAACTGGCAGCCAGCAGGAAAACAGGGACCTCAGTCTTTGTTAAGACTAATGGTTAATTTTATATGTCACTTGACTGGGCCACAGGGTGCCCAGATACTTAGTTAAACGTTATTCTAGGTGTGTCTGTGAGGAAGTTTCTGGACAAGACTAACATTTGAATTAGTGTACTGAGTAAAGCTGATTGTCCTCTCTCATATGGGTAGCCCCATCCAACCCATCCAAGGCCTGAATAAAACCAAAGGCAGGGTAAGAGAGAATCTGCTCTTTCTTTCCTTCTTTGAGCTGTGTCATTGGTCTTCTAACTTTGGACTCAAACTTTAGCTAGAAGTTATACCATTGGCCCTCCTGGGTCTCCAGCTTGCCAACTATAGATCCTGGAACTTCTCAGCATTCATGACTGCATGAGCCAATTCCTTATGATAAAATATATGTAATACAGTCCTACAACCACAAGAAACTGAATTCTGCCAACAACCTAACTAAATATGGAACCGGGTTTTTCCCCAGAGCTTCCCAATAAAGTTTGGCCTGGCTGACACCTTGATAACAGCCTTAAGAAATCCTAGGCAGACAGCCTAGACAAGCCCACCCAGACTTCTGACCTACAGAACTGTGAGATAATAGTGGGTGTTGGTTTAAACTACTAAGTCTGTGGTAATTTGTTACTCATTAATAGAAAACTAGTACACTGAGTTCATCTTTTACCGTTCTCATTCCCTTGTTCACTCATTCAGCCACACTGGCCTCCTAGCTCATCCTTGACAACACCAGGCACCCTCCCACCTTAGGGCCTCTATTTTTTTTGGCTGGAATGTTTCCTTTAGATATCATATGACTAGTTTTCTCACCCCTTCAGTCTTTCCTCAGCTGTCACCTTCTCAATAAATCCTGTCCAGGCCCATCCCTGAAAGCACCTATCCTTTTTACACTGGTCTGCTTTTTCTTTTTCTCAAAATATTTATTGCTTTCTAACATGCTATATAACAAACTTATTTATGGCATCTATTTCTTTTTAGTGGTCTACCCCCATCAGAACGTATGCTCGTAATAGTAGGGATTTTTGTTTTGCTTACAAACTTTCCGAGTAGCTGGAACAGTTCCTGACATAGTAGGTGCTTACAAAGTATTTGCAGAAGAAAATGAATTAACTCTATGTCAAAATGAAAATGGGGCTTCCCTGGTGGCGCAGTGGTTGAGAATCTACCCGCCAATGCAGGGGACACGGGTTCGAGCCCTGGTCTGGGAAGATCCCACATGCCGCGGAGCAACTAGGCCCGTGAGCCACAATTACTGAGCCTGCGCGTCTGGAGCCTGTGCTCCGCAACAAGAGAGGCCGCGATAGTGAGAGGCCCGCGCACCGCGATGAAAAGTGGCCCCCGCTTGCCGCAACTAGAGAAAGCCCTCGCACAGAAACGAAGACCCAACACAGCCATAAATAAATAAATAAATAATTTTTTTAAAAAAATGAAAATGAATTAACTATTATTACATAGCATTATTACATATTACTTATAGTCCAAGCTCTGATGTGCATTGTAAATCCTTCCTCATAATAAGGTTAAATATAGATATAATGCATCTCTTTGTGCAAGGAAATGTGATAGCAAATAACAAAATCTGTGTCATCATTAGTATAAAAATATATTGGCTGGCTCTTTGCCATTCTTACAACATTAAGAGCAGGAAAATAGAAGAGGAACCTTTAATGATTGGAACTGAGATATCTGGGAGAGGAGGGTGGGTGATACAAAAAGCACCTTGGTCAAACCTAAGGCTTGCAGAATACATTTTTTGAGACTACTGATAGAGAAAATTCAACTAGATGACTTCTAAGATCCTTTACAATTCTACGTTCCATATTTCTCCAGCTTCTACACAAACTCAATGAACGGTTGCCTTAAGATTTCATCTCTCATCCTTTTATTGATGACCATCAAATCTGAATTTGCAGTCCTCTCTGAGAACCTAAATTCCTATCCATTGTCTCTAACTGCTTCTGCACATCTCCACAAGGATGTCCCACTAGTACCTGGAACTGAGCATTTCAAAATCATATTCATCCTCATGACCCACCCACCCCTCCTTTGCCAATTACTTAGATGTTCTTCCTTCCTCCTCCAATACCTGAATCAATCTCTGGACCCTCTGTTCCTCCCTTCAAATTACCTCTCTCATGTTACCCTTTCTTTTCATTATCACTGCCATCACTTTTGGGCAGGCTGTCACTTCCTCAAACCTGGATTACTTGGACAACATCCTCACTGGTTTTCCTGTCTCCCATCATATCTGCACTTCCAACTCCATCAATCCTATTATGGTCATTTGTTAATTTTCCTAAAATGGATTTAAATATTCTTCGTGCCTCAAAATCTTCCAGTGAGTCCCCACTGCCTACAGAGTAAATTTTAATTAACAATCAAACAGACAACAAACCCACAGGCTGGCATGTAAGATCTTTCATGGTCTGGCCAATTCAGTCTAGTCTCTTGTCCCCCAAATTCTCTCCCTCTTTTTGGATACATCCATCCTACTGAATACTACTGTGGTGCTCATTACAAGAACAGATGTTTTAAACAAAAGAAACTTGTAAGTCTAGTTTAAGAAAATGTTTTGGAATTAAGGAATAAATTTGCATGGTATTTTGGCATTTGTTACGGTGAGGAGCTCAGACATCTGCCCTGATATTAGCATCTTTTTGATATGCAAATTTATCATAATTGGGGAGGCCATTTTCACAGGTAATGAATTGCTGGTGTCATATATCCTGGTGAAAGTAAAAGCAATGTAAATCTTGAGTGGGCCACCCTATGAACTGTGCTCTCCACTTGTTTCTACAGGGAGCCCCGCAAGGTGGTCCTGCACAAAGGCTCCACTGGCCTGGGCTTCAACATCGTGGGCGGGGAAGATGGAGAAGGTATTTTTGTATCCTTCATTCTGGCTGGTGGACCAGCAGACCTGAGTGGGGAGCTCCAGAGAGGAGACCAGATCCTGTCTGTGAGTATTTCTTCTTAATCTTTATTCCCTCCATGTCTGACACCATTTGAGAGAAAGTCACTCCCAGTTATAACTCCAAAAGCACCTTAATTACAAAGGAAAAGTGGAGGAGAGCATTATGGCTTCAGGTGCGTGTTGTAATTTAAATGGTGTTCAGGTGTTTGAAGCATGTTACTTCCCTCAGATACAGGTAAAGGTGCTAGTGTTTTCATTTAGATTTTCTGAGACATATTTGCATCCAATAGAACACTGAGAAGCATGCATTTTTTAGGTATATTACTTATTTTTCAAAATGCCAAATTTCTTTCAAAATCCAACACTATACTCTAAAAACTGTATCTTTATGATGTATATAGTTTGTTGCATATAACTATGTGAGAATAATGTATAAAATAGTGCTATATACAATTTGGTGACATTGGTAAGTGGTAGCGGCATCACCATTTACCTAAATACAAAAATTACTAGAAATGAGTCAATAAGCACTTATTTACCAGGCATTTTATAAAATTTTTTTTAATTTAATTTTTAATTCCCACAATCACCCTGAAAGGTACTGCCCCATGTCCAGATGAAAAGAATAAGGTTCAGAGAGGTTAAATAACTTGTCAGAGTTAACCTAACTAAAGAGTCAGAGCTGGGATTTAAATATTCAGTTTTAATGCCCACCACCTACCTCCCCTCATCCCTCCCTCCTTCCTTCCTGCCATCCATCTTTACCTCCATCTTGCTTTCCCTCCTCCTTTCTTCTCCAAGTCCTTTCTTCTATTTGAATACCTACTGACTGCTTCTTTCTACTACATCAAGCTACCTCCCTCGGATAAACTCTATGATAAATAGTTAAATCCATTGTGAGTGTTCATGCCCTTACTGCAATTTTGGCAATCATGCAAATAATAATAGAGAATTACATAAGGAGCCCAGTTTTAAGGCTGAGGTTATGGTTCACAACTCAATGAAGCATTTAGTTTGTGGTTTTCATTGTATACTTAGAAAAATTTGCCTTTGCTTTATAGCTATGGTTTATAGCTAGAATTTTCCAAGTGACCTTATATTTGTTAACCATCACTCCAACTCCTACCCATGCACACATGATTTACCTGTATAATGTAGTCAGTTGACCTAAGCAAAGTGTCCAGTGGTCTGCATGCATGGTCCTGCCTTATGTGTTTCTGTGGTTCTCCCACACATGCAGGTTCCTGCTCACTCATCAACTAGCAGATGTCTGGAAAGACTGAGTATGGGATAAATAGGGTAAGGTCCCATGCCAGGCCTTTGTTCTGTCACCCAATGTCATGCCTTCAACTACTTTGCCCCACTTACTTCTTCTATACTTAAATGATATATATAAGATATAACTTAAAAGGTTTAATAAGCTATTAAACCTCATCGCCCATATTTATTTACACACCTGTCTTTCTCTACAAAGTTACAAAAAACTCCCTGAAAGCAAATTCTGTATCGTTTTAATGATTTTGTAACCTCAACATTTAGCACAGTGCCTGACACATAGCAGTCTCTCAAAAAACGTTTATTCTACAATGAGATATCATCTCACACCGGTCAGAATGGCCATCATCAAAACATCTAGAAACAATAAATGCTGGAGAGGGTGTGGAGGAAAGGGAACACTCTTGCACTGTTGGTGGGAATGTAAATTGATACAGCCACTATGGAGAACAGTATGGAGGTTCCTTAAAAAACTACAAATAGAACTACCATATGACCCAGCAATCCCACTACTGGGCATATACCCTGAGAAAACCATAGTTCAAAAAGAGTCATGTACCAAAATGTTCATTGCAGCTCTATTTACAATAGCCAGGACATGGAAGCAACCTAAATGTCCATCATCAGATGAATGGATAAAGAAGATGTGGCACATATATATAATGGAATATTACTCAGCTATAAAAAGAAATGAAATGGAGGTATTTGTAATGAGGTGGATGGAGTTAGAGTCTGTCATACAGAGTGAAGTAAGTCAGAAAGAGTAAAACAAATACAGTATGCTAACACATATATATGGAATCTAAGGGAAAAAAAAAAAAAAGCCATGAAGAACCTAGTGGCAAGACGGGAATAAAGACACAGACCTACTAGAGAATGGACTTGAGGATATGGGGAGGGGGAGGGGTGAGATGTGACAGGGTGAGAGAGTGTCATGGACATATATACACTACCAAATGTAAAATAGATAGCTAGTGGGAAGCAGCCGCATAGCACAGGGAGATCAGCTCGGTGCTTTGTGACCACCTAGAGGGGTGGGATGGGGAGGGTGGGAGGGAGGGAGATGCAAGAGGGAAGAGATATGGGAACATATTGTATATGTATAACTGATTAACTTTGTTATAAAGCAGAAGCTAACACACCATTGTAAGGCAATTATACTTCAATAAAGATGTTTAAAAAAAAAAAAAAAAAATTATGGAGCCTATTAACTGATCACCCATTATCTTAGTCCCTCAGGTCACAAGGTGGCAAACTCAAATATGAGAACATACCCTTGACTGTTGGGTCTATATCTCACTTGGGTTTTCTGATGTCCATCACAAAGTGAAATTGCAAATTTTGTAAATCAGCTAAGATTTCATGAGATTGATGAAAACGTTGGAGAACTGCCCAAATCACATACAAAACCATTTACTAATGGCAATTTGTCAGTGTTATTTCTGTTAATAATTGAATAAGAAAAGTTTGAGAGCATGAGGATTTGATTGGTGTTTTAGAGGGAACTCCAGCCATTGAGTTTGTATGTTATTGGAATATCAAAGGATGAAGAAAGGCCCTTGGCAAATCTGTTGAAGCTCTTGAGTACGTTTGTAAATATGATTCTTTTTATATATTAGTTTGACAGAAACCATTCAAAAGGTAAAGTACATTGCTTCATGTTATTATGAAATTGAATCAGAAGAATTAAATATCTTTCTCCGAAAAAAAAAAAAAAAAAAAAAGAAGATGTGGCACATATATATAATGGAATATTACTCAGCCATAAAAAGAAATGAAATGGAGGTATTTGTAATGAGGTGGATGGAGTTAGAGTCTGTCATACAGAGTGAAGTAAGTCAGAAAGAGTAAAACAAATACAGTATGCTAACACATATATACGGAATCTAAGGAAAAAAAAAAAAAAGGCCATGAAGAACCTAGTGGCAAGACGGGAATAAAGACACAGACCTACTAGAGAATGGACTTGAGGATATGGGGAGGGGGTGGGGTGAGATGTGACAGGGTGAGAGAGTGTCATGGACATATATACACTACCAAATGTAAAATAGATAGCTAGTGGGAAGCAGCCGCATAGCACAGGGAGATCAGCTCGGTGCTTTGTGACCACCTAGAGGGGTGGGATGGGGAGGGTGGGAGGGAGGGAGATGCAAGAGGGAAGAGATATGGGAATATATGTATATGTATAACTGATTCACTTTGTTATAAAGCAGAAACTAACACACCATTGTAAAGCAATTATACTTCGATAAAGATGTTTAAAAAAAAAACAAAAAAAAACGTTTATTGATGAAAAAGTATTGAATTAAAAATAGTGATGCCTTAAAAAGTCACTATAGGGACTTCCCTGGCAGTCCAGTGGTTAAGACTTCACCTTCCAATGCAGGAGGTGCAGGTTCAATCCCTGGTCAGGGAGCTAAGATCCCACATGCCTCGAGGCCAAAAAACCAAAACATAAAGCAGAAGCAATATTGTAACAAATTCAATAAAAGACTTTAAAAATGGTCCACATCAAAAGAAAAAAAAAAAGAACTTTAAAGAAAAAAAGAAAGTCACTATAACCTGGGAGACTGACTCTAAAATACTTTCTAGAACATACTTCCTCCTCCTGGCTCAACATCTGTAGACTGGGACGTCCCTTGCAGTCCAGTGATCAAGACTCCACACTTCCACAGCAGGCGGTGCAGGTTCGATACCTGGTCCAGGACCTAAGATCCCGCACGCCGCACCGTGCAGCCAAAAAAAAACTGTAGACTGGGGGACCACTCTGTCATTTCATCACAATCAGCATTCACATTGTCATAGCACTTTCCCAGACACAAAGCACTTTCACATGCATTGATTCTGGGAATCTTCAAAGAAATATTAAGCGTCAGGATATGTTATTATTACTCTCACTTTCCGTATCAGGGGAAGGGGATTCAGAATGGCTAACTGATTTGTCCAAAGCTCCACAGCTACTGACTATGACTTTGCACTCAAAAGCAGGTCTCTTGACCCAAAATCAGTGTTCTTTCTCCTCACAGCACACTCTCTCTTCAAAACCTTGACAACGGTCTCGTTCAGCACCTTCTTTGTACACATTGCTCTGTGTGCACACCACATTCAGGAGCACACAGAACTATAACAAGCTAATATTTCCATGGTGCTTTGAGTCAGACACAGTTATAGCTAATTTAATCTTATAACAACCCTATGCCTTATTATGCTCATTTGAAGGATGAATAAACTGAGGCACAGAGATGATATTAGACTTTTTAACTCCGTTTAAATGAGAAATCCACTAAGCCATGGGTTTTATTTGTTTTAACCTCTACGTGTGTGGTAGAAAAAGAGATGAGCCAATAACCTTCTTATGGCTCAACAGAGAAAACTCCCAAGTATTTCTGCTTTTAGAAGTAGATGTACCCATTTAAATATTATTGCCAGGACCACAGAGTAAGCAAGGCAAACAATCAGAATTATAGTCTTCTTAGAGATTACAATTCATAGAACATAATAATCTCTGAAGTTCAAATATCATATCCGTCTTTTATGTAAAACAATTGCAAAAATTGTTCAACAATGAAAATATCATCTGCTTTTTGCAATTGAAAAGAAAAAAGGGAAGATTTCTCCTTTTTAGCTTGTAAAAATTTATAAAAAGTGTGGCTAGAAAGTGTCTAGTTTAAAGGCTCAGTACTGGAATTTCATTGGTTTAACACTGCAGGGAAAGAATAAACAGGCTTGAGAAGCTCAAACATTATTACAATATGGAAAGAAAAATGACAGAATAGAATTATTAACAATGGAATATGGAGGATAATATTTTGCACCTACAGCTTGCACTGGACATGTAAGGACAAGTTATAACTTCCTGGAAAACACAAGAACAAAAACTCTAAACAAAAATTGAATACAGGGACTTCCCTGGTAGCGCAGTGGTTAAGGATCTGCCTGCCAATGCAGGGGACACGGGTTCAAGCTCTGGTCTGGGAATATCCCACATGCCGCGGAGCAACGAAGCCCATGCACCACAACTACTGAGACTGCGTGCCGCAACTACTGAAGCCCGTACACCTAGAAGCCCATGCTCCACAACAAGAGAAGCCACCACAATGAGAAGCCCGTGCACCGCAACGAAGAGTAGCCCCCACTCGCCACAACTAGAGAAAGCCTGCGCGCAGCAACGAAGACCCAGTGCAACCAAAATAAATTTTAAAATACCTTTAAAAAAAAATTCAATACATAGGGCTTCCCTGGTAGCACAGTGGTTAAGAATCTGCCTGCCAATGCAGGGGACACAGGTTCGAGCCCTGGTCCAGGAAGATCCCACGTGCCACAGAGCAACTAAGCCCGTGCGCCACAACTACTGATGCCCATACACTGTAGGGGCCGCGTGCCGCAACTGCTGAGCCCACGTGCTGCAACTACTGAAGCCCATGCACCTAGAGCCCGTGCTCCGCAACAAGAGAAGCCACCGCAATGAGAAACCCATGCACCACAATGCAGAGTAGCCCCCTCTCGCTGCAACTAAAAAAAAAAAAGAAAGCCCATGCACAGCAACGAGGACCCAACACAGCCATAAATAATTTAAATAAATAAACAAATAAATTCAATACATAGATTTCTAAGTCATGTAAGATTAATTTGCAAATAAGTTATGCTATGCTAACAATAACATAGTAAGTTTAGAGACGAGAAATAGAATCCCCAGGAAAGAGAGCTGGAAGGTAGATCGCTGCTCTCAATTGGTCTCCATAAAGAAGGAAATTGTATAATAGACAGTTACCTTTCTAATTAGGGATATAATGTTGATCCCTATTTCCCAGAATTTTTCTCCCATATAGACTATAGAGTCTTTTTAGATAATTTATTTTATTAATGGCTTACTATGTGCCAGGTTCTGTACTAGGAATTGAAATCTCAAAGATGAATGAGATAAACAGACTAATCTCAAAATGCTTACTGCCTAAAAGCAGATCCACTTGTCCTTCGGTAACCACGAGGGATTGGTTCCAGGACACCCCACTGATAACAAAATCCACTATGCTCAAGTCCCTTATATAAAATGGCATAGCACAATGTATACAGTCGGCCCTCCATATCAGCAGGTTTTGCATCCGTGCATTCAACCAACTGCAAATCCAAGGCCAACTGTATATCAATGCATCTAACATAGGTAGAGACAGAGATGGCAAACTGAGGAAAGAGAAGAGAGAAAGCACTTAGAACAGAGCATGTCACACTCTAAGTACTCAATCAATACTATTACTACTAACTAGTCTGCCTTAAGAATGTGTCTGATGTTTTTTAAAGTCTGTCAGATAACCATGTCTAAGGAAAGTCTCTTTTAGATAGTTTGAGCCATTCCTTCTTTGGGGCAGGGCTTGGACTAGAGGAGCATTTCCCAAAGTGAGTTCACAGGATATTGGAACAGCAGGATTGCATTAGGTTGCTACTGAGAGAAAGGGTTCCCTAGTGAGCAGGTTTCTTCACTGAAGAGCTTTTCAAAAACATGTTTACCAGTGTACATTGGGAATCTCCTTAGAGGCAGATAAAGTATATGGTTTTTCCCAAACGTATTTGACCACGAAACCATTACATAAGGAGCACCTCATAGGACCCCAGTAGTGGGAAATGCTTGAGTAGATATGTTTACAGTTCCCCTAATTGACTGTTTTCCGACAAGATAGTCACACTCGCCTATACAGAAAAGGCAACCAGCCTTTTACCATGTTTTAAGATTGTGGGCGCCATCAAGTGTTCAAATATTGTCTAAACACTTTGCATGGCAACCTGAATATGGAGGAGGATTCCCAGGCGCCATTGCAAGGATTATCCTGCACTTCCTCCTCCCCACCAGAGCTACAGAACTAAAGTAGTTAAGATGCCAAAAAAAATCGTCACCTGAGGCCACATTCCATACACGTATTGTGAGTGATCTTTTCTCTCCAGTTTCTCCTTTATGTATTCTATCTCTCAGGGATTTGTTACAGAAAGTCTTATCCAATAATTGAACCATCTCCTTGAGGTATCTGTGGAGGAGAATTTAGGGCATTCAGCATGCAATCACGTTAACTAGTACAGTAGTCTCCTCAGGCATTCTTTCTGCAGAGGGAAAGATAGAAATGCTTCTGTTATCATTTGTTTCAGTGCTTTGTTATGAAAAAATGTATATATACGGAGCGGAGCATGCAGAAGCAATACAACTATAAAGAGATTCTTTTCTGCCTCACCAAGCAGTTTTAGTCTGTTCAATCCTCAGGAGTCTAAAAAAGATCACCCTACCTGACCCTGCAAACTCCAAAACTCACTCTTGATGGACTTTAAGTATTTAACTCACTCTGTTCCAAGATACATAGTTGGGAATATGTGTGGCCAGAAGTGAAATGTTGCAGCCGTTGCAGTGAAGGTAGAATAGGTAATTGTGAATTTTCAAACTGAAATTGAAATTGCATTGTGATTTGGGAGGAGTGAAAATGAGTCACAGCTCATCTGGGTGTTTCACTAAATCTCAGGTTTCCTTCCTATCTTCATGTTTAGAGCCATGCAGAAGGGAAGGGCTTTCTTTGTTAGATCCTTACTGTCAAGTTACTCAACTGGAATTCGAGCACTATATACACTCTTCACCATCCTGAGGTACTGGTAAAGTCACCCTTATATTGTTACCTCAAATGACAACTCTTAATCCCTTCCAGTGAAATCCAGCCCTCCTCCTGCCCACCCCACCCCACAAAAAAATACATAAAGTCCCAAATTATTTCTTTAATTCCCTGAAGTGGTCCTCTTAAAAGCTTACCAATGCCATCTCTTCCAGTGACCATGCCATATGGGCCATGTCCTTACTCTCCAGCTCTGTCCCCAGCCCCATGGAGGACTCCTGTTTTCATTGTTTTCAGTGCTCAAGGGTTTCTGTTTAAGGGATTGTTTCTCAGCGTTCCTGAAACCTGCCTTCCAGAGAGGCTCTGAGGACTGTGCAGAGGTGAGGACAAGAGCCCTCTCCCCGCTCTGTGTTGCTTTGTCACCTTGTTTCCAAAAGCACAACAGCTTAAGCTAGAAATCTTACAAAGTCTCTCACCTAATCAGCACATTTAGTTTCTCTCCTCTCAAGTCACTCAAACCCCAGCAAAACCTCCGCCCTTCCCTCAGGGACAAGCGTCAGTCCCAGCTCTGGTTATCCTGGCCGGAGAGTGGTGTTTTTTTGGTTTTCTTGTTGTTTTTTTTTCTGGTTGAGCTCCACCTACTCCACCTCTCCCAACAAAAGAAGAGCAACAAGACTCACAGACCAACACAAGTGTAAACACAACAGTATAGATTTCCAAACTGAGATGATTTGACATCTGCATTTGGGTTAACGGGGATTTTACAGCTTCCCCCAAGAAAATGGGTAGACCTGTCCTTCCTTTGTAACCAGGGGCCTGTCTTATAATTTTGCTCAAACAAACAGTATTTGCTGAAGGGAACACTGAACACCTTTAGCTTAAAAGACATTAGACAGGTCAGGGGTTGGGGGGGGTAATAAATTGGGAATTTGGAATTAACAGATACACACTATTAAATATAAAATAGATAAACAACAAAGACCTATTGTAGAGCATGGGGAACTATATTCAATATCTTATAATAACCTATAACAGAAAAGAATCTGAAAAATATATATATATACATAAAATTGAATCACTTTGGGCTTTCCTGGTGGCGCAGTGGTTGAGAATCTGCCTGCCAATGCAGGGGACACGGGTTCGAGCCCTGGTCTGGGAGGATCCCACGTGCCACAGAGCAACTAGGCCCGTGAGCCACAACTACTGAGCCTGCGCGTCTGGAGCCTGTGCTCCGCAACAAGAGAGGCCGCGATAGTGAGAGGCCCACGCACCGCGATGAAGAGTGGCCCCCGCTCGCCGCAACTAGAGAAAGCCCTCGCACAGGAACAAAGACCCAACACAGCCAAAAATAAAGAAATTAATTAATTAATTAATTTTTAAAAAAAATTGAATCACTTTGCTGTACACTTGAAACACTGTAAATCAACTATAGTTCAATTTTTTTAAAAAAAGACATTAGACAATATACAATTTTGGTGTGTCCCCACAATGCCCCCTGCTTCTCATCAAGGTTTCGGAAAATTCAGGGTCCTGTATCCGCCAGGGCACCCTATTAAACAACCTGTAAGTGAAATCTAACCAAGTGGAATTGTTGATGTTTTTGAAAACGTGAAGACTTCTTGCCTTAACCCTGACCAGTTAAATTCAGGCTTCTGGCCCAGAAACCACGCGGAGGCTGCCTCCCCAAACCTCCGTGCCTGGTCCAGGCATTGTTCTCTCCGCTGACCCCCATTCTGTCTGGATTCACTGACTCTTCTGGCTCTGGCACTCGCCTCTCAATTTTGAAGCTCACTCAGACGTCTCCCCACCTTACTGGATCTGTCTTCCTGCCCAACTCAGAGCCCACACCTTTCTTGCTCAGGGACCACCTCAAATAAAAACAGTGAAGTATGGCCAGTGAAGAGACTTTTCCTCAGCCTCAGCTTCAGAGCCCCACCATCGAGGCTGACCCCTGGCCCACTCACCAGAGGGTAGAGATTCAGCAGGGCCTACTGCAGTCCTATAAATCCTTTTTTCATACAGACTGTCCAGGATACACACACACACATCCCCCATCACATACAAACTTCCAGACTTTGGGAAGAGTGAGCCTTTCAAAAAGCATATGTGATCATGTTGTTTCTCCCCTTAAACTTTCAGTGGCTTTCTGTTGCTGTGAAGATAAAATCCAAAATTCTTGATACGGCCTACAAAATTTCACAGGGTCTGGCCCTTGCTTACCTCACTGGCCTCTTCCCTATTCTCACTTTCACCCCGACCACCCTGGCTTTTTCTTTCCCTCCCGTCAAAATATTTAGCCACTTGGCACGTACAACTTCACAGCAGTCCATACGATGAAGGACCACAGTGCCGCAGCTGCCGGATTGTGGGGAGATGGGGTTCTCTAGACATCACAGTTGTGGGTCACTCGAGAGGACTCAGGACAGCACTTCTCTACAGACAATCCACACAGAAGTGTTTCCTTGTTTTAACAAAAGGAATGGCCGGGTTGATGCATGGTGGGACTTCCTCCATGGGCCTGTGCATGTACTGAATTTTCTCTGCAGAGGAACTTAGAGTGAACCCAAGGCCTTCTAGTACCTAAAAGGGACCAGAGAACTCATGGAGTGCCCCAGGCTACACTTAAGAAGCATCCCTATTTTCTGACATAGAATCTGGCTGGTAATACCTGTCAAATGAATAAATTCAATAAACTTTATGGACATAGTAGGGAAGCAAATGTAACATGCTATTTTCTGGTACATTCCTTAAGTACTGCTTATTCAATGTCATTAGCACTATATATATATATATATATATATATATATATATATATATATATATATATATATATATATATATATATATATATATATATATATATATATATATATATATATATATATATATATATATATATGTGTATAACATCTTTCACAACTTGTAGACATGCTGCAAAAATAGTACATCGGGAAACATGTAAAGTCAGACCTCTAATAGATAACCCACAGGACAACTACTCAAGCACTCAGCTTTAAGCAGCCTTCAAAAGTCTGAAATTCAGTTCAGTGATACCAATTCCAGCTTTTCTCAAAGTGATATTTCTATATCATACCAGATCTGTGAAATGCTCTATGAAAAAAGAAAGGTTCATGACCAAATAAAGGATCTGAGAATCTCTACAGCAATAAAGAAATGCTGTTAAAGCATTTTCTAACCTTACTTAACTAAAGAATCTTTTTCCCCCTGGAATATGAGTTACTATCTAACTGGACATACTTTTAGAAATTCTGCCTTAAACTAAACTCCGGAAAAACGC
Organism: Balaenoptera musculus; assembly: GCF_009873245.2. NCBI lineage: Eukaryota > Metazoa > Chordata > Mammalia > Artiodactyla > Balaenopteridae > Balaenoptera > Balaenoptera musculus. The sequence continues at coordinate 47,664,631 of NC_045792.1, forward strand.
ACGCAGGTGTTTTATTTGGGAGAAGTAACATTTTTACATTAAAATATCATTTGCAGAGCTCAGGGGATAGGGTAGGGAGAGTGCAAACCAAAAACCTAAGACAGAGGAACTATCTTCCTCAATCTAGAAAGATCTTCCTCAAACAGTAGTGCAAATCAGAGGGGGCACGTGGAGCATTAGATAAGGGGTATTCTGTACATACAATTTATTAACCTATTTGCATAAAACCAATCCACAGACATTTCCTAAGCATCCACTAAGCAGCAAAAACTACTGGGCAAAAAAAAATAATTGTGTCCTTAGCGAACATACAACCTCACAAGGGGAGACAGACACATAAATAGGTTATTTCCACAATAACATGGAAAGTGTTAATGGTAAATTCAGGGGATCACATGGGCACAAAGGAGAGGCTGTCATTAGCCCAGCCTGGGAAATGTGGGAAGGCTTCTGGAGGAAAAGCTTCCCAAAAAAGACTCCAAGGAAGCAGGAACAGTGGGGAATTAGGAATAAAATGCTTCGTATTTTTGAGTATCTGCTTAGCACCAAGTACTATGATTTCACTGAATCCTAACAATAACCTTGTTGGGTTGAAGGCTCAGAGAAATTCAGTAATTTGCCCAAAATCACCCAGATAATCAGCAATGACAGTGGCATTTGAACGACCATTGCTTCTGATTTCAAAGCTATGTTCTTTCTGCAATGCCAGCCTTCGGAAAGAAAATTTAACTTGGCAGTTTGCTTATGTCTAAGGCTGTCTGCACTCTAAGTCCAGTTAGTGAGAAAAACATAAATGCCTGAAATAATAAACTATTTACAAGGAGAAATATGAGCCACCATAGGAAGCCATCATACACAGAGATTCTAAAATTGAGGAGACTTAAAAGCAACATCTAGATCCTCCAAAGCTTCCCCTGAGGGCAGGGTCTGTGTTTTAGCATCTCTGCATCCCACTGATTAATACAGAACCCAGCTACCCGGCAAATGTTAATGAATGAATGAAAGAAGACATTCATTCATTAACTTCTCTGACGGCAGCTAGGAATCCTAGGGCTCCTCTCAGTTGTATCCATCTGAACTCTTGGCCTAAAGAACCGCTCTGTCCTGAAGACTCAGAATATCTTAGTGCTTTTAGCCTTCCGGCCAACAGAATGTATTTTCCAAATCAGACAGATTCTTTCCTAATTGACTAGTAGGAACTCCCACAGATCAGACAAATATTAAATATTCTATTATATACTAAATGCTAAATACATGATGTTTGCTTAAAACTCTGTTTATAATATATACTCTTCTTCCAAAAAGATGTTTAGGTGATAAAAAGTCCCTATACAAGTCTCAAAGGGTGAACTAAAACTCGATCCTGAGTCTTTTCCACATAAACATTGAAAATGCTCTATCACAGGTGACCCCTGATAAAGGGGAATTCTTGCAGAGACATCTCAGGTTGTGAGGAAGGAGTGATCTTCATCTGCAAGTAGACTGATTCTTAGCTCCTATTTGGTTTTGCCTCTAACCTATTTTGCTAGCTAAGCCCTCATAACCCTTACATTTGCATCACCATTTCTATGTATCAAGTCCCTTCCTATGAATGTTCTCTCATTTGATTCTCATAGCATCCAGGATAGGTAGGAAGATGATCACCTTGCCATTTTATACAGGAGGAAACTGAAGAGTTCAGTGATTTTCTAACTTAAAGCCTGTTAGCCACCAGGCATAGGTCTCCATCTATCACAATCAGCGTCCTTGCTTATAATGCTGACTATTCTAGTGATGTGCCTGATGGGAGCTTGGATGCTGGATTTACCTACCAGAGTTCTGAACTCCAGACAACAGATATCTGGGTGACTTAAATGAAAAGAAATTTATTAGAGAAATAACAGATAGCTCACTGAATCCCAGGAAGGCTGGGGAACCAAGCTCAGAAGCCAGGAAGGAAATTCTGCTGAAGTCAGTCTTTTAAGGATACTGCTCTCGAGGTCATTACCACAGGCCACTTACAACCAGGGCACACTGCTGGAGGTGCTGTGAAAAAAACCTCTCTCTCTCCATGTATCTTACACCTTAATGTGGTGATTCTAAGTTCCCAGCAGGAATATCTGCTTGGCCTGCTCTCACTCTAGCTGTGCCCTTCCACCTTTCTAATGGGGGATAAGGCTGTGCCTCCCGCCTGTCTTGGATTGCCCCCAAAAAAGAAGGCTATTTGGACACTGAGCAGCTAAATGATAAATGTCCATTAGAGATCATTTGGCTCACTGAATTCTATATGAGGAATTGTTTAGATCTAGGATCCTGAGACTCATAATAGTTTCTTAAACAGTAGAAATGATTTCCAGAGAGAGGCCTTCCTTTGGGAAGGGCCTCGGCCTGTATTTGTGCAGCTGGCAGTGCCTTCCCTAACTGTGCTCACCTAAGCATACCAACAAGAGATTCAGGCAAGGACAGGATATCAACTCTGCCAAGTGTCGGTGGACCGTGAAGACTTCTTTCTAACGGTGATTTTCTGTTTCCAGCACGTTGTGTCCCAGAGTAATTAAAAATGTCTTCCTGAGATTAAGGGATTTACAGACCAATGTACCTTGCCTTCAAAAGTCCCTATTGCTCTGTTGAAGAGCTACAGACACCTTCTAATAAATGAAGAAATAAATCATCAGTTCTTTTGTAGTGAATCCACATTTTGGTCTTTGACAAAGATGAGGATCAAATCAAATGGAGCATGGTGTCCAGTTCTATTATTCTTACTTTGGTTGGGAAAGCAAAAACAGAGAAGATTAGAGAGAAAATATACAAGGAAAATATATATAGTCCTATCCTGGACAAGACACAGTGCCATGGGTTAGAGGTATAGTGGTGAATATGATAGGCCCCATTCTTACCCTCGTGGAGTTTGCAAATTTGAGGTCTAAATGTGCTACCAAAGGGGAGCCATAGGTGCTGGGGAGCGCACATGGGGGACCTCACCTAGACCAGGGGACCAGAAAGATGTCTCTGAAGAAGTGATATCTTACCTCAGCCTTGAGAGATGTAGAAAGGATAGCCAGACCAGGTGGGCTGGGCAAGGAAGGAAAAGTGAAGCCGGAGATCAGCCTGTCCACTGGCCCAGAAGCCAGGGAAAGCGCACTATGTGTGAGGTGGTTCGGATATAGAGAGTGAGAGGGAATTTAAAGAGAGGTGAGATTAGAGAGGAAGGAGGCACCTCATACACCTTCTAAGGCCTTAAAAGGGAATGAAGATTAAAGGGCGGCAGAAAACTGTGGAAAGGTTTTAAGCAGGGTAAAGGTTCTGGTCACCAATTTCCACCTGCAGATATGTGTATGGGTGGCAGCGGGTGCTCCCCACCCCACAAGCAATTTTTTTTACACCAACCCCACTCCACTATTTCAGAAGCAAGTTGCAAGTCCAGGTTGTCACCTGTGTTTCTGACCATCTGATGGCTCACTTGTAGATTGAAGATTCCAACGACCCCTCCCTTGGGTTCAATTAATTTGCTAGAGCGGCTCATGGAACTCAGAGAAACATTTTACTGACTAGATCGCCAGTTTATTATAAAAGGCTATAGCGCAGGGAAAGCCAGATGGAAGAGATGCACAGGGCAAGGCGTGGGGAAACATGCAGAGCTTCCACGCCCTCTCCAGGCACAGCACTCCCGGCGTGTTCAACCACCCTGAACTCTCCAAGCCCTCTCTTTTTAAGTTTTCATGGAGGCCCCATTACGTAGGCATAATTGACTATATCTCCGTCCACGGGTGATTAACTCATCCTCCAGTTCCTCTCCTCTCCCAGGAGGACTTGGGGGGTAGGACTGAAAGTTCCAACGTGGTTGGTTCTCCTGGCAACCAGCCCCCACCCTTAGGTGGACTCCTAAAGTCACCTCATTAACATAACAAAAGACACCTTTGTCTCTCTGCCCTCACTTCAGAAAATTCCAAGGGTTTTAGGAGCTCTGCGCCAGAAACAGGAACAAAGACCAAATGTAGGGCTTCCCTGGTGGCGCAGTGGTTGGGAATCCGCCTGCCAATGCAGGGGACACGGGTTCGTGCCCCGGTCCGGGAAGATCCCACATGCTGCGGAGCGGCTGGGCCCGTGAGCCACAATTACTGAGCCTGCACGTCTGGAGCCTGTGCTCCGCAACAAGAGAGGCCGCGATAATGAGAGGCACGCGCACCACGATGAAGAGTGGCCCCCGCTCTCCGCAACTGGAGAAAGCCCTTGCACGGAAATGAAGACCCAACACAGCCAAAAATAATAAATAATAATTAAAAAAAAAAAAAGACCAAATGTATATTTCTTATAATAAATCACAGTATCACATAGGGAAATAGCACGATTAGAGTTGATAGAATTTGTGAGGCTGGTGTGGAATGTGGAAAAAAAATAACTGAGAAGTCAGGCAGACCTAGGGTCCAGCCCTAGTGTCACCGTTTAATAACTGTGGCCTTGATCAAGTTATTTAAATTGTCTGAGTCTCAGAATTTTACCCTGTAGGATAATAGAAATCAGAACGGATGAAGTACTTCCCACCTAGGAAGTGCACAATAAATCTCTCTTACCCCTTCTCCCTTCTCACACTAAATTCAAAGTCATTTCTCCAGGACTGACCACAAGAGGCCTGCTGAATTAGTCTCTTGGGAGAATCCAGGAAAGATTTCCAGGAAAATTAATAGTGGGTTGTATTTTGAAGACAAAGAGGAATTAGTCATTTGAAGAGAAAACCATCTATTCCCAATTACAAGCAATCCTAGCTGTAGTTAAGCTGAGGGTTTCCACTGCAATGCCCAGGCCACATTCTTCCTACCCCGACTTGCTCTACTTAATATCATCTCCTCATCATAATTTTCTATGTTGAAAAGCTCTAAAGGCAGAAGCGAGAGAATTCTATTTACTTTTCTGCCAATTAAGATGCACTTATGAATGGCCTTCTATGGGCCTAGTGTTGAACATACTCGAGCATGAGTACACACATGCATGCACACGCATCCCTACTTCACAGCTTTAGAAAGTGGTTATGTAATGATTCGTGTGATCCACTCTAAAAGAAGTGCAGAATCAGCTCTACAAAGAGGACGCTCATGGAGGACTATGGCAGAGGGGCCTGCAGTTAGGCAGATGGGAAGGGATTCAAGGACAGGATTTCCTGGGCGAGCTCCTCCTTTCAGAGCTTTCCCTCTCTCTCCTTCCTCTACCATAAACAGGCATAGGTCCTAAAGGTGTTGGTGCCCCACTGTACTGTGGTTCTTCCACTAATGAAGTCCCTAGCACAGAGTAGGTAAATTATTTATTCTCATGTCGATTTCTTCCAAACAAATCCCAAGAACTTCTTCAGGGCAGGGACTATGGCCCCAGTGCCCAAAACCCCAGGTGGCTCAAGAACGTTTGTTACCATGAATTAAGGAAGGCAGGCATTTCAGTCGGAAGGAACAGTATAGGCAAAGGCACAGAGGCTGGGTGTGAGCTCTTCCAGTGGGTGTTTGGAAGGGCGTTGGGCATGGAAAAACAGGAAAAGCCTTTCCTTCTCATTGTTTTGGGGTGTGAGCAGCTATGCATAGTTCTTAAACAGGTAACCATGGCTTGGAAGTGGCAAGCTGTAGATGGGAGAACAGGGTACAATTAAGACCAAAGTAAACACAAAAAATGAGAACCAGGCACATATTTACTGATGTACAGCCATTTGCACAAGATGGAGTTGAGAAAGGATGACCTTGAAAATCAGACAGGCTTGAATTCAAATCTCAAATCCACTACTTCCCAGCTTTGTGAGCTTGATAAGGTTAATCTCTTAGGACACTAATTTCCTTATCTGTTCATTGGGGATGATAACACCTATCAGCCTTATTGCAAGCATTAAATAAAATAGTATATATAAGCCATTAGCACAGTGCCTAATGAGTACTAACCATTCATTTGTACATTCATGCAACAACAGTTTTTACAACAGCCATTACATGCAAGGCACTAGGAATATAAGAGCCAAAAAAAAAGAAAGAAAGAAAGAATTGCTGCTTCATGGTGCTTGCATTCTAGTGGGAAAAACAAATAATATATATATTTTTTAAGTAATGGATAATGAAATTAAATAATTTATTAGGAGGTGATAGTGTGATGAAAAACCAATAGAGTAATGCAACGTAAATTTGAGGTGCTAGGAGAGGAGTTGAACATTTAAATAAGGTGGTCAGTGTAGACCTCACTGAGAAGGTGACATTTTAGCAAAGAGTAAAGGAAAGGAAAGTGGGCCACGCAGATCTCTGAGGTAGCTCCAGAGGGAAGAGCTCTGAGTCAGGTGCATGCCTTGTGTATCTGAGGAAGCTGGTCTGGTGAGACTGGAGGGAGAGGAGGGAAGTGGGAGGTGAGGGCAGAGAAGTGATGGGTGGGTCACAGGCAGCACAGCCTCGCAGGCCTCTGCAAGAGCTTTGCTTTCCTCTGAGAGAAGGAAGAGCCAAGGGAAGATTATAAGCAGAGTGACAGGACATGATTTCACTTACATTGTAAGAGGATCAACTCTGGCTGCAGTGTTGACAAGAGACTATCAAGGGACAAAGATGGAAGCAGGAGGCAAGCTAGGAATCTACCTGGATAATCTGCATTAGAGAATAAGAAGGATGGGACAGCTGTGGTAGAAATGGAGGGAGCGAGGGATGGTTCTGGATATGTTTAGAAGGGACAGTTAACAGATTTCCTAAAAGACTGGATGTGGAGTAAAAGAGAAAGGAAGAGGTGAAGGATGACTCCAAGGTTTTCTACCTGAAAATCAGATAAGCAGAGACACTATTAGTTGAGACAGGGATGCTCCTACAGGTGAAGCAGGCAACAAAGGCAGACAGACTGAGCCCTGGAGCGCGCCAAGGTCCTCCTCAGGGAGAAGAGGAAGAACCAACAAAGGGAACTAAGAGGAGCAACCAGTAAGGTAGGCGGAAACCAAGTAGGACCCCGGGAGCTAAAACGAGAAAGTATTTCCAGAGAGTGGCATCAACTGCTTTAAATGTTGATAAGTCCTGTAAGATGGGAACTGAAAATTAACTGCTGAATTTAATAACATGGAACTTACTGAGCAAATGAAAAAGCAGCTTCTGTAGTGTAATGGGGTGAGATCTGTATGAAGTGGATTTCTAAGATAATGAAAGGAGAGAAATTAATGACAATGAGTACAGATATCTCCTTTGAGTTTTGCTAAAAAGGGGAATGAAATAGGATGGCCACTAGAGGGTAGAGTTTGGTTTTATCAATATAACAATGTTTATATGTTGGTGGAAATGATCTACTAGAGGGGGAAAACTAGTGTTTTACTTATAAATTTTTATTTATTTATTTATTTATTTATTTATTTAGAGAAAGAGGGAGGGAGGGGAAGAGGTGGAAAATACTTCATGTACATGACTGCAATTCTTATTTTTTAATTCTTTGATTTATTAAATATCTCCTATTGATCCATTTTATTTACTGCTATGTTCCCAGAGCATGAACCGGGCCTGGCACTTCATAGGTGCTCAATAATGACAGCATGACTATCAAGTAGTATGCTAGGTGCTGTAGGGAAGAGAGAGACGAATAAGACATTGATCCCACCTTCACGGGGTTATAACCTAGTGGAGAAATAGGACAGGAACATGGTTGTAATGCACGACCAATGTGATAGAAAGGAACAATCACATTATTTTAGTCTTCTCACCCTGCTATTTTGTTATTTTAAATCAATAATAATAAGTTCCTTGATATCAAGTATCACCTTGTCTTCTTTCCCATCATCATGAGCACCACTCCCACGACCACCACAATTCACTTCACCACATACAATGACCATCCTCAATGACTGACACATGAAAAGAGTCAGTGAGCACCCCGTCAGCAGCATTCTGCCCGGGTATAAGCTACTTCTCTCTTTCTACCACCTCAAATTCCCAAGGCAGGCTTTGGCCCTTGCTCTTCTTCCTAACTTCTGCCCAGGTTCGGAGCAACTGCACTACTTGAAGCAGAAGAAATCATAGGTCAAATCACTAACCCCCTAGCTAGTGTGTAGATCAGGGGACCCACCTGACTCATGCAGGGTGCTGGAAGGGAAAGGAGAGGCACATGCAGAACAGGGATAAGGCCCCTCTGAGACCCATATAAAGATCATGACATGCCAAGCTTTAGGAATAAAGAGTTAAATAGCAGGATCTTCGCCCTCCAGGGAGGTCAGAGCAAGGAAGATGAAGACAAATCCTTAAATAAGACCATATTAAGGGGCATAAGGAACTTGGATAGTATACAGGGGAAATGAAGAGACTCTTGGGCTGGAGAAAGGAATAAAGCCAGACAGATGCTACAACAGCTCCACATGATAAAAACTGTTTACCTGCAGAAAATCCTATCTCACATTATCCCCATGAAAATTCCCATTTGGGAGGAGGTGGAAGGGGAGTATTCATGGTCTGAAATGATGTCTAAAAACTGAATGCTGAGAATTGCTAAAACCAAAATTTCTAATATATAGTAAGTAGATGCTTAGAGCATGGTTTTAATTACATATATAAATATTATATATATTATATATTCTGATATATATATACATCAGAAAGGAAAGAATGAGGATTATATTTGAAGCCATAGCCTGATTATCATTTATAAATGACATTTTAATTATTAAGATCAAATTGCAAGTAGAGAAGTGAGATAGAGACTGGTTTGGTGAAAACTAACCGGGCAAGGTGCCTCAGATGATCACCAGGTGAACTAATTATTCCAATTAAGAGCTTCAAGAGTTCAGAGGAGGGAGAAATTTATTGAATATGGAGGAAGCTGAACGAAAGGGCCTACAGAAGGCCCTTAGGTAGGACTCAGATACAGGGAGAACAAGCCTCCCACCTCCTCGCAACCCTTGTATCTCCACAGTTCTTCAATGACATCCTGTGTTCTCCTTTTGGTCTTGGATTGTTTTCATGAATAGTTTCCCCAACAGATTGTGAGTTCCTTGAGGACAGAGGTGTGGCTGGATTATAACTGCCTCCCAGGGCCTAACCCAGTGCTAGGCACTCAGAGGTCTTTGTAAGTGGTGAATAAATTAGCAAATGAAAGAACTTGAAGAAGTCTTCCCTAAGCGGAAGGGAAAGCCTTTAAAGGTTTATTCCAAAATTCTCCCTGAAATGCTCAGATGATTTTTTTTAAGTTGCCTATGCTATCCATGATCCAACATATTACCTCAGTTTTCCAGTTGAAGTGTTTTTTGAGAACGAGAAAACCAAGATGCAAAGCTTACAAGAGAATGACTAAGTGTGGATCGGCGGATGGTATCCCAAGAGTAGCATTTTTTTTTTTTCCTGGAAGAAGCTCTTTCTATACTGTATATTTGCTGTGCTTTTGGAATGTCAGGACCCACTTGCACATCAGCAAACCAGTAAAAAAAGAAAATACCCCCTTCTTCAGTCCCCAGGGTTACATAAGTATCTGCTCCTGGTGAAATGACCTCCAGGGATTCTTTTCATTGGGAACATCCACTCTCTTGTCCTGAGAGCCTCAAAAGACAAGACAAATCACTCTGAAAGCCAGAAAAGTTAAATAGTGCCTTCAAAGTGATAAAATTAAATGGAAAATTGGATATTTAGCTGCTCTTTTCTTATACATTCTCCCAGTTATTTTCAGATACTGTGGCATACAAACTTAGTACTCCAAGACAGAATAAACAGAACATTGCAACTGGCGTTATTCCCTGAGAATCCACAAGATGGCAGTAATAGATTTTGCATAGAACTAACTGTATACAGTGGTGTCTGGCCTGTTTGCTGAGTTTTCGTACTGTTGATTGTATTTGGATTAAAACTGGTTGTCATCCTAATGCTAGGCTTTTAAAATATAATTCAGAGAATAAACAGTAAATTAAGATCTGAAACAAAAATTGTTGGCTTCGTTGCCTTTTTTTTCTCTTTTTTTATATTATGAGAGTCCCATTTTTTTTTAAAGTAACAGAGCTAAGAATCAGCCAGGAGCCCTAAGAGCTAAGACTGCTTGAGAAAAGCTCAAAATGAAAAATGTTGCTCCTTCCTGAACACAGACTGATCGATGATTCTCTTGCTTGAAGGAAAGAAAAAGAGGGGTCAGTGAAGTGCCGATAGTTAATCTTCCATATAATTTAATTGCTTGTTATTTCTCTCTGTTCAAAATCTACCCTGGAGGGAATAGTGCCTGATGGACCATGCTGAAAATGATGCTGTGATCCAAACTACAAAAACATTTATTGCCTATATCTCTTGTGTTTTGTGTGCAACAGAAACTGCACTAAACTATGACCATCTTTTTCCATGTATTTTTATTATTCTACTCACAGATTTGTGATAGAATTCAGGAGAGTGGAAACTACATTTTTCTTTCATTTCTTTAATCTGCCTCCACGTTCAGCATATATGGATATGAGGTAGTTGTCCCAGAATTGCGAATCTCACAGGAAAGCACACTTTCTGTACCAAGCATAAATGGCACGGTGTAGCATAAACAGCATCTCCTTTGTGTAGTAGACAGTACCACTAAGTTCAAAAAGATGGCAGTGAGTTCACATCAAACATGAAGCATTTTAAAACGGGCATCAGATATCTCTGGTTTAAAGTCCTTTGGGCATTCTTCCATGCTGCCCAGATTTCTCTTTTTCCCCCCTTCCTGACCTCTCTTCTCTTATCTCTTATTACCTTCTGATTCATGGTCATTTCTCATTAGAAATACAGCTATTATTTTTGCTTGCTTGTAAGAGACTCTCCTTTCACCTCAGGTAGCTCTTCATTGTATTTTCTAAACTTGTTTTTTTCCCTGAGAAAAAAATCTGCTAACAAGCTATTAAGGTAATATATTTTTCATTCCCTTACCAACATTTACTTAAATCTTCTGTTAGGAAATAGGATATCCCACTCTGTTCATTTATCTACCCATCCCTGTCTACAACAAACTTGATAGAGGTTTTCAGGGCCTGCATTCCCTTGCTATGCAGGGTGTAGTGATGACTAAGCCATGTGTCATGTCCTCAAGATGCATGTAGTCTAGAAGAAGTGAGTAGGTCCACACAGAGTTATGCCATAAGAAAAGTACAGAGAGACAATGGAGTTCAAGAGAAGAGGCTAAACCTGACCCAGCGATCTGGGGAGGAATCATGCTCTCCTCAGAAACGAGAAGACCTACCAGATCCTCCCCACAAGTCAAAGATAAACCATCTTTTCATTAGGCCACAAAGGAAGAGCATGAAGTCTGATGCAGAAGTGAAAAGCTAGGGGTGCTCAAGAATTCTGAACAATCCGAGTCAACAAGACAGGAGATAATAGGAGACTCATCAGGCCTCTGACCCGGGCTAAGGAATTTGAACACTGGACTATGGTGGGAAAAGCAAACAGTTCCCAGGGGTAGCCACACGATGCAACCTGACCAATTCCTGACCTGACCACCCACTCCCTCAAAGCTCTGTGAAGTGAAAGGATGGAAATTCATGATGTCTGAAGTCCCTTCCAGCTCCAACATTCTAGGAACATATGTGTTTGAGAGAACTTTGGATGATAAAAAGAGGCACTGAAGGTTCCAAACAATTTATGACTAATAACTAAAGATTTCCCTTTAAATAATATGTTTTTTAAAACTAAAATAAAAATTGAAGGCATGGATCAGGAAACTTGCACAAGCTTCTTAGATAGCCTCATCCACCAGAGGGCAGACAGCAGAAGCAAGAAGAACTACAGTCCTGAAGCCTGTGGAACAAAAACCACATTCACAGCAAGATAGACAAGATGAAAAGGCAGAGGGCTATGTACCAGATGAAGGAACAAGATAAAACCCCAGAAAAACAACTAAGTGAAGTGGAGATAGGCAACCTTCCAGAAAAAGAATTCAGAATAATGATAGTGAAGTTCATCCAGGACCTCGGAAAAAGAATGGAGGAAAAGATCGAGAAGATGCAAGAAATGTTTAACAAAGACCTAGAAGAATTAAAGAACAAACAGAGATGAACACTACAATAACTGAATTGAAAAATACACTAGAAGGAATCAATAGCAGAATAACTGAGGCAGAAGAACAGATAAGTGACCTGGAAGACAGAATGGTGGAATGCACTGCTGCAGAACAGAATAAAGAAAAAGAATGAAAAGAAATGAAGACAGCCTAAGAGACCTCTGGGACAACATTAAACGCAACAACATTCGCATTATAGGGGTCCCAGAAGGAGAAGAGAGAGAGAAAGGACCCAAAAAAATACTTGAAGAGATTATAGTTGAAAACTTCCCTAACATGGGAAAGGAAATAGCCACCCAAGTCCAGGAAGCACAGAGAGTCCCATACAGGATAAACCCAAGGAGAAACACACTGAGACACACAGTAATCAAATTGGCAAAATTTAAAGACAAAGAAAAATTATTGAAAGCAGCAAGGGAAAAATGACAAATAACATAAAAGGGAACTCCCATAAGGTTAACAGCTGATTTCTCAGCAGAAACTCTACAAGCCAGAAGGGAGTGGCATGATATACTTAAAGTGATGAAAGGGAAGAACATACAACCAAGACTACCCTACCCGGCAAGGATCTCATTCAGATTCAATGGAGAAATCAAAAGCTTTACGGACAAGCAAAAGCTAAGAGAATTCAGCACCAGCAAACCAGCTCTATAACAAATGTTAAAGGAACTTCTCTAAGTGGGAAACACAAGAGAAGAAAAGGACCTACAAAAACAAACGCAAAACAATTAAGAAAACGATAATAAGAACATACATATCAGTAATTACCTTAAACGTGAATGGATTAAATGCTCCAACCAAAAGACACAGGCTTCCTGAATGGATACAAATACAAGACTCATATATATGCTGTCTACAAGAGACCCACTTCAGACCAAGGGACACATACAGACTGGAAGTGAGGGAATGGAAAAAGATATTCCATGCAAATGGAAATCAAAAGAAAGCTGGAGTAGCAATACTCATATCAGATAAAATAGACTTTAAAATAAAGAATGTTACAAGAGAGAAGGAAGGACACTACATAATGATCAAGGGATCAATCCAAGAATATATAACAATTATAAATATATGCACCCAACACAGGAGCACCTCAATACATAAGGCAACTGCTAACAGCTATAAAAGAGGAAATCGACAGTAACACAATAGTGGGGGACTTTAACACCTCACTTACACCAATGGACAGATCATCCAAAGAGAAAATTAATAAGGAAACACAAGCTATAAATGGCACAATAGACCAGATAGATTTAATTGATATTTATAGGATATTCCATCCAAAAACAGCAGATTACACTTTCTTCTCAAGTGTGCACGGAACATTCTCCAGGATAGATCACATCTTGGGCCACAAATCAAGCCTCAGTAAATTTAAGAAAATTGAAATCATATCAAGCATCTTTCCTGACCACGCTATGAGATTAGAAATGAATTACAGGAAAAAGCAAGTAAAAAACACAAACACATGGAGGCTAAACAATACACTACTAAATAACCAAGAGACCACTGAAGAAATCAAAGAGGAAATCAAAAATTACCTAGAGACAAATGACAATGAAAACATGGCAATCCAAATCCTATGGGATGCAGCAAAAGCAGTTCTAAGAGGGAACTTTATAGCTATACAAGCCTACCTCAAGAAACAAGAAAAATCTCAAATAAAAAATCTAACATTACACTTAAAGGAACTAGAGAAAGAAGAACAAACAAAACCCACAGTTAGTAGAAGGAGAGAAATAATAAAGATCAGAGCAGAAATAAATGAAATATAAACAGAAAACAATAGCAAAGATAATAAAACTAAAAACTGGTTCTTTGAGAAGATAAACAAAATTGATAAACCATTAGCCAGACTCATCAAGAAAAAGAGGGAGAGGACTCAAATCAACAAAATTAGAAATGAAAAAGGAGAAGTTACAACGGACACCACAGAAATACAAAGCATCCTAAGAGACTACTACAAGCAACTCTATGCCAATAAAATGGACAACCTGGAAGAAATGGACAAACTCTTAGAAAGGTATAACCTTCCAAGACTGAACCAGGAAGAAACAGAATATATGAACAGACCAATCACATGCACTGAAATTGAAACTGTGATTAAAAGTCTTCCAACAGAAAAAAAAGAAAAAGAAAAAAAAAAAAGTCTTCCAACAAACAGAAGTCCAGGACCAGGTGCCTTCACAGGTGAATTCTATCAAACATTTAGAGAAGAGCTACCACCCATCCTTCTCAAACTCTTCCAAACAATTGCAGAGGAAGGCACACTCCCAAACTCACTGTATGAGGCCACCATCACCCTGATACCAAATCCAGACAAAGAGGTCACAAAAAAAGAAAATTACAGACCAATATCACTGATGAATATAGATGCATAAATCCTCAACAAAATACTGGCAAACAGAATCCAACAACACATTAAAAGGATCATACACCATGATCAAGTGGGATTTATCCCAGGGATGCAAGGATTCTTCAATATACGCAAATCAATCAATGTCATACACCATATTAACAAATTGAAGAAGAAAAACCATACGATCATCTCAAGAGATGCAGAAAAAGCTTCTGACAAAATTCAACACCCATTTATGATAAAAACTCTCCAGAAAGTGGGCATAGAGGGAACCTACCTCCACATAATAAAGGCCATATATGACAAACCCACAGCAAACATCATTCTCAATGGTGAAAAACTGAAAGCATTTCCTCTAAGATCAGGAACAAGACAAGGATGTCCACTCTCACCACTATTATTCAACATAGTTTTGGAAGTCCTAGCCACGGCAATCAGAGAAGAAAAAGAAATAAAAGGAATACAAATTGGACAAGAAGAAGTAAAATTGTCACTATTTGCAGATGGCATGATACTATACATAGAGAATCCTAAAGATGCCAGCAGAAAACTACTAGAGCTAATCAATGAATTTGGTAAAGTTGCAGGATACAAAATTAATGCACAGAAATCTCTTGCATTCCTATACACTAATGATGAAAAATCTGAAAGAGAAATTAAGGAAACACTCCCATTTACCATTGCAACACAAAGAATAAAATACCTAGGAATAAACCTACCTAGGGAGACAAAAGATCTGTATGCAGGAAACTATAGAACACTGATGAAAGAAATTAAAGATGATACCAACAGATGGAGAGATACACCATGTTCTTGGATTGGAAGAATCAATACTGTGAAAATGACTATACTACCCAAAGCAATCTACAGATTCAATGCAATCCCTATCAAATTACCAATGGCATTTTTTACAGAACTAGAACAAAAAAATCTTAAAATTTTTATGGAGACACAAAAGACCCCGAATAGCCAAAGCAGCCTTGAGGGAAAAAAACAGAGCTGGAGGAATCAGACTCCCTGACTTCAGACTATACTACAAAGCTACAGTAATCAAGACAATATGGTACTGGAACAAAAACAGAAACATAGATCAATGGAACAAGGTAGAAAGCCCAGAGATAAACCCACGCACCTATGGTCAACTAATCTATGACAAAGGAGGCAATGATATACAATGGAGAAAAGACAGTCTCTTCAATAAGTGGTGCTGGGAAAACTGGACAGCTACATGTAAAAGAATGAAATTAGAACACTCCCTAACACCATACACAAAAATAAACTCAAAATGGATTCGAGACCTAAATGTAAGACCAGACACTATAAAACTCTTAGAGGAAAACATAGGAAGAACACTCTTTGACATAAATCACAGCAAGATCTTTTTTGATCCACATCCTAGAGTAACGGAAATAAAAACAAAAATAAATAAATGGGACCTAATGAAACTTCAAAGTTTTTGCACAGCAAACGAAACCATAAACAAGACGAAAAGACAACCCACAGAATGGGAGAAAATATTTGCTAATGAATCAACGGACAAAGGATTAATCTCCAAAATATATAAACAGCTCCTGCAGCTCAATATTAAAGAAACAAACAACCCAATCCAAAAATGGGCAGAAGACTTAAATAGACATTTCTCCAAAGAAGACATACAGATGGCCGAGAAGCACATGAAAAGCTGTTCAACATCACTAATTATTAGAGAAATGCAAATCAAAACTACAGTGAGGTATCACCTCACACCTGTTAGAATGGGCATCATCAGAAAATCTACAAACAACAAATGCTGGAGAGGGTGTGGAGAAAAGGGAACCCTCTTGCACTGTTGGTGGGAATGTAAATTGATACAGCCACTATGGAGAACAGTATGGAGGTTCCTTAAAAAACTAAAAATAGAATTACCATATGATCCAGCAATCCCACTACTGAGCATATACCCAGAGAAAACCGTAATTCAAAAAGACACATGAACCCCAATGTTCACTGCAGCACTACGTACAATAGCCAGGTCATGGAAGCAACCTAAATGCCCATCGACAGACGAATGGATAAAGAAATTGTGGTACATGTATTCAATGGAATATTACTCAGCCATAAAAAGGAATGAAATTGGGTCATTTGTAGAGACATGGATGGATCTAGAGACTGTCATACAGAGTGAAGTTAGTCAGAAAGAGAAAAACAAATATCGTATATTAATGCATATATGTGGAACCTAGAAAAATGGTACAGATGAACCAGTTTGCAGAGTAGAAACTGAGACACAGATGTAGAGAACAAACGTATGGACACCAAGGGGGGAAGCGGCAGGGGGGTGAGGGTGGTGGAGTGATGAATTGGGCGATTGGAATTGACATGTATACACTGATGTGTATAAAATGGATAACTAATAAGAACCTGCTGTACAAAAAATAAAATAAAATTCAAAAATTCAAAAAAAATATCAAAACATAGCAGGTTAAAAAAAAAAGAAATTGAATGCATGCATTCATGCTTTTTCAGTCTGTTGGTTACAATTTAATCACCAGAATAAAGTTAAAATTCCTCAATACAGCTTTTTTTAGCTTGTCCGGCCTCATCTCTAAAGCTCCCTTCTTCCCATTATCTACCTACATTTAATCCTTCAAACACTCTCCCCTCTCCAGCCCCTTCTCCTGAATAAGTCTCTTCTATTCATCCTTTAGATCTCAGGCCACTTGTTACACTCTCTAAACACCATTTCACGAATCCCACCCCACCCTCTCAACACACACAGAGATGCCCCCAGGTTAGATACCCCTCTTAATAGACTCATATACCCAGTACTTCCCCATCACAACATTTACCACACTAATTTGTACCGACATATTTAATACTCCATTTTCTCACTAGATTGTAAGCCAGGACAACGTCTGTCTTGTTTGCCTGACACATAATAGATATCCTACAAATATTTAATGAATGAATAAATAAAGTTAATTATTTTAAGTCAGTAGATTCTGAGTGAAGACCTAGTAAAATTATACATGATATTGTATACCTATATTGTGCTGGGCAAGATGTTAGAAACTGTCCCTATAGGTTGACTCTTTATGGATTACTGACAGGAATGTATGTAACCTAAAAGTATATGAAGAATGTTTTAAGACTGCCTGGCATCTTAAAAATAAAAATGTAAAAATGAGTTATGTCTTCCATATAACAGCCACTAGATGGCAATGAAAGCCAACTTGGAACACCTTTAAATGGGGAAAAAAATAATAGTAAAAATGTTTTCCTTGTTAAAATCTGGATAGATGATCTTATGTTTGGGATAGTTAAAGGACCTGTGGGCTACAGTTTCTGTGATTATGGGTTTAGCAGTTATAATTACCTTTCTGGTGTGGTATTAAAACCTAGATTATCTGTGATAATAACATCACCTTACATTTTGTGCATTATCTCATTTGAACCTCCCATGACATTAGCAGGGAATATATTGTTTTCCCATTTTCCAATGGAAAAAAAAAAAACAACTGAGGTTCAAGAGGTATTAATCTAATAAGTAGCCATAAGAAACCAAACTACTGCCACAAACCCTATAAATACCTGTTCGCTGCTTAGGTTTACCACACATACAAAATCCCTTACTAAGGCAGACAGTCTGGGAGAATACAGTTCCCAAAATTAATTGCACCAATTTAGAATGGAGACATATGGCAGCATCTCCTTAGCAAAAGATCTTGTGGTTTTAGGTGACCCCAAGGTAGCCATCTGATGATGATGTCAAAATATTTACCTGGAACCTATTTACAGAAATACGGTCCTGGTGCCTAGAAAGGGGACCAGCTTCTGGCCTTCACATTGGTTAGACCCTTCCTAGGGTTATATGTTCCATTCTAGTTGCTGCATTTTTATAAAGGAATCAAGAAGCAACAGACTAGGATTAGTGTACAAGATATATTAGAGGGTGAAAGAGAAATTGGGACGTCCTGAAGAGGATGAGATCAAGGGAGATGGGATTAGCTATAGTGATGCTTAAGCTTGTTGGTTCTGCAGTCAGAAAGTGTGGGTATGACTTGGTATCCACACTAAAAAATAGAAAATAAATAATTCCAGGGACCTGGGTTGGTTTATTATGCATGTCAAATGTGGAAGCCAACACGGGTTTGTAAAAGGGTCACTCCAGGATTCACATGCTAGAGAAGAAGCTCCTTGACTGCCTTAGTCTGAGCACATGGGGGAAGTCCTTTCTGGAGGCCCCTGAGTGGTGGGCATGACCTTGCTCAGTAACAAGATGAGGGGGATGGTAAATCTTCAGAGGCTTCCTCCAATCTCTTCCTCCACCTCTTGCATGAGCAGACATGAACTGGGCCCAGGAAGCCCTAAGGGTCAGCCGGAGAGCAGGCAATGCGGGAGTTTTTCTTCACCTGGGGGTGGCTTAGTGTCCCCTGCAGGCGACAGGCATTCTGCTGGCCCTTCACCCCTGTTGCCCGTGAATTTATGATGAATTTCACCTCCAAGAAGGTCATTCTTCACAATGAGGTCTCCATTATAGAAAGTGGATCGGTTGGCATGGCCCGTGCTATCACCATTTTTTAGAAGGCTTGAATGATGAACTTGCCTTTGTGGATGTTGATGCAGGCAAACTGAAGGGTGAGACACTAGATCTTGAACTTGGCAGTCCTTTTATGAAAATGCCAAATATTGTTTCGAGCAAAGATTATCTTGTCACTGCAATCTCCAATTTAGTGATTATCACAGCAGATGCACACCAGGAAAAAGGAGAAATACACCTTAATTTAATCCATTGGAATGTGACTATCTTTAATGATTTCCCATATTATCCAATCCAGTCCTTGTGGCAAAATGATTATTGTTTCTAATGCACTGGCTATCTTATGTAGCTTGGAAGTTGAATGAATTTCCCAAACTGTGTTATTGGAAGTGGCTATAATCTGGACACTCCCCATCTCCCTTCCTTGATGGGCAGAAGCTTGATATCCACCCTGACAGCTGTCATGGGTGGATCCTTGGAGAGCGTGGAGACTCAAGTGCTCCTGTGTGGAGTTAACACTGTTGATTGCTTTGAAGAATCTGAACCCAGATTTAGGAACTGATAAAGATCATGTGCAGTGGAAAAATATCCGCAAAGAAGTGATAGCTAATGCCTGTGAGGCTATTGAAATGAAAGGCAATACAGGTGACACTTGAACAACACAGGTTTAAACTTTTTTTTTTTTAATTTTCTATGTCCTCTCTTCACCTACCATTCTTGACTCAAGCTATTGCAATTCATCTTCTATATTCACAACTCCAGTTAAACTGTTCTCATTAAGATCATTCGTGACTTTCTTAATGAATAAATCTAATGAATGTTTTTAGCCTCCAATTTTTTGTCTTCTCCCCTTAGAAGAAACTGACATTGTTGACTACACCCTCTTTAAAACAGTCACATTCTTTTTTTTTTTTTTTAATTTATTTTTGGCTGCGTTGGGTCTTCATTGCTGCATGCGGGCTTTCTCTAGTTGTGGCGAGCGGGAGCTACTCTTCATTGTGGTGAGCAGGCTTCTCATTGTGGTGGCTTCTCTTGTTGCAGAGCATGGACTCTAAGCACGTGGGTTTCAGTAGTTGTGGCACATGGACTCAGTAGTTGTGGCACATGGGCTCAGTAGTTGCAGCTCACGGGCTCTAGAGCACAGGCTCAGTAGTTGTGGTGCATGGGCTTAGTTGCTCCACGGCATGTGGGATCTTCCTGGGCCAGGGCTCAAACCTGTGTCCCCAGCATTGGCAGGCGGATTCTTAACCACTGCGCCACCAGGGAAGCCCCCAGATTTAAACTTTGCCAGTCTACTTATATGCGGATTTTTTTCTACAGTAAATACTACGGTACTACGTTATCTACACAGGATAGGTTGAATTCCTGGATACAAAACCATGGACGCGGAGGAACCACATACATGGAAGGCCCGACTGTTGGTTGTAGGTGGATTTTAAACTTCACAGAGTGCTAGGGCCCCTAACTCCTCCCTCACCCCATGTTGTTCAAGGGTTAACTACTTCTTGGGCCACTGGCCTATCTGTAGCTGATTTAGCACAAGGTATTTTAACACAAAGTATTTTGAGACCCATCCAGTTTCTAACAATTGTGGACCTCTATGGAATAAATGAAGAAGTATTCCTCAGTGTTCCTTGTACCATGGGAGAGAATAGTATGTATTACAGAACTTACAAAAGTAAAGCTGAACCCTGACAAGGAGTCCCATTTGGAAAAAAAAAAAGTGCAGAAACACTTGGGAAATTCAGAAGGAGCTCAAGCTTTAAAGTTTTTTTAAAGCTACCATCCAGAAGTTATTGAAAAAGAAATAGTAGGTATGGGACTGTATATGTTAAACCTACAAATAAACTTGCAACCCTAAAAGTTGGAAACAGGAAAGTGGGTACAGTGACTCCCCCATTTATTTAGCCCTCCAGCTCTTTTATTTAGCAACCAGATGTCAGATGATACTTATTTTTTACAATCCTAAGTAATTGCATCAAAGGAGGTGTTTTCAGTACCTCTAATGCATCAGTACTTGTCTTCTATATATATATGTAGTTGCCATTTGGTTCAAAAGAATCTATGATGTAGGTGATTATTGTGTTATAGAAACTCTTATTCTAAGCTGGAAAAAAAGAAAAAAATCTAATTCCTTTAAATACATACTAATTATTTTGTTCTGGCTGGGTTATACCTATGTTCATTTATATACTACTTTAAAAGTTATAACTACCTCTACAAGATAAAAAATAAAAGTATTGACATATACACAAAGGAAAAAAAGTGGATATGGATTCTGAAGCTGGACTTATAATTGTGAACTTGGGCAATTTACTTCTCTTTCTCAGTTTCCTCATCGACAAAATGATGACTGTGCCTACTTATAGGGCTGTTAGGGAAAAGAATCAAAATAATGCATGTATGTTTAGTGTCACATTTGGCACATGGAAGGATTTGATAAATGCTGGCTCCTTGTTATTATGTTGTTAAAGCATTTGCAAGGCCTTTCTGTAGAAATGAATGCAGACTTATTTGTGTTGCCCCAGAAAATGTATCAGAACTCAAAGAGGCACTAGCTAAAAGCAAGAGTTTGTGAATCTAACAGGTTTGTTTTCAAATCCTGTTTCTACCACATAACACCTAAGTAATCTTGAACAAATCACTCAGTCTCATCGAGTCTCCATTTTCTCATGTTATGAAACATTTACTGCAGCTCTTCACTGTGCTAAGTAGGTGGGCAGAGTGATAGGGTGTCATTTCACTCCATTGTAGTTAGTCAGCAGGAGATCAGCTGACCACCCACAGGGCTTGGGAGAGAGCATCCCTGCAGAGGATATCCGATTGCGAGTATTTGTTTCTACTCTTGAAAATGTTGGAAATAAAATTGGTTCTCACATTCGAGTCGTCTTCATCTGGTGTGTCATAAACTGGTCCTCAAGTGGCCATTCATTCAAAACTATTTCCCTTGGAATAGCATTTGGCCTTTAAAGTTGACTAGATTCCTTTATTTCCCAAAGAGCAAACTGAAGGAAAAATGTTGGCTTTGGAACCAGAGAGATAGTTGAACCCTGCTTTACTGCTAACTGGCTCTGAGACCTTTGGACAATTACTTATCCTCCCTGAACTAAATCTTCTCGTCTACAAAATAGGGCGGACACCTACGTCAAGAATTGTTATGGGGCTTAAATTGTGCTAGGGATAGAACACCCAGCATGCTGCCTGAC
Organism: Balaenoptera musculus; assembly: GCF_009873245.2. Taxonomy (NCBI): domain Eukaryota; kingdom Metazoa; phylum Chordata; class Mammalia; order Artiodactyla; family Balaenopteridae; genus Balaenoptera; species Balaenoptera musculus. The sequence goes on from NC_045792.1 coordinate 47,686,670, forward strand.
ACAGAGGGGGGTAGTAGGTGGTCCTGCCTTCTTTGACATCAGCAGTCCTAGTGTTCACAGCTCTGTGAGCCAGCCTTGAACACTGGCCTGGTGATCATCCCATCTCAGCCCAGTGACATCGCTCCGGCCAGGCGAAAGCTAACCTCTGCTCCATTTCCCACACTTCTGGTCCATGAACTCTCCCTCCTCACACTCTGTGTGTACCTAGGATTCTAGTGTCCTCATGCTCTTCCTGTCACCCCCTCAGTGAAAACCTACTGCTATTTCTTGAAAGAAATCAGATGCAGCAGTTCACATTGAAGTTGAATGTCAGGAAAACGGCAAAGTGTTATTGCAACTATACTGAGATTTTAATAGTATAACAAGCTTAAAGCTAGAGCAATGACTCTCAAATGGTGGAATTAAAGGATTCCCAATATTCCCGAGGAAAGAATTTCAGAAACATAGTAGAGTCCTTCATAGCACGAGTACATTTTTACATTTCAAAGGTGTAGATCACAGCATAAGGCTGTGATCTCTCTGATAGCAAATCCAAATCTTATTTTTATTGATTCCAGTAGATGGCACAGCCTCTGGCAAGTTATAGACATTCAATAAATGTAGACTAGATGGTCTTAAGGCCATGTCAGATGTATAAATATATTTCCTAGCCCACACATTGCTACTAGACACAAGCATAAACCATTTACAGAACACTTGGGAAGAGAGAGTTAGAAGAAACAGAAGTACTTTTCTTTGCCTTAGTTTTGATGACAGAGGATGTAAATTCCCTTTACTTGCTAGGGAGAATTTCTTAGAAGAAGAAGTATTTGAATTGGGCTTCCCAAGGCCAGGGTGACAGGATCACCTGTGGCTGTCGAGAAGACAGAGTATTCCCAGCCCAGCAGACAGCACAGACGGAAGTTCAAAAGTTACTAGTGCTGATGACAGCATTGGAAGCACTTGTCTGAGTAGCTGCTTTTGGAAACCTGTACCCCAGTGTACATTTTCCTATCTTCATTTTAGTTCCCTTTGAACATTTTAAACAATTCTTCTCCCACATATCCTCTCAACACTTCTCCTACGCACTCCCAATCCTCCGTCTCTCCCACATATGTAGCAAAAGGAAAAAAAACAAAAAAAAGGGTTAAAAAAAAAAAAGGGTCTCTCTTTCTCTGTTATAATTTCCTCTAATCTTTGCTTAGTAATGTATCACAGTCAGAACAAGTTTCAGCTCATTAGCTGACAATCTTAATGTTGTTCTCTTAAAATAGTCAAAGATTTGCTCTTTTCCTTAACATCCAAAAATACATATGGATTTTAATGTCCCTTCTCCCAGTGCCTGAGGCTGAAATTTTCACAAACTCAAAATCTGAACCTTCTAAAACTACTCTGGAGAAAAGAACCAAGCAGACTTATTCTACCATTTCTTCCTTAATCTAAAAAACAAATGACATGAATTTTACTCATTAAATATTTTTAACCAGGAAATAACCCAAAAGAACCCAATTTAAAAATTTTATATGACATTCACATTAAAAAGTACAAAGTTGAAATGTGCTTTTAATGGTATCAGTAGTGGTATTAGGTTGAACCATACGAAATTGCCATTTTTGTAGGTCATGTCAAATATTGGCAATTTTGTATGGTTCAGACTAATGTGGATTCATATTTCTCTAGTACCCATAGAATCCTCACAGATGTCTTGGTCCTACAACTCTTGAGTAGAGGTTACAGTCATAGATGATATGATGTAAAGAGTCTTCAGAGGGTTCAGACCAAAAAAGCTACCTCTGTTGGTTTATTCTTTAAAAGGATGTTAAACAAAGCAGGTATATTTTCCAGCTTTCCATATTAAAAGTAAGTTGCACCATCCATTGAGTAGGTTTTTATATGTATCATCTTATTCAACCAATATGATTCTACAACTCTTTTGAAGTAGATATTCCTATCATCACTTTGTAGATGTGAAAATGGAGTCTCAGAGCAGGTCACTTGCCCAGGATGACACAGTGGTAAGGAACAGTGCCAAAATTCCAAACCTAAATCTGCTTGGACAAAACCCATACTCTTTCCCCTCTATTACACTGCCCCCATTGATATGGGAAGGAAGGAAGGGAGGGAGGGAGGGAGGGAGGGGGAGAAAGGAAAACAATTCCTCAAAATGAAATACCGGGACTTCCCTGGTGGTCCAGTGGTAAAGAATCGCCTTACAATGCAGGGGACGTAGGTTCGATCCCTGGTCAGGGAGCTAAGATCCCACATGCCTGCCGCGGGGCAACTAAGTCTGCGTGCCACAACTACTGAGCTCGCGCACCTCAGCTAGAGCCCATGTGCCGCAAACTACAAAGCCCACACACTCTGGAGGCCACGCACCACAACTACAGAGCCCACAGGCCCTGGAGCCCACATGCCACAACTAGAGAGAAGCCTGCGCACCGCAATGAAGAGCCCGTGCACCGCAACTAAGACCCAACGCAGCCAAAAATAAAAATAAAATAAATAAACGATAAAGACAATTTAAGAAAAACACTCATGGTTTAAAAACAAATGAAATACCAATTATTATCAGCACTTAATAGTATGGATACATGTTGAGTTCTTTGCATGAAAACTTTAACTTTAATATATATAATATAATTATATTTAATATATATAATATATATATTATAATTTTATATATATATATATTTTTTTTAACCACATGATTGAGTCACAGAGTCATAACTCTGAGTAGGACTTCATGGACTCCCTTGAACAATATTTGTTTGTTCATTTGTTTGTTTAATAAATGAAGTAAAGCACAAAATTCCAAAGCTAATTGGAAAAGACGCTAGAGCCACATCCACTGAGTATTCTTGAAAATACACTATCCCTGGATTTTGCCACCTATCAGAACGTAAAAGCACTAATCTGAAATAGTGAATTATCCTAACCTATCTATATTTTGATACATAGGATATATATGTGAATATACATACATTATGTGAATATACATATACACACATAAATAATTGCAGAACAATTTACTTTAAGGAAATATGAAAGTTAACTGGGTTTGTTTCTGTGTTTTTTGGTTTTTGGTTTTTTTGCACACAGCTATTAATAAAAATCAAGATTAGGCAGGAATTTCTAGATGGCAGAAAGCCAAATACAAGCTTTTTGCTTTGCGAACCCCACCCATTTACTAATCCTAAAGTGGATTAGTGCTGCAGAAAGGGAGTTTACATGGCCAGACACCCACAAGCCAGCAGAAAACAAAAAGGTCACTTTTCATACATACAACACATACTTTTACATGCATTATCCTGAAAAGCACATTGTACAATTCCACATACTTTTCTTAGTGATTTATGCTTTTATGCACACTTATTTTGTCTCCTATTCATCAAAAAAAAAAAAAAAAAAACCACACCTTTTTCCTAGTTTACCTGACTTTCTCATTATACCTTACTTTGAGGACAAGCAATATTTAGAACAGATACATTCCCTGCAAATGGGTGGCGTGCAAGCATAATCTAATCTAATATTCATAGTTTTCGATCCGTCATTTCACGTCTCCAGTGTGACTTTTCCCCAAGTGCTTTTCAACCCTGTATTTTGTACCTGAGGTTCATACTAAAATTATATCAACGCAGTGATGTTTTCATGCTTGTTGACAAAGGATGGGCAAGAAATGAAGGTTACCATGGAGGTGATGTAAACCTTGAGCTATGCACATGCTCAAAAGCTCAAAGTTAAGCTGTTGACTGGCTGGTACTAGGTAAGGAACAAGGGGCAAATGAGGAGGCAAACTTGGAATCTAGAACATTCAGCGTGTGACAACAATTTTAAGAAGGAGTGTGAGCATTCAATCAGCTCCTTGATATATAGCAGGGCTCTACATTAGACAAGAACAAATGGGTTTAAAAAATATATTTTACCATTGTAAGTCAATTATACTTCAATAAAGATGTTTAAAAAATAAATAAATAAATAAATAAATAAATAAAAAGAATGTTTGCAAAGAAAAAAAAAAAATATTTTACAGCAGCTCCATGGCCCTATAAATCCTAGGGAGCTTCCCTGGAAGCCCAATGTAGAAAAACCCTGACTTAAGCCTTGTCTTTGACTTAGAGTCACAGAGCATTAAATATAAACAAGACAGCCTGAGATGGCATTTCAAAATGGGAGCAAAGAATTTTATTTCAGTCCAAGAGCAAGCTCCTCTGGTTCGCCTGCATTTGACAGCTAACTCAATGTTTCAGTTTATTAATGTTGGAATGAGGACATTTTTTTTATTAGCATAATTATAGGCTCTTGAAGCAAGTCAGTTTGGACTTCAAAGGGGCAACCAATTCCAGAAACTCTGCATTAGGTGGTAGACACAATAAGTCATAGGCTGTCCTCCCAAAGGAGCAGGAGGAAATCAACCAGAGCAGCGAAAAAAGGATGTAGTAAGAAAGCAGATCAGGCAGAGGGAGGGGGTAGGAGAAAGGCGAGAGAGGTCAGCAGCAGGAGGCGGGAATAGAGACAGTCACCGAGGAAAGGTAAGGAAGCGGGAAGCCAAGGGAATGCAGTCACAGATGCAGCTGCAGAGAGATCAGGAGAGGATCACGGAGGTGAGAGCCTGACGGGGGAGGAAGGAAAAGGACGAGGGGGGAGAGCGAGAAACGGAGAATCAAGGGATTCCACCTCTGCAGGGCAGTGGATGTGGTATCGTTTCCAGGTGGCTAGGTATTTGGCCAAAGAGAAAACTGCAATAGAAAACTGCATGCAATGCTAAATGGTGAAGGAAAAAGATAGAGGAAGGAGATTTTAAAGAATCTGGAATTACATGTCTGGGTTCTACGGAACTACCAGTGCCAAGAACAGCAAAGGCTAGTTTTGTATATATTACTCTGATGCTGGCAACTCTTAGGGCAGCGGATGGAGTTTGGGAGTTTGGGTTTCAGACAGCTCCGGGGCTGCTTCTCCTTCCCCCACCTCCCACCCCCCTTATTGAGTTAATGCTGGTCGTTCTCTCAAGATGTGGCTGAGCCTGAAGCGGTCAGCCTGCAGCCAGCCTTTCATGCAACCAGCCCAAATGGAGAGTGCAGTTCAAGGAGTGAACTGGGTGGGGAGGCGCTGAACTTGGCCACAGGAACATAAAAGGCTTTGACATTGATTGAGATGCTGGGGCGGGGGTGGCAGTGGGAGGAGTCGAGCTCTCCTTAATGCCCAAAGTGGGGGAGCTGCTAAGGGGGGGCTGGCCCCTGCACTGACCAATGGGAGCTGAAGGAGCAACCCCTAGAAAGCAGGCCTGTGACAACATGCCTAGAGGGGGCGGTTTAAGGAGATGGAAAGGCACAGTGGCCCACAGGTACTTGCCGGAGCTGGGGCGGCTGTTAGAAGGCATCCTTTTGTGGTACGTGGTGTAGGGGATGGCGGGGAGGGGGGAGGCATCCACTGAGCAGCACGCTGGCATCGGTGCCTGTCACAGAGTGTCGCCTGCAGCCTGAGGCTAGAGGCAGCCAGTATGTATTATAGGAGGAGAAGGCAGCTTAAGTGTAGGGGAGAAAGCAGGCAGTTAGTATATCACAGACTGGAGCTCTCAACCCAGCTCTGCTGGCTTGGAAGCTTTTAACCTCTCTGTGCCTCAGTTTCCTCCTGTAAAAGTTAAGCTCAGCAAAGTTCTTGGGAGAATTTGCAATAACAAGCCCAGCACAGTACCCAGTACCCTCTTGCTCAATATTCCAGTACTAGTATTATCTTTATTAGTAAGCTCCTTCCACATTTAAATTTCTGGTCACAGTTTAAGGAAAGCCGATTTCACTGGATTTCTTCCCTCTTTAGTCCCTCTCTCTTTTCTGTCTCATCTCCTGATTCTTTCTCCCTCCTTCCCATTACTTACTGAGCATTTACACTGTGCTAGGAACTGCACCATGGCGGTGAAACCTGATTTCTTGATGATTTTTCTCTAACTATGGGAGTGTGGCTTTTTGGCTCTGTTCACATCCAGAGCTCTGGCAACTAACCATGGAAACTTAGACTTTGCTGGGGAGTTGTTTTCTGTAGGGAGCTGGGTTCTGTGCGCTAAATTGGGAGGGCTGGAAGGAGGGAATTGGTTAGTAATTAGAAAAGATTTAAATGACTGAAAATACCTCCCTGACTGTGTAAATGGAAAATTTTCTGATGCTTACAATATTCACTTGCGATTGATGGTAAAAGACTGCACACAGCCTTGGCTAATCTATGAAGCCCTGATATATGCTTAAAGGAACAAAGGAAGTGAGGAAGGAGAGGTAATTCCAGAAGAAGCCGTTCTTCCTCACGCCTTTGATTTTATGCAGTTTGTCTTTTCAGAAGAGTTTTGAACTGATTCTGTTGCTTCTTCCAGTTCTCCAAATGACCAGAAAGAAACTTTTTAAGAAAATCACTGACTCAGAGTTAAGGCTATATTTTGTGTGGTCAGCTACCACTTCCCAAAAGAGGCCACATTCAAGATGGCAGCTCCAGCAACAGAAAACCCCACCCTACAAGGAAAGCTGACTGCCTCTTTGTCAGGGTCTTCCATATCTCCTCCACTCATTCTCATCTCATCACTTTCTTTTCTAGTTTGTCTTCTTTTCATTATTAGCCACTGGAATTGGCCACCAATTTTTTGGTAAGCTGGTTAATAATGCTTTTTTTAGAGGAATAGGACTCTCAAGTCCTCTTCAGAGAAAAGGAAGAAATTCATCAGGCACATGTAACTGCAATCACCCTCCATAATAGTTTGTGAGGAAGGGAATTTGTGCCACATCCTAGGAATACATGTGGATTAAAACAATGGCTGGAACCGCCCTCATGAGGCTTAGGGTCTAGTTGGTGACATTTATTCATAAAAAGGTAATTTAAATGGAAAAAGAAAGCAAATTATACAATATAGTGTCAGTTGATTTACTTTTTAAAATAATAACTATATTTGGAGGTAAATATATGTGCTTGTGTACCTATATACAGTCAACCCTTGAACAACATGGATTTGGGCTACACGGGTCCACTTATACACAGATTTTTTTTCAGATAAATATAGTATATTCCATCATTTGGATGTACCAGGTACTATTCTAGACATCAGGAATATAGCTGGGGATATTATTTATATATGTGTGGAAAAAAATGTGTAGAAGTCATATATTTAATTTATTATCAGTGGTTACCTAAAAGTTAGAGTAGAAAGGAGATACTTAATTTATTTGTTGTTCTTCTGTATTGTTTTAATTATTTGAAATGAGCCTGAGTTATTTCTATGCCTTAAAAAATAATAATAAAACATTAAAGGACAATGAAAATTAAAACAACACACAAGAAGAGTAAGTAAATTGAATTACCTCCTTCTTTTTATTCAGATAATCTTTCTACAGGTAATCATTAGATTACCAGCTAATGATTCTAGAAAAAACAGAGAATTAGAAAATTACCATTTTCCAACCCTCAATAAAATAATTGTTTCAGGCAAGCATAGTCAGTAGATGCTAAAAAAAAAAAAAAAAAATTGAATGAAAGTTTATTGGAAAAAGGATATTCACATGGTTTCAAATATCACCCCACAGATTTGTGTTTACAAAGGTGCCTTTAGAATGGAGAGATCTGGTGGTCCTTAACCAAGGGGCCAAACTTTGTATCACCAATAGTGAGACAATCTCACATTTTGTCTTGGAATGTGATACAGTGAGAAGTAGACAATATTACTCACAAGATTTTGTGACAAAATATTTGACCTGATTCTGATCAAGAAGAAACAATTAGACAAATCTAGAATGTGGAACAGTCTATAAGCATCTGGCCTGAACTCAAAAAAAAAGAAAGAAAAAAGAAAAGGAAGGAAAGAAGGAAGCGAAGGAGGAAGGGAGGAAGGGAAGGAAGGGAGAAAGAAAAGAAGAAAAAAGGAAGAAAGGGAGGGAAGAAGAGAGAAAGAAAAAGAAAGAGAAGAAAAAGAGAGAAAGGAAGGAAGGAAGGAAGGAAGGAAGGAAGGAAGGAAGAAAACCTTGCTTTGATCTTCAATTGAAGAGAAAAAAATCTATAGAAGACGTTTTGAGGACAGTTAAGGAAATTTGAATAGGTACAGTATATTGGATCATATAGAATTACCATTAGCTTTCTTAGGTGTAACAATGGTAATGTGGTTGTATAGCAAATATCTTTACATTGAGGAGTTGTTTTGCTGTATGTTAGGTTGGAAGCGACCTGATGTCTGCCACATGTTTCAAATGGTTCAGAAAAAAAGGTGTGTGTGTTTATGTGTGTGTCTCTTCTCTCTTCTGAGCCAGATAGATAGATAGATAGATAGATAGATATCAATCGAAAGAGACAGACAGGTAGGCAGAGAAAGAGAGAGAGAAGGAGGGAGAGAGAGAGAAGGAGGGAGAGAGAGTAAACATGCCAAAATATTAGCACCTGTTAAATCTTGATGAAAATATGGAGTTTCATTGTTCTGTTCTTTCAATTTTTCTGTAGTTTGAATTTTTCAAAACAAATAGTTGGGAGGGAGTTTGCTGCAACAGTCTAGATCAAGACTTAGGGCTAAGGTAGTAAATTAGAAAAGAAAGAACAAAAGTAAAAGATATTTTCAAGGGAAAATAGATTAATAAATACCATTTCTCAATGAAAGTGGTAAATACAGTTCAATTTTCAACATTTTTGTCTGTGCAGATCTCCTCCTTTTGATTTGGCTGGTGAAACAATTGGAAAGAGAAGATTTAAGAGTCCTTGATACAGTTTGCTTGAACTCAGAAAAACTGTTTCTGGGAGCTTTTAGACAGTGACATGATGAGCTTATTTTTAGGTGAGAAATAGGTAAGATAAACGCTAAGATGTAATTATGGACAAGTCAGATGCCAAGATACACACAAGCCCAAACACAAAAGAATATCATTATCCTGAGGAGCTATAGTGAAACAAACATCAGGGGATTCCTGCCTGCAGCAGCCGGAGTTTGAGTTTTGTGTTAATGGATTTTGACCAAGATAATTCCATTAGCACCTTACTCCTACTCAAGTCTTTCAGATGCTTTAGAAATGGACCATTTGACAGGGGTGTCTCTGGAGACAGTTTTTTCCTTCCTTTAAAACTGATTTTAATGCTTATTAATGAGGTCGACAGAGCGGGGAGTGGGGAGACCAAGAACCTCTTTCACAAACCCTATAATCTCATTAAGGTTCATTTGGAATTAGCATATTTATATGAAAAATGGTGTCGATCCAGTATTTCTTATTGCAGGTGCTATTGCATTTTTGGAAAGACAGTTTTTCACTGTGTATGACTGTGCCAGAGTTTGCAGGACTTAACATGCCTGAGCCTTGCATGATTAACGCCAATGCTGATCCCAAACTCTGACATTTTAAGAACAAAAGATACCTAACTCTTCCCCACATTTCCATACCCAGTTGAGAATTTCTGGTAGATTCTAGGTCACTGAGGGCAGAAGCATTGCTTTTCCCCCCAATGCATCCCCAAAACTTAGTACAATGAAGATACTCAGTAAATACCAAATGGATTTATATAATGTTTGAAAATTTGATTATTCAAATTTACTCGGTTTTCCTATAAACATTACTATATTTTTAATCTTCCTTAGTAGCTCTTTTTTTTGTCAAAGTAACACAAACCTCAAATTCAATAGTTAAAACTTTTTCAATAACTTTAAAATTGTTCTTACAATACGTGTTCACTTAAAAATTATTCAGATTCTACCTTAAAAAACTAAAAATAGAACTACCATATGACCCAGCAATCCCACCACTGGGCATATACCCTGAGAAAATCATAATTCAAAAAGATACATGCACCCCAATGTTCATTGCAGCACTATTTAAAATAGCCAGGACATGGAAGTAACCTAAATGTCCATCAGCAGATGAATGGAGAAAGATGTCATACATATATACAATGGAATATTACTCAGCCATAAAAAGGAACGAAATTGGGTCATTTGTAGAGATGTGGATGGACCTGGCATCTGTCATACAGAGTGAAGTCAGAAAGAGAAAAACAAATATCATATATTAATGCATACATGTGGAATCTAGAAAATGGTACAGATAAACCTATTTGCAGGGCAGGAATAGAGACGCAGACATAGAGAACGGATGTGTGGACTCGGGGAGTGGGGGAAGGGAAGGTGGGATGAACTGGGAGATTGGGACTGACATATATACACTACCATGTGTAAAACAGATAGCTAGTGGGAACTTGCTGTATAGCACAAGGAGCTCAGCTTGGTGCTCTACAGTGACCTAGCTGGGTGGGATGGGTGGGAGGAGGTCCAAGAGGGAGGGGATATAGGTATACATATAGCTGATTCACTTCACTGTACAGCAGAAACTAACACAGCATTGTAAAGCAACTATATCCCAATAAAGAAAAAAAAGAAACCCAGAAAACTAAGTTTTTTTTAAATAATTGAATACTTGCAATCAGTGCACTGATTTCGAAGGGGAGGATATGCTGAGCAAACTCAGAAGGCTGCTTTTATTACCACCATTCATCAGAGAAAGACCTCAGCTTCAAATCTGACCCCAACCTAAGGGAATCTGTCAGTCTGTAATCACACACACATCTATCCCAGAACAGAGAGCTTAGAGGGTGAGGTGAGAAGCAGATCTTGAGGGCAAGAATTTAGCCTCGCGCCCCAGAGTTTGACCCTTTGCCTGAGCACTTTTGGCACTTGAGTGATGTGGAGGTGAGTGATTCTTCAGCAACAATGTTTTCAAGGGCATTGAGACAGGGGGTGCGGGCTTCAAAGACACCTCCACCGTGATACCTACAGCCCAACACGGTTCTGAGAGACACGACTATCGACAGAGACCTGTGCGTAAAGTGCAGTACGGTGGACAGAGCCCTGGAATGAAGAGAATGGGTCAGTCGTGGGTTGTATGGGTCACCGTTCCCATGTTCACGTGTTCCTTTCCAAAGTATATCTTAAAGGAAGTTCCCAAGCCATTCTGCCAAGCCCTAATTGGTGATAGAACCCCAAAGGGCCAGAGAGTTTGTAAATCAGCAGTCAAAGCACAACTGGAGATAGAAATCAAATTTAGCATGAATGAAGGGCCAGCAAGAGTGCACAGGAGAACAAAGACCTACATTTCCATGAGAGGTGCCCACATCTGACTGATCATCTGTCATTAGACAGCTTTTTTTTTTTTAACATCTTTATTGGAGTGCAATTGCTTTACAATGGTGTGTTAGTTTCTGCTTTATAACAAAGTGAATCAGCTATACATATATATATATGTATATATATATATATTTATATATTTATATTTATATATAAATATATTATATATATATATTTATATTTATATATAAATATATTATATATATATATATATATATATATATATATATATATATCTCCCCATATCTCCTCCCTCTTGTGTCTCCCTCCCACCCTCCCTATCCCACCCCTCTAGGTAGACACAGCTTTTTTTAAAATAAAAATTCTTGGGTCTCACTCTCAAAGATTCTGATTCAGTGAGTCCAGTTTAATCATCCATTCTCCCCCTAGATGACAAATTCCTTCTGAAGAGGACTCTGATTATAACCCGGCTCATAATAATTAGGTAATAAATGGTTGTCAAATAAAGTTTAATGATTTAAATAAAATCGATGTGTTCTAATAGTTATAATCATTTATTAATTCAAGCAACATCATTAGGTATCTATGTAGTGCTCCAGGTATTAGAGGTATGGATGTAAAAGAGAAAGTCCCTACTCACTGGAAGCTTTTCGTAGAGTGGGTGAGATGATAAACGAGGAAGATATCAGGGGGGCCTAAGTTCTATAAGAAATTAAAACAGGATGTTAAAGATAGGCTGGAAGCCTACTTTAAATGGGGTAGTCAGCAAAGAGCTCTCAGAGGAATTGGGCTTTAAGCTGAGAATTGTGAAAATGAGGGATCAAATGCGACAAAAGCTAGGGAAAAGCACTACAGTCAGAAAGACAGAGGATATACATGGGCCCGAAGGCTGGAGGGAACTGGCTTTAAGTGAAGCAGAATGAAGGTCCTTGTGCCTGTAGGGCAGAGAAGAAGGCAGAGTGGAATGAGATGGAATCAGAGGGTTGGGTGGAAGCCATGGCTAGGCGTTTGGATTTTATTCAAAGTACAGCAAGAAGCCAATGGAAAAAAATTAGCAGGAGAAAGGCATGATCTAAAATACCTTTTGAAAAGATCATTTTGTCTGTTGGGTTGAAAATGGATAGAGAAGAATGGGGGAGCCAGAGTGAGAGCAGGGAGTCCAGTCAAGAGACTATTGCAGTATCCCCAGGAGAAATGGTGGCTTGGCCAAGGGGGATAGGGGTGGAGTTAGAGAAAAGTGAGTGAAATTGAAATACTGCTTGGAGCTAGAAACAGACATGCTGATGGATTATATGCAGGAGGTGGGAGGGAAAGAGGATTAAGGTTGATTGGCGTGCAGGTTCTTGGTTGAGTGGTTTGAGTGCGGGATGGTGGTATTACTATTTACTGAAAGTGGAAAAACTCCCCAGAAACAGGTTTCAAGGAAAAAAATTAAGAGTTTGATTTTGAGCCTGATGAGTTTGAAAAATCTTGGACATTCAACTGGAGATATCAGGTAAGCAAACAGATTTATAAGTCTAGGCTTAAGGGAGAAGTCAGAGCTGGAGATACTAATACCATATATAATATAAGGTTTCAACTATTTTTGCTTACATATTCGTATAAAGATAGTTACTTTGTTACTCAAAACACATGAATCCTAAAAGTTATTTACTGTGTTTTGGCCTGTAGTAAGTTGGGTTTGGATGGCCCAAATTACACCTTATCATTTTCAGTTAAAGACTCCAAAATGATCAGTCCTCTACAGATGTCCTGGTAAACCAAAACATTTTTAAAGGTTTCTTTTTCTTTTTTTAATATATGCTTACTTTTGCATCAGCAAGCCAAATTTAAAAGGGATGTTAATTTTAACTGCTAAGACATGTAAATATCCAATATCAGTTTTTCATTTTGCCTCTGCTCCAGGAGGATTCTGGTCCTGAGCTTTTATGCAACAACTGTCAGAAATGTTTTCACTCGAAACCAAGTGCAACAGCCTCCAGGAGGAGAAGGGGACTTAACTAGAAATTTCCACTTCAAATACAATGTATAGTTCATTCACTCTGGGACATGCTGGAGGGTGTTTGAAAAGTTTAATGCTGAATGAATGTTTTTCTCAAGCTGTCAACAAAATACATATTAAGCATAGAATATATTTGTTTATTAATCACTAGAAGGGACCTCAGATTTTTAGCGTGAGGCTCTCTTTCTAGATGAAGAAGCTGAGTCCCAGCGAGGAAAAGGGACTTCCCAAAGTGAAATAAGCTAACATCAGGATGGGACAAACACTCGGGTCTTCTAACTCCTAGGACTGTGCTTTCCTCTTTCAATGCCTATAATCTTAGCACTTCTCCCTGGCCTGCTAAGTCTTTATTGATACAATTTTACACTAGTCCAGGTCATCCTCTTACTTTGTGAGTGTCAGGGGAAGGGGTCAGTAATAGTTAATAATTATATGTCCTTACTATATACCAGACACTGCCGTAAGTATTTTATATGTATTAACTAATCTATCCTATACCAACTCTGTGAAGTGGGTACTCTTATTAGCCACATTTTGTACAGCAAGCCTCTTCTATATCTGGGTCTAGTCAGATCAGGGTACTGACCTTAGGAATACCAAGAATAAAATGATTATTAAAATTAACTATTTCTCGGGACTTCCCTGGTGGTCCAGGGGGCAAGGGGGAGAGGGGGCGAGGTTCGGTCCCTGGTCAGGGAAAAAGTATCCCGCATGCTGCACCGCGTGGCCAAAAAATAAAAAAAGAGAGCAAAATTAACTATTTCTCTAAGCTTCAGATCGATATTTCCCAACTGCCTGTAAAACTGTATATGCCCAATAGACACAGCAAACTCTACATGTCTAAAACAAAATGCACTATCCTCTCGTCCAGACTCACTTTCCACCCTGTGTTCCCATTTTGATTAATGGTATCATCACCCCTCTAACCACCTTCTCATCTCCCATTTCTCATCCACTCAACACTATAGATACTATTTAAACTCTATTTGGTTCCCAGAAGTATTTGAGAAGAATAGCTGTATAGAACCTCCCTCTGTGTCCTCTCTCAAGTCTACACTTATTTCCCACCCTCAATTCCATTCTTATTTTTCTAATTCAGGCCTTCATCATCTACTATGTTTAATATTGCAGTAGTCTCCCATCTTGTTATCCTATTTTTGATTACTTAGTTCTCCAACTCCAACTTTTCACTGTTGCCATAGTTATCCTTCCCCAAACACAAATCAAACTGCGTTAAATGCCTTTGTAAAACCCTCCCCCGGCCACTTATTGACAAAACTTCTTAAACTCAAAGAGGCATTCTGCTGGCACCATTTTTCCCTTCTCTCTCTCATGCTCCGTGCCAGCCACGCCAGCCTGCTCACAATTCAAGATTGAATGGGATATTTATAGTTTCCTTGCTTCCTTCACAATATGTGATAAAGATCACAATACATGTAAATGCTTTTATTACATTCGTTTGTTTATATCTCACCTTGTTCAGTTAAAAAAAAGCGAGGTGGGAAAACAGTTTACTAACTGTAAAATACTTTGAGATGTTATTTTTAAGCCATGGAAATCACTGAATTTTGAACTACCAGGGACCCTAGAAATGGTGGGGTCCAGCACCTTCTATTTTCTTCAGCAGCTCATTAGCTGGCCTGAGTTAAGTTAGTGACAGAGTTAGCAACAGAACCCAAATTTCCATCTCACTATATCACATCACTTCAGGAAATTAAAAAATAGATTTTTTTTTTCCCTCTTGAGAAAAGATGGAGCCTTCTACATTGATTTAATTCACTGGTAATATACCTGGTCATTTTACTATCCCTATCCTCTCTAAATAAAGTAGAAATTGTTTGGATTCTGCCCCAGTTTCTTCCCAGCTGCCCCCTGCTACATACCAGCAAGACCCCCAACTGTGAAATAATTTGCTTGAAACAGTCCCCAGTGTTCTACATCTGACTAATTTTAATTGAAATCCGGTGCCAATTATCTAGCCCTTTCCCACTGGGTCAGCCCTTCATATTTTTTTCACAATTAACAATTCAGTTAAATGTGTAGTTCTTAGCTACTCTTAATCCAAGACAATCTTATACCAAATCTATCCTTTGGTTTTATTATTGCTGATAAAAGCCATTTGGAAGTCCTCATTTAATAGATAATGGATATGTACCCACCCAACGTGCCAGGTGTTCTGTTGAGTACTTTATTTGCATTACCTTAATCATCCCTACAGCAACCCAGAAAAATAAGGGTTACTATCTTAGTTGCATAATGAGGAGACTGAAGCTCAAAGGGGTTAAGTAACTTACCCAAGGTCACAGAGTTGGTAAATCATGGGATCAAGATTTGAATTGTGGCCTTCTCAAGTCTAAACCCAGTGTTCGTCCCATGACAGTTTTCAGAGCAGGTGGATGGCATGAGCTGGGATGGAAAACTTCAGCAACCATGAGCAGTGGTGCTGCCTTCTGAGAAGCATCTCCACAGGGATCGATGCAACTTGGGAGGCTGTTAGTGGGGCTGGCAATAGCACATGCCTCTTGCATATTATCTGTATTCTCTCTAGCTGTAAGCACTCCTGGGGTATAGGAGTGATGGTGAAACAATATTCCTCAATTCAAAGCTGAGGAATGGCTCCCCATTTCAGTGAAGATAAACTGTAAATTCACTTAATATGTCATGGTTAGGAATGCTGACCCTTAAACCAGATTGCCTGGGTTTAATTCCTGGCTTTGCCAATATACTAGCAGTGGAACCTTGGACAAGTATTGAATCTGCCTTTGCCCCAGTGTTCTCTATAAAATGGGCATGTATGTGTTCCTACCTCATAGAGCTGTTGTGAGGGTTAAGGAAATTGATATGATTGATATGTAGGAAATGCTTAGAACAGTGCCTGCCACAGAGTAAATATGTACATGTGAGTTATCACCACTACCATCATCTTCATCATTATCATCATCATCACCTTCATTTCACCTGCCTCACCTCTCATCTCTTTCCCACTCTCCTTTCTCCCCTCTCTGCCCTTTAGTAACTAATAACTACTTTCTTTTCTTCACGTGTGTCAGACCCCCTCTCACCTCCAGACCTTCATATCTGCCTCCCTCTCTGCCTGGAATACTCTTGCTACTCCTCTGCCCACCCCTCTTTCCACAGCCCTGCGTGGACACCCTGCACCCATCCTCACCTGGATGACTCATTCAGATCTCATTTCTGATGATCCTTCCTCCAGAAAACCTTCTGATACCTCCTCATACCGAGTAGGGGCCCTTCCTTTGGGTCTCAGAGCACTCTGACCTTATCCTGTCATAGCACTTAACCACTAGGTGCTTAATCGTGTGTTTACCTGTCACTGCCCTCCACTGAACGGTAAACTGCTTGACAATGGCTATGTGTCACTCTAGTTCACTCCTTCCCTTAAGTTGGAAAAGGAAATGACAAAAATGGATATTTTAAAGAAATGGATTTTTTTTGTCAGCGCTGTATTTAGCTCTAGATACCACACCAGGTGCGTATTAAAGAATAATAGTGTGAGAGCTTCCATTTTGCTATAACTGACCTCACATGCACTCAGCTGAGTCTCTGATGAGGCATTAAATAATAAGATGCTAGAAATAACACTCATAAGAGCCATCCCAAAATGAAACAGACTAGAAAAGGAGAGAGTTCCCTGTCACTGGAGGTATGCAAATAGAAACAAATGGTCACTTGGTGAGAATGATAGGGAGGGAAGGGGAAGGGAATGAGGTCGTTTAACCTAGAAAAGGGAAAACCATCTTCAAATGTTAGATAGAGGACCATAGAAAAGAAGCAGTCATAGAAAAGAAAAAATATTCTGTCAGCCCTCAGAGGGCAGAACTAGAACCAGGAGGTGGAAAGTACCAGGAAGATTATTTAGATTCCACACAAAGAACTTTTTTTTTTGATCACTAGAGCTGACCCCAAGTGGATTTTCCTGAAAGACAGTGAGTTCTTCAACAGGTGAAGCCAGTGTCAAATCAGCTTGGATGACCATTTGCCTGGGATAATGTAGTGAGATTATTCACTCACTCACTTAACTTATTCAGTCACTCCCCTCTTCAGTTATTACACACCTACAATCTACCAGGCACTAGGCTAGAGACTCAAGCTCCAATAAAACAAGCTCCTATCTTTAGGAGCTCATAAATAAGCACATCCCACAAGTCCATTCAGACGCAACCTCTAGAGGAGAGCGGCCAAGGGGATGGAGTAGAAAAGTCCCCAAGCTCACCTCCTTTCATGAGCACACCAAAGTCACAGCTATCTGCAGAACAACCATCAGTGAGAAAGACTGAAACCTACCAGAAAAGGCCTTCTACAGCTACAGATACGAAGAAACCACAACGAGACGGGTAGGAGCGGGGCCGGGGGGGGAGGGGGACGACTGGTGATATAATCAAATCCCCTACCCCCCGGGGTAGGCAACCCAAAAACTGGAGAATAATTATATTGCAGTTGTACTCCCACAGAAGTGAGAGTTCTGAGCCCCACGTCAGGCTCCCCAGCTCAAGGGTCTGGCACCAGGAAGGTGAGCTCCCAGAGCATTTGGCTTTGAAGACCAGCGGGGCTTAACTGCAGGAGCCCCATAGGACTGGGGGAAAGAGAGACTTCACTCTCAAAGGGCGCACACAAAATCTCCCACGCTCCAGGAACGAGGGCAAAAGCAGTCACTTGATAGGAACTTGGGTCAGACCTACCTGCTGGTCTTGGAGAGTCTCCCGGAGAATCAGCGGGGCGGCTGCCGAGCTCCAGGGCAGCTATATTTGGGAGCGCGTTCTCCCGCTGCGTCAGCGGCGCTGGCGGCGCCAGGTGGGACCCTCCCACTACCTCGTTAGCCCAAGATCTGGCCCCGCCCAACAGCCTGCTGGGGAAGGTGCTGGGACGCCTCAGGCCAAACAACTTATCTGAGCGGTTCACAGCCCCACCCATGCGCAGACAGGCTGCGTAAAGACTCAAAGAGTACACAGTTGCCTCCGGACATGCCTCTAGACACAGCCACGCCCACCAGAGAGTCAAGACCCAGCTCCAACCCCCAGTGAGCAGGCGCCGGCCCCTCCTGCCGTGAAGCCTGCGCAAGCCTCTAGACCCACCCGGGGGCAGACACCAGAAGCCGGAGAACCACCGCCTCACAATGCAGGCCAGATCCTACCTTGGGTCCAGCTGGGCCCTGGCCCTGCCCACTAGCAGGCCAACGCAACCTCCCAGACACCTGGACCCCATACCCAACTGCGTCAGGAACCAGCCCCCCACAACCAATGATCTTAAACGAGTTTGGGGATCCCTGGGCCCTGCAGCCAGACTCCAGGAACCAGCTCTGCCTGCCAGCAGTCCAGCACTAACCCCAGGACCTGGCTTCACCCGCCAGTGGGTGGGCAACAGCCCCAGAGTCTTCAGGACCCTGACTCCACCACCAGTGAGCCAGCACTAGCCCCAAGGCCCCCTAGGTTTCTGCAACCAGCCACCTTGTGACCAGGCCCCACTAAACAGCAGCCAGCAGCAGACCTACCGGACCACCCACATAGCCTGCTGCAACAGAAGGACCCATGCAGCCTTCTTAGGGCTAGAGCATATAGCTTGGATGACAAGAGGGGAGTGCACTTCTAGGACGCATAGGACGCCTCCTACAGAAGGCCACTTCTCCAACCTACCACAGACATAAAAATACCAACAGCAACTTAGATAAAATGAGGCAACAGAGGAATATTCCAGACGGAAGGACAAGATAAAACCCCAGAAGAACTAACTAAAGTGGAGATAGGCAATCAAGATGATCAAAGAACTAGGGAGGAGAATGGATGCACAGAGCAAGAAGTTAGTTTTTAACAAAGAGTTAGAAAATACAAAGAACAACCAAAGAGAGATGAAGAATACAATAACTGAAATGAAAAATATACTAGAAGGAATCAATAGTAGACTAAATGATTCAGAAGAATGGATCAGTGAGCCGGAAGACAGAGTAGTGGAAATCATGGCCACTGAACAGAAGAAAAAAAAAAGAAAAAGGAATGAAAAGAAATGAAGACAGTTGAAGAGACCTCTGGGACAACATCAAGTACACTAATATTCACATTATAGAGGTCCCAAAAGGAGAAGAGACAGAGAAAGTGCCTGAGAAAATATCTGAAGAGATAACAGCTGAAAACCTCCCTAACCTGGGAAAGGAAACAGTCACCCAAGTCCAGGAAGCACAGAATGTCCCATACAGGCTTAACCCAAAGACGAACACACCAAGACACACTGTAATCAAAATGACAAATATTAAAGATAAAAGAGAGAATACTAAAAGCAACAAGGGAAAAGCAACAAATAACATACAAGGGAATCCCCATAAGGTTATCAGCTGATTTTTCAGCAGAAACTCTGCAGGTCAGAAGGGAGTAGCATGATATATTTAAAGTGATGAAAGGGAAAAGCCTACAACCAAGAATACCCAGCAAGTTTCTATTCAGATTTGATGGAGAAATCAAAACCTCTACAGACTGAATCTTTGAGGACTAGGAGAAGTTTTCCAGGTGAGGAAGAGATGAAAAATTATGTTCTAGGTAGGGAAAATAACATGTGCAGAGATGCAGAAATGCCTGAATCAGAGAAATGAAAAAGGTCAACATGGTGGGAGAACAATGTGGTTGAATCAGCTTAAAGGTATACATCATACATTGGGAGTTGAAGAGGGTCACAAAGGCTCTCTCCATTTCTGAAATTCTGATTGTGATAGCATCCTTTCTATAATACTAAGAAATAGTCAAATATTTCTGGAGAACATTGAATCATTTATTCAGGGACTCCCTGGAGCCCCAGGCCAGGGGCCCTAGTGGCTGAAATAGCAAATAGTTCTCATCTTTTAAAAGCAAAAAGAAAAAGTGTTGACTCTGGACATGGTCCACCATTCACCTTCACATTAGCATCTGAAAAAACCCTACAACTGCTTGAATCAACTAGAAGTGCTAAATTTCTATCAGCAACATGGTTGTGAAAAGGATGTTATAACAAATAGAATTTAATTTTTTCTATGATCTAATGACAGTTGTATATATAAGGAAATAGCAATAGATGGAATTTTCTAGCCTACTCAAAGCCTTTCGCTTCAGTCCTATACCATCTGATCACCATAGGCTGGGCCATAATGTCTAAACCAGGTTGTTTGGGCTGTGGTAGAGTGGACCAGCTGCACCCAATTGTGTGCTGCAGTCTCAGGGAGCTTGAAAGTCAAGTTTCTCCTCAGAACTGGATAGGTTATTAAAGGGAGAACAGTGGGAATTGGTAGTTAAGAGCTCAAGAGTTTTAGTTAGACTGTTTCAAATCCTTAACCTCTTCCAACTACTTAACTTTGAACAAGTTAGTGATTCTCTCTGAGCTCTGTTTTCTTTTCTTTTTTTTAATAATGATACCTTTCTTTTTTATTATTTATTTTTATTTTTGGCTGCGTTGGGTCTTTGTTGCTGCACACGGGCTCTCTCTAGTTGCGGCGAGCAGGGGCTACACTTCATTGCAGTGCACGGGCTTCTCATTGCGGTGGCTTCTCTTGTTGCAGAGCACGGGCTCTAGGCGGGCGGGCTTCAGTAGTTGTGGCTCATGGGCTCAGTAGTTGTGGCTCGTGGGCTCTAGAGCGCAGGCTCACTAGTTGTGGCACACAGGCTTAATTGCTCCGTGGCATGTGGGATCTTCCCAGCCCAGGGATAGAACCCGTGTCCCCTGCATTGGCAAGCGGATTCCCTGTGCCACCAGGGAAGTTCTGAGCTCTGTCTTCTTATCTGTAAAGTCAGAAAAATAATCCCAGCCTCCTGAGAATTAAACAAGATAATGTATAAAAATCTCCTATATATATGAGCATGCCTCATGCTGTTCTCAATGATTATCATTGTTAATCTCAACAGTAACGAATGGCGTCCAATCTCCCAGTCCATGCTTTAAGAAGAGAAAATTAAAGCTCAAGTAGAAAAATAGAAATAATAAATATGTGAGGCTGTATCATACTTGGTATTTTAAAATGTCATATTAATAATGTAAACTGTTTTTGAATGCCTCTGAAATGTTATTTGAGCAAAGATTACTGATAAAAACTCAAACCTCAGAGATAGAAATAAGAATCAAAGTGACCTTGAAAAGTTTGAAAGACTGGAGGAAAGCATGTTTGCTAAAACCTGGAGGAAAATCAACAGGGCCACGGGCAATGTAGTATTGTTCAGGATAACCGCAGCATCAAATGTGGAGACCCATGTAGAATTAGGTCCAAGATGAGCAAGATTTGATTATTATTGGCCCAGTGGAAAACAAACACACATAATAGGGCACATCTGCTACAGTGGAAAGAAGCCTGGGCTGGGCAAAAGAAACTCTGGGCTGGTGCTGACCCTGTGCTAACTCTGATATTACTTTGGGCAGGTCCATTCCCCTATGGAAACCATCTCTAATGTGTAAGCACTGAATGAACAGCTCTTCCAGTGCTGAAATTGTTCCTAAAAAAGAAAAAAAAAAAAAAAAAAAGGAAGAAAAGAAAACCATGAAGTAACCCATACATTATATTCAGTATTTGTTCATTTCCATTAGATTTTATTTCATCACTTATAATCACAATTCTTTGAAGAAATACTCACAGCATAATAGATATCATTTCCTGAATGCCTATTTGCGCCAGGCTCCGTGTTAAGGGCTTTACAGTTATTGTCTCATCTATTTCATGCAACAGCCCTGATAGGCAGGTAGATATTATACCCATTTTACAGGTAAGGAAGCTGAGGTTTGAAGAAGTTAAATGACTTTCCCAAGTTACTTAGGTATAACTGGTGGACTCAGGGTTCAAATCTAGTTCTCTCTGACTCCAAATCTTTTGTTCCTTCCCACTTTTTCATGGCCCCTTAGTGCACTAACTGAGAGAAATTCAGAGGATGGTTAAAATATTGAAAGACGTTGAAGTCTGACGCTATAAAGGAAAGGTCCAAGAAAGGGTGTGTTCACCTGGTTCTCACATCAAACACCAAAATATTTTCCAGTACAACAAAGATTAAATGGCTAAAAATTAAACCAGGGTTGTACTAGAAGAAAGCACGGGTAATCTGTTTAGTATGTATCAGAGAAGGGAATATATAATACAAAACTCAAAAGCTAAAAAGGAAAAAAAAATATGACTATATAAAACATTTTAAACTTCTGTATGGCAAGAAAAAACATACAAGGGAAAAGTTTAAATACTTAAAATACAATAATAAAAAATACAAATACCAAACTAGTAAGAATATTTGCAATAGTTATCTGAGATGAAGAACCAATATTCTTAATATGCAGATAAATTTTTAAAAGAGCAAACTACCCAAACCAAAAAAAAAAAAAAAAAAAGGCAAAATAAGTGAACAGGCGTTTTATATAAAAACAAATTTAAATATCCAACAAACATATAAAAAGCTGTTTAACCTCATAATTGGAGAAATGCAAAATTTAAAAATATAATTGTCTACCTATCAGAACGGCCAAGGTCAAATGTTAGGGTATGAGCAATTTTTACAAGAGTGTGAGGAAGTAGCCAATCATATTATTTGTGGGAGTATAAATTAATACTACATTTTTGGAAGCAACTTGGCATTAGCTACCAAAATTTAACACTCATACCCTTTATCCAACAACTTACTGTTAGATGATATTTATTATAAAATTGTTTGTAATAGCAAAATACTAAAATAAGCTAAGCGCCCATCAACTGTGCCCTGGTAAAATAGCTTTACATTGACTAATAGAACCCTCCATGGCTATTAAAAAGAATAAGATAATGTATAAGAATATGTGAATGAAGAATGCTCTCGGGATTAAGAGAAAAAAACTACTATGTATAAAATAGATAAGCAGCAAGGATATATTGTACAGCACAGGCAAATATAGCCATTATTTTGTAATAACTTTAAATAGAGTATAATCTATGAAAATGTTGAATCTCTGTGCAGTACACCTGAAACTAATATAATATTGTAAATCAACTATACTTCAATAAAAAAAGAATGCTCTCTAAGATGTGTTAGTAAATGGAAGAAAATCAAAGTATAAAGCAATATTTAAAATATTATCTTTTTGTGTAAAATTTTTAAATTATTTATAATTTTATAAACCTGCTTATATTCATAACAGAAATAATTGGTAGTATATACAAGAAGCCATTAACATGGTTACCTTTGGAGAGAATAATTAGAGGTAGGGGAAGCCTTTTATTTTTATACCTTTTTGTATGGCTTTAATTTTCACATATGTGCATTATGTACATTCAGTAATCCCTCAGTTGTCCCCAGGGACAACACACACACACACACACACACACACACACACACACACACACACACACACAGAGATATCAAAATCCACAGATACTCATGTCCCTTATATAAAATGGTGTAGTATTTGCATATAATCTATTCATATCCTTCCATATACTTTAAATCATCTCTAGATTACTTATAATACTTAATACAATGTAAATGCTATGTAAATAGTTGCCAGGTATGTAGCAAATTCAAATTGTGCTTTTTGGAACTTCCTGGAAATTTTTTCGAATATTTTCAATCCGAGGTTGGCTGAATTTGCCAATGCAGAACCTTCAGATATAAAGGGCTGACTGTATATTAATTATATTTTTTATATCAATACGTTATCTGGGCAATGAGATTATGGCCTGTTTTTGTTCTCTTCATTATTAGTTTCTGTTTTTTCAGGAAATAAATATTTTTTAAATGTACAATAGCAAACTAAAAGAAACATAATGCATATACTTTTTAACTTAAGAAGTGTATTTCCAGGGAATTTATCCTTCAGAAACATCTTCATAAGAATTTTTTTTTAAATAAATTTATTTATTTATTTATTTTTGGCTGCATTGGGTCTTTGCTGCTGTGCACGGGCTTTCTCTAGTTGCGGCAAGCGGGGGTTACTCTTTGTTGGGGTGCACGGGCTTCTCATCTCGGTGGCTTCTCTTGTTGCGGAACACGGGCTCTGGGCGCGCGGGCTTCAGTAGTTGCAGCATGCAGCCTCAGTAGTGTGGCACACGGGCTTAGTTGCTCCGTGGTATGTGGAATCTTCCTGGACCAGGGCTCGAACCTGTGTCCCCTGCATTGGCAGGTGGGTTCTTAACCACTGCGCCACCAGGGAAGTCCCCATAAGTATTTTTAATGGTAAGAAGCTAGACACAGCCTCAACCTCATCAGAAGGGATCCTACAGAAAAAATACTGGTACATCCATACCATGGGATACTAGGCTCCTGTTAAACATTTGAATGATATGAGCTGAATTGGATGATGACCACAATAGATTGTTAAATGAAAAGCTAAACAAAAACAAGTTATACAACTATATATATGATATGATCTTATCTGTTTAAATTAAAAGTCAATAATATATTAAAATATAAAATAGAAACAAATCGTGATAAAGCGACCTGCTTGCACCTGCATATAGCAGATTTCTAAAAAGCATACACTAGAAACTGCTAATGGTGGTTACTTCTGGGAGTGAAGGTGGTGAGGGGACTTTTTACTTTTCTTTTTACACCTTTCTGAAACATAAGAATTCATTACCATGATCATATATTATTTTTTAATAAAAAGTTAAGTCTAATTGTTTGACAAAAGAAGAGGTCATTCGGCCTATGACGTTTGTGCATTCAGCTTCCTGTAGGCAGGAGCCTAGATCAAATTACTTTTCTGTCTCTTCTGGCTCTCTGAGTCATACTTCTGACTCATCGACACCTAGACAGTCTCTGAAATGACTGTTATTTAATAAGGATTAAATCTGGAATTTTATAGTTCAAAGAGGTTTTAGACTCAGAGAGCCTAACAGTCCCTTCTCCCTGAGGCAGGAGAGAGTTGAGGCTCAGAGAGGTGATATGACCATCACTCAGCTAGTGAGGAGTGGCCCAGCCAGACCCAGGTTCACTCAGTGGACTTCCCAGTGTTACCGTGTAATCAAAGCTCTCAGTAAGCATAGAAAGCCAATCAATGCTTTCACCAGAATAGAAAGCCATGAAATTAGTAAAAGTGAATAAGGAGACTTTAACAAAGTTATTATGAGAGGACCAGCTTGTGGGATTAAAGATTACAGATGTTCCAGGCCTGACAGGGAAAACTCAGCGGCAACCCCCATCCACCACTCAATATCGTTGTCAAAGAAGACTGATGAGAAGTGAAATAAGATTCTATATTTTATGTGTAGATAAGCTGATCAGTTCTTTTATTCTTTTTCATGTTCCATAGCCATCTTCCCTGGAAGTAAAAGGAAACAGAATTCAGATATCAGCTGTGTAGTTTGGAAAACTGGACTCTGTGTGTTCAGTTGAAACTGAAAAGCTTCTTAGGGGCTTGTCTTGTTCACCTTTGTTCCCCATCGACCATCCCTCTCCTGGGCACACACAGAGCCCTGTCATTGGAAAGCACTTAGTAATTACATTGTGTTGGCTTAGACTGAATTGATTTGAGAAAGATTTTAGCTTTTGCGTCTCATTAAATTTGACTTCAGAGTGATTTTTCCCTCTCGGCAGAGTTTTGTGCTTAATTTTTAGATGCTCTGTTTCTCTTTTGGCAAGGGCCCCAAAATGGGAGTTAGCAAGAGCAACATAAACTCCTGGCATTCTCTATTTCATTTTGTCACAATTCATTCTGGAATTATACATAAGAAATGGGGCAGTCAAATTTATTTTGGTAACAAGGCTCAGGGCTGTCTAACCAAGCTCAGGATGACAGGACCAGGCACATGACCAAAGAGAGGGATTTGGCAGGCAGCCAGCCCCATTCCATACAGTCTCCCCAGAATCTCATATGAATATATTATTCTGTCAGCACATACTTGTCTACATACATTACATGTGTCTTTCTTTATTATCCTGTTTTCCTTCTAATTTTGAAGGCTCCTATCTAACCCAGAAATCTAGGAAACTCATAGAAGCATATTAAATGCACACACTAAAATCTTACTGGACATGGGTAGACAAAACTTTCAACCCATTCAGACCATAGCACAAACGTCCGAGGTGAAATTTCATGTTTCTGCTAACTAAAGTTATTAAGAGCATGAAATTTGATAGGTTAACACTCAAATGCCTGGGTAGGACATGAAGGATTTTGAGGCAGGTAACATAATCTTAGCCTCTCAGTTTTGGGAAACTTTTTCCCTCTGTCTATCAGAATAATATGCCTTATGAAATACCAAAATTCTCCGGCTTCCTCTCTTTCAGGTGAATGGCATTGACCTTCGTGGAGCATCTCATGAACAGGCTGCTGCAGCACTAAAGGGGGCTGGACAGACGGTGACGATTATAGCACAATACCAACCTGAAGGTCAGTGAGAACTCAAACTTACAGTGTTCTGATGTGTTTCTGTGTGAACGGGTGCCTGCATTTCTGATCACCGGTATTAACCAATCACCATCCACAAGATTTTTTAAAGCAATCTATGGTGAAAATTTTGTGGTTTATGTCCAAAGAACATGAGGCTTTGTTACTCTCAATTCCAAGGAAAACATCCAACAGTTAGAAAGGCCTGTTTGAAAATATGAATTTAAGCAAATAACAAGTAGCATCAGCTTTATTTCATTTATATTCTTATCTGGTATACACCTTTGGTCAGCAATGGATACTATAAAAGCAATTAAGATTTAGGAAGCAAGGGGGAGAGATCTCATCTACAGAAATAGACCATGATCAGTAGACCATAGTCTCTCCTTGTGGCATTGACTTACTCTTATTAACACTAACGTGGTTTTTGGATGTCCTTGATGTGGAATTTTTATTTTATTTTATTTTATTTTATTTTATTTTATTTTATTTTTGCCTCTTCTGCCACACTATCCCTTGTTTGGAATACATCACTGTAAACCCTGAGACTTGGTGAGACGTCATAAGTTGAATTAGCCAATTGAGATTTGGTGAGATATTCTAAATTAGATTAGCCAAACCTGCTTTTTGATTGGTTTCAACATCTGTTTCTGTGATCAGAATGAGGATCAGTGAGACAGTTGGGATGTTCCCTACTGTGGAATTGAGTTCTTAGCAAATTTATATATATTAATTGCTGTTTTGTTAAAGAAATGTAGTTATGTATATCACTGTGGACTAGACTTTACAAAAAAAAAAAAGTGGAATATGGTTCTGTCTTCAAGAAATGTAGTTAATTGTTTTTGGTCTACATGGCTAGCAGAGAAGAGAATTTAACAGATGAATGTGAAAGTACAAGGGACCTCCAAGGAAGAGCCTTTGTGCATCCACATGCATAAAGAACTTCTTTGGCCTTTTCAAATGATTCTTTCTTAGCATCAGTTGGTCTGTTGATGTTTGGAAGATTGAGGTTTGTGTCTTTCCTGTGACATCTTAGGTTTTGCCATTAATGGTGGCCAACCACATGTTTTATGAGAGAATAAAGAAAACATTCTGCCATTATGTGTTTTGGTATGTCACTTTCACTTTGCCTGACTTTAGAATTAGAATTTGCAATTAAGTTATACCAAAAAAAAAAAAGTATTAATTGCTTTCTTCTATTGGCCTAGCCCAGATATGGCCAGAGAGCCATCTGGGAAGAGGGGATTTGTGTTTGTCAAAGATGGATGATGACAGCACCAAGGAAACATTTTCTTCCCAGACAGTTTTGATAAGACTTTCTACTTCTTAAAAATTAGTAGATATCTCTTCTAATAGGAATAAACAGCTCCAAAGTACCCATTGTAAAACAGAAAATGAAAAAGATCTGGGTTAACACAATTTGATGAACAAATTCTACTTCATATAGAGTAAGAACTTGTTCATGGGATTCTTCCATTTTATTGATAGCTGTTATCTTTGGGTCTCAAACTCTATGCGCTACACCATAATCTGACGCAAGGCATAAATATCGCTGACTGTTTTCCCATTTCTGAAAAATTTCATCTCAAACAATTCTGGAGACTGATAAGATGGTCAGAACCATAGCTACACCAATTAGAAGCTCTTGATAGTGAAGACAGTCATTCAAATAACCTTGAACAGAATGATTCCAAGCTTTAAAAGTTACAATAAAGGACAAGCATGTCCTAGTTCTATCAGCATAAATCTTCATCTTAAGCTTCCTTACAGCTTTGTTTCCTTTAAGCAATATACTCATTTTGGGTACTATGCTGTACTTTATCAAGATGCCTGTTCAAAGCATGTCTTATAAATCAAATAAATTGATTTTTAAAGTGCTTCTAAAGAAACCTGCAAATAACAACAACAAGCTTAGTATTTCAAAATGCCAAAGTACAAATCAGACTCACAGAATGACTTCCCTATTTTAATAGCCTAACTGCATTCTAATTTGTCATGGCTTTAAATTAGTTGGAAAAGTGGTGATGCAACATCAAGCAATCATTCTTCTCCCTTTGCAAAGGGAGAAGAATTTAACTATTCTTAATTTAACTTAATTTAGCTTAATATAGCTTAATTTAACTATTGTTTGAAATGGAAAACTGATTGGATTGTTGTTTAGGTCATTTAGGGACATGTAAATTATATGACATATTTAAGAAATAATGATCAATTTGCCTTTAAAATAACAAGTGAAAAGAAGAGTATACCATGAGATTCCATTAGGAAATTCTCACCAAGTCCCCTTAATTTGCACCAGTATTGTGAGGTATCCATGCTAAGACAAATTTTATTGACATCTCTTGTGACATGGTCAAGAACCAGGCTTTCTGCAAAAATGTTTTTCACTTACATTCACATACTTTTATCAGGAATATTCTAGATGCCTTGCTCAATATTACTAGATATTCAGAAAATTCCACTTTTACCCCTATCCCAGGTCTTTGTCTTTAAGGAATTTTTTATCTCCTTCAGGAAAAGAGACTTAGATACATTTAATAGAGATCAGTTCCTGATGACATATAACCAAAATTGTGTGATAATGGCACCATCTCTATGAATTATGGAATGTCAGAGAAGGAATAAACCTGCAGGAGCCAGAACAGTACAAGCGTACTTCATGGAAATGGGAAAATGGAACCAGACTTTGAAAAATGGGTGAGAATTCTATTCCAGTGAGCAGGGAGAAAGAATATCTTGATAAGCTACATAAGATTGTGAGTTCCAAGCATGCAGACACCAAAACCTATGTTTTGTTCACTGATAAATTTATCTTCAGTGTTGTACATATAACTGGTATTTCTTAAAAAGTTGTTGAACTAATGAAGAAAAGTTTACCATTCTTCAGTACTTGATTTTCCACTTGACAGTAATTGAAGGTTGAAGGGATTCATTTTTACTATTTGCACTTTTTCATTTTTGCTTCAAAGTAGAAAACAAGTGGTAAATAAGTGTTTATTGCAAAATACAAAACCATTTCCAACTGTATTTTTCGTAGTGCTTAGCACATTTTTTGAAATAATGATAAATAATTTATAATTATCGTAATATAACAATAAGTGTCTTCCTTGGCACGTTTCACTGCACAGGGTAAGACCAAAGTTGTTATACTCACTTCTGCCTAAAATGAACTTGGCCCCAGTTGTCTGAATTACTCTATCCATCATCAGTCTTATTCAATGCCTAGTTCTAGGTGGCAGAATTGAAGCCAAATTTAAAGAGTCACATACAAACAAATGTTTCTTTCTCATGGTGTGATTGTGATTCATTTTTACCATCTTTTTTTATCCAATGTATGTCACATGCTTACTTTGAAGTTAACAGGTATTACATTAATAATAGAAAGAAAATAATAAAGTTATTTTCTCTCTTTTTTTAAAAAAAGGATCATGTATCTGATACTTCAGAATAAATTCTACTTAAGCAATATGAGAAATTAATTCTCATAAAAATTTCAATTACCTATATTCAATTAGTGAAATTACTCCAACATTACTTGGAAAAAAGGAAACATAATGCCCACCCACCTCCGCTACACACACACACATATATACACCCATTTCCTTACCCCTCCCAGTCATCTTCATCATTGCTTTCAGAATTACCATTCTAGAAGATATCACCCCAAGATGCCTGTACACAAACTCCTTGCCTTTCACAGTATGGTCCCAGCCAACCTCCATGCCCCCTCCCCCTACCACCACCCACCAGCATCATCCTTTTTCACTGTGGCTCTGCTTCACAGGACTGCTCCCTGCCCCTGCCCTTCGTCCTGAACTGTCATGTTTCTGGGCCTTTGCTTATGTGGGTCCCTCTGCCTGGAATTCCCTTTTCTCCCTTTCCACGAGTAGTATTCCTGCTCATCTTGAAGGCCCTCAGATGCCAATTCCACTACAAAGTCATCTTTAATCTGCTGAATCAATGTTGATTGATTCTTTCTCTGAGCTCCCTAGACCTATATTCAGACACCTGGTGTGTCCCTTGTCGTGATTTGCACATTCCTCCACTTAAGTAAGCTTCTACAGGGCAAGGACCCTTCTACCACTCATTTTATCTCCCATGTTAATGTGCTCAATATGAATTTGACTATGCTTTATTAAAGAGTTATCAAATGTGTCTCCCCTTGTTTTAGAAGTGCAATATAATATCTTTAGTGTGTTGGCAAATATTAATAGTAGATGTTTAAGAAATATTTGCTGAGTGAATATTGAATGAGTGCCCTGGGGTTTTGATATTAGATGAAGAAATGGTAAATGAATCCCTATATTGGACATTTGGTGTTGATGCTCTTTTTACGTGGTGCCTTTTTTGCTGTTGTTGCTACAAAACCTTTAGCAACCCTAATGGGTAAACTCACTTTCTCCTGTGTTGCAGAAAATCCACAGCTCTTGCTCTGTAATATAGAACAAAGAAAAGACTATTAAAAGTCTTGCACTTCATTTTTTAAAGCTCTGTAACTCAACTTTAACATCATTGATGAATTAAAAAGGCATTGATTACAACCTAATTATACATTTGTCAAAAAGAGTCTAACACAACATTCCCCTGGGTCAGACTGGGACAAATCTTTACAGCATTTGTTGCCTTCTCACTAATATAATAGCACCTATATTTAGTGTGAGGTTACTGCCTGAGGTTGAAATAACAAACCATCAGATATTCACTAGGAGAATCAAATGAACAATATAAGTTTTTGGATAGAGCACAAAATGGGGACAATTAATTGCCAAGCTGTCCCCATGAAAGCCACGAATATCCCCTGACCTTTAATCTGGCTACTCAGGGCACTGCTGGGGACATTGCAAGGGCTTCAGAAGGGCCTGCAAGTAGGAAGGAGAAAGTCGATGGACTTGAGTAGACAGTGGAGGGGCCTGATTTCCTCCACCTTTTATTCTTTAAAAGAATACTTGAGTTCCTAAAGGAAAATCCCAAAGGACAGAGTTGATTATTGCCTGGAGACTCATAAGTGTGGTCTGGTTTATGGAATGGAATTGTGGCAGAGTGGCCATATTCATTCAATTAATAGATTTTTGGTGAACATTTACTATGCCTCAGTCAACATTCTAGGAAAATGATAAAGCAGCAAACCAAAGGGCCCCTCTCAAATAAATATAAAATTTGTCAAATGGTGATAAGTAGTATAAATAAATAGGAAGAAGAATAAAGGTGATAGTGACAGAGAAATATATGGTGGGTAGGGAAGGTCTTGCTAATAAGGTGGTATTTCAGAAGAGACCTAAAAGAAGTGATGGAATGAGCCATGTAGGAAACTGGGGGAAGAGATGAGTTATTCTAGAGTCTTGGTCTGCCAAGTGTGGTCGGTGAACCAGCAGCTGAGAGCTTGTTAGAAAGGC
Organism: Balaenoptera musculus; assembly: GCF_009873245.2. NCBI lineage: Eukaryota > Metazoa > Chordata > Mammalia > Artiodactyla > Balaenopteridae > Balaenoptera > Balaenoptera musculus. The sequence goes on from NC_045792.1 coordinate 47,718,429, forward strand.
ACAATCTTGAACCCCAATCCAGGCTAACTAAATCAGAATCTGCATTTTATCGAGATCCACAGGTTATTTGTATGTACATTAAAGTTTGAGAAGCACTGCTCTAGAATACTTAGGGACCCTGCAAAAATTGCCATTTGACACTATTGGGTGGGACTCCCTCTACCTGTAGTACTGGGCAAAGTCACATGAGGCTATATCACAAGGTTTGATTTCTGACATGTGTCACTCAATGGTTGGTCATAGCTCAGTGGTTTTACTAGGAACAGATCAAGCTGCAGGGGGTCTAAGAAGTTCACGTGTCACTCACCTCTACTTTGCCTATCCCTCCCCTCTAAATACAGATTATCAAGCTAATTCATAAATCTTGCTAGAACTCCTCAGCTAGTGACACAGTGAACCTATTCAGGCTTCATTCTCTTTCATTATGGCCTCTCCTGCAAGTGAGTTAAAGAAGCAGTGAGTTGGGATGAAGTAAGATTGAACCCCATCCTAATGGATGGCTCTGTGAATCAAAAAAAGTTGTTTAGCCATCACTGTAAATTTTCTTTGAGTAACTTACTATATTTTAAAGGAGAAATTAATTTAAATAATCTTTTTTACTTCTTTTAAATTGTGTAGCTAATTCAGGGGGGAAAGAGTATATATTCTTTTTAGCGTGAAGTGAAACTCTGATCTTCAGAGTAACCACTCTGCATTAAGTTATTGAGCTTAAACCAGAGCTGGAGACCAAGGTGCATTTCTCTATAGAGTAAAAGATACAATGAAAGCTTGAAATTAATATGCAACTTAACCTTGGAAGAATATTGACACCTTCTGAAAGTTCTCAGAAAGGAGAGTATTTACAACATCCAAGAAGCCTACTTGCAATGCCAGCTATATTTCTTTATTTAAATCAAGGTCCACATAGATTTATGCATACGAATGAGCAGCTGTGGCACGTTGAAATATTTTCTCAGTACAAATAACTGCATCTTAAATGCCCAGGCAAGATTCATAAGGTCCAGCTGTGGGTCTTGATCGGAAATTGCATCAGCATCATCAGGAAACATTTAAGATGAGCACTGGAGTGGAAAGTACTGTGCAGGACTCTGGACTTCGACAAGACCAGTATTTTAATGCCAACTCTAACTCTAGCTGCGTGACCTTGTGGTAGTTATTCATCTTTATGAGTCTCAGTTTTCTTACCTACAAAAAGAAAAGGTTAGAATGGGTAAGGTATTATCAGAATAACCCTTCAGTTATTAAATTCTAGATAAAAAACATGACCCCTGACCTCAGGTGGTATAGAAGCATAAATTCCATGACTTGAAAGTTTTGTCACTAACATAACATCCTTTTTCTTTGCATTTTTTTGCATGATTTAAGAAGAAGTGAATGAACAATCTAGTTAACTTGATGCATTCTGTGTGGTTTAACCAGAATCACTGAGAAATAGAAATTAAGAGTTGGAGGAATCCTTTTAATACCGTCTTGTCCAGCTTCTTCATTTCACAGGTGGGGGAGCTGAAGCTCAGTCAGCCTCTAGATAAGAAAGCAGTTCAATATCTTAAAAGTTGTCATAGCTACTAAAGTTGAGCAGCTTGTAAATTTCTTAATTCTTTTAATTCACTATAATAGCTCATGAGACCAGATGGCTTAAATAGCCCAAGGAATCATCCAAAAATATTGTTATGATCAAAAGGACATTAAGGAGTTAAAAAAAAATTCTCATGGCATCTCAGGGCTTTCTCATGTACAAAACTTCACTTTCCTTTCTAGCTTACTGTTGTTAATTGCTGTTGTTCATGTATCAGAGTTAAATGATATATATGAGAGCTTTAAAAGTATAAACAATTATTGTTAATTTAAAAAACCCACCAATCTGGATATATTGATAGTTCAATAAATAGTTCAAATATATTATGATTTTCCTCTTCCTCATCCTAAATTCTTCCTGTAGCACCCTTTATTCATCCATCCATCCACTCATCCATCCATCTATCCATCATCAATCAGTTCATCCTCAGTGATAGTCTGTATTGCCACATATCAGATTTCTCCAAATATGTTGCATTAAATCTGTTTTAATTAATCTGGTTGGTATATTCTAATTTTTACCAAAATATTAGGAAGGAAACAAATAAAACTTCATATGACTCTAGAATTTGTACTGCTTAGCCATGTCTTTCTCTACAACTCTCTTTCTCACATACATACACCTCCACCAGCAGACACTGCCGCCTCCTGCAACTAGAAATCTCCCAGGATGTCTCCTCAATGCTTCCCTTTCCTAGCCTTCTCCTAGTTGCTTTTGTTTTCTCCTCAGCCTCCATCTAACACATAGCACTATAAAATATGACCAAAAGGATGATTCCTGCAAATAGAGTCTACAGATTCATTGGGAGGTTCCTTCCAGATACTTTAATGATGAATGATGCTGCATCCCTCTCTCCATGCCCACACCCCATTTTGGGCCTAGAAAAATGTAATGACTACAAAGGGAGGTACCATTTCCTGACTCTTAGAAAACTCTCTTGACCTCATTTTCTATCCTGGGAATACAACATCCCAAGCTCATATCAAAGGGATTAAAAATATTTACAAAGGTAATTATAAGTCATGCCTCCTCCCACTGTATAATCCCTCTTCCCATCTCCATAGCAACTCTCATTCCGTAATTAAATATATTGATCTTTGTGTATATCATCTATATATTAAGTTTGTATTATTTGGGGGATCTCTTGGTATCTGGTAACATAAAGCATTCACTCCTTAGTACTGAAAGAGGCTAAGTAAATCCTCGTGCTAGAGATACTTTGACAACCAAGAACATTTCTTGGATCCTTACTTGTCTTTAGCAACATCCAGATCAAATACATGGAAATAAAGAGTCTTAATTCTATTCTTGAGTATACAAGGATCGCGAAGTGAACACAAATCCTTGTTAGATAACCCTCCCATTTGATACGAAATTTCAGGATGTTAGATAACAGTGTCTACAGAGACAAAAAGAAGAATATAAACCAAGACAGATTTAAAATACCTACTAACTTAACACCATATTCTGGGTTCCCATCTAGTTTACCCCTGCATCTGTTTGCTTATCCCCCTATTTAAGCCAATCTTCAAATGTAAAAATACATCTTTCTTCTTTCTCTGACTCTGCAGCCAATGCTTTATTGACCATGTTTTAAGCCACATCACTTTTCTGAACATTGATTCCCTTGTTTGTTAATTAAGATGGTTAGAGAGGAATATTTATTTATTTATTTGTTTATTTATTTATTTATTTATTTTTGGCTGCATTGGGTCTTAGTTGTTGCGTGCGGGCTTTCTCTAGTTGCGGCGAGCGGGGGCTGCTCTTCATTGCGGTGCGCGGGCTTCTCAGTGCGGTGGCTTCTCTTGTTGCGGAGCACACGCTCTAGGCGTGCGGGCTTCAGTAGTTGTGGCACGCAGGCTCAGTTGTTGTGGTGCACAGGCTCAGTTGCTACACGGGCTCAGTTGCTCTGCGGAATGTGGGATCTTCCCGGACCAGGGATCGAACCCGTGTCCCCTGCACTGGCAGGCGGATTCTTAACCACTGAGCCACCAGGGAAGTCCCTAGAGAGATTATTTTTAAGGCTCTTTCCAGCTGGCGTTCTGTGAAATTTAGTTTACTGTGTATTCTAATTAAAACTTGTCATCCAACAATAATAATCACAAGCAGGTAATTTCTAAATGTTCTCTTTTTATTCCACACATTTTAAAACATGGAAATTCTGCTTTCACCCACTTGTGGGAAGGGGAAAGCTCTATATCTGTGGAAATTTTCTCTTTCTGTGTTTAATAGGATTTGAACCCTTCAATAATAGTTTTAAGTGTAATTCAAGTGGAAGCACTTATTGCTTGTGGGGGCTTTCAAGATTAACAACTTACTGTACATGGTCTCTTTGTTTATAGACCCATTGTAGCCTAAATCTTATCCATTTAATAAATTAAATTGTAATTACCAAGCTTACAACTAGATTTATTGAGGCTGAAAGAAAGCAATATGAAAAAATCAATTTCAGGAAATCAAGTGCACAGAAAACTGAAATAGGACAATATGTTAAATTCTCAGAATCACAAGTAGTAGCAACTTCAGGATAGAAAAACCAAGCCTAGGAAATATGAAGTATACATCTTTAATGTGCTTTATAATACGATTCCTGGTAGACTCTTGGACTAAGTCTATAAAAAGCAAAAGTATCCAAATTGTACTTTGGTTCAAGACAGTCTTCTCTTATTCCCTCTTTCCATTTCCTCATATTCATGTTCCCACTGCCAAGGATAATTTGCTTTCTTAGTAAAGAGCCACTGATGCATTACAAAAATTAAGGAATGACAGAACAGATAAGAGGAGGGAAATTTGGACGGAGAGACACAGACACACACAGAGAGAACACAGTGTGACTAAGGCAGAGACTAGAGTGATGTATCTACAATGCCAAGGACTGCTGGCAACCACCAGAATCTAGGAGAGGGGCATGGAACAAATTTTCCCTCTGAAACTTCGGAAGGAACCAACCTTTCTAACACCTTGATTTTGGATTTCTGGACTCCAGAAGTACGACTGAGTCAAAGACCAACACCAGAAGAACTAGAACAACGAAACATACTACAACCTAAAAATGAAGCTGATCATCAGGCAGAAAAGCAAGAGATTAAACGTCAGCTCACGAGAAAGCTCAGTCAAAGGCCAACTGTGGCTGAACTACTTGCCAGGAAGATTCTGAGGTTTAATGAATACGTGGAGGTAACAGATGCTCATGATTATGAGCGGCAAGCTGACAAACCTTGGGCCAAACTGACCCCTGCTGACAAGGCCTCCATAAGAAAAGAATTAAATGAATTTAAAAGCTCAGAGATGGAAGTTCATGAGGAGAGCAAACATTTTACACACTACCACCGTCCATGATGCTGAAGTTTGAGAGAGGATCTTATCAACCCCCTAAAACAGGGCTGCTTCGCTGCTTCAGTCTCCAGAGTGACATGGAGGGAACTTCAGCACTTCTCAGCGCAGCCAGAATTGAGTCCTCTGGGATATAGTTCTGGGGTGAACAGCACTTCTATGAATGTAGCATTTCACTGGAATGGATTCTCATGTGCTGCCTTGGGCAAAACTGAACACTTTTTGTCAGTGCTTTTGAACCTTTTAATATTGCAGCTTACCTGAGGGCTCTTCGCTCACCAGCCACCAATGTTCTGAGTCACTTGCAGGTTCCAAGTTTTATTGGCTGCACCTCGCCCTCACCCAAGATGACTGCCTGTGCTGAGACACAGTTTGCACCATTAGCCTTACCTGCCCTGTCCTGTTGTGAGACCCACCTGTGTAGGCGTTAAATTCTAGCCATCACATCCAGTTGGTGATGGGGGAAACCTCCTGGAGGCCCCCAAACTTCTGGAAAAAAGGGGCCCCCACCTCCAGGGGAAGCCTTCATACCACACTGGCATGTCAGCTGAAAGCACTGCACTGTACCTCTTGTAACACAGCAGTACAGTCCTCTTCAGGCAGTCCAGCCCAAGAGCAGCTCAGGATCTGACATGTTCTTCCTTTTGGCACAAGTCATTCTGACTTTTATTTGTAAAAAAAAGAAAGAAATCTTGAAGAAATCATGGGAACGTATGTTTTTCCTATCTGTTAAACAATCTGAGCTGCAACCAGATTCCAAGTGGGGAAAATGAGAAAGCATATATGTTTTCTATATATAAAAACAAAACCAAAGAAAGGCCTTTACATTGAGGCTAACTTGGCAGAAAACTGACTCATGGCTTAACTTGTATAGGCTATTGTACTTTTGTTGTACCAAATGATACTCTAAATCATTCTAACCAAGAGATGTATTCTCCCCCATAAAGCAGAGTTGCAGCAACTCTGTGGGAGCACTTGTGTGCTGTTAGCACCCCCACTTCCAGCCAGAGTCACAGCAACGTCCTGTGGATGTGGAGTGCTAGATAGAAAAAGGTCTTTGGAGAAGCAGTTGGGAGGGGCAAGATCATGACCCACTGCTCCTGTCTTTTCCTCAGTACTGTTTGCCTTCTCCTGCTGCGCTCTTTGTCTTAACTCCCAACACTGATCTTCCTGCTGACCCTCTCTGGGAGCTTCCACCTCACTCACCCCTCCTCTTCCAAGATGTAGTCAGTGCAGTTGGTGCCTGGGCATTGACTCAGGCCCCACTCCTTTTTGTATGTGTAATATATATTAATATGATTTCCTAAAAGAGAAGATTCAGTTGCTTTCTTTGAATTTTTTGAAAACCATACAGCCTTACTATTTCCCTCTAATTCCTATACATTCTAAATGGAAGGGAAAAAAATAGTTTCTACTTAACTGATGAATGTGGCTTTTTCCCTTTAATGTTCAGAAAATTGTGGATATTTTATAGATTTCTTCTGATTCCTTCTGCAGTCCCTGTTGTTCTGTATGTGATCTTTCAGAAGATTTTCTCTTTTCCTCCTTTCATGCCCATGTAAGGTTTGCTGAACAATCAGAATATCAGGTTAAAACAAAGCTAAAGTGACCTTAAAAGGTAGTATCTTCCCTCCATATGAGGAATAGGGAGGTATTTGGATTTCTCAGTAAATGTCAAGTGCCTTATGGCTGTGGAGATACACTGGGCCCACCTCTCCTTCAAGATCATTAACATTTAATATGACCGAGGGACTATAAGTGACAATCCTACAAAGTTGTTAGAAGTTTGTGTATAAGATGGCCACACATTAAGTGTTAACTTCTTCTAACCTTTCTATCTTGTTGGTTTGGAAACTATTTGGCTTATGCCAGCATCCTCTGTGGCTTCAGATGACATTTTTCAAACCCCTTTCACCGCCTTCCTTTCCCTTAATGTGCCAAGCTTGAAACAAGATTTGATTTCCCGAGCTACTTGTCTGCTTTCTAAGTGCCACCAAGGAATCTAGTTCATCTTTCATCTCATTCATGTTCTTCTGAAACAAGATACTTTGGGAGTCAAGTCTTTTCAGGTGTTTACATAAATATATATATAAAGTGGATTTTGTGTTCTCTTTCCATGTAAGTAACAATTCACAATCATAATGTAAAGAAGAAATAAAAGCCCGTTGTATTGTACTTCAAGATGCTTCCCTGATGTACAGAATCTCCTTATAAAATAAATAATTGCATTGTCTATCAGTCTTCCTATCAATATTAATTATTAATGTATTTTAGAATTAAAAAAACAAACTATACTAAACAAACAAAAAAAGGAATAACAGAACAAAAATTCATTCATTCAATTTTTATTCAGCTAATGTTTATTAAATGCTTCTGATGAGTGACGCACTGCCCTGGACATTAGAGCTAGAAAGATGAGCAAAAGAGATATGGACATTTCCCTAATGTACCTACAGTCAGCCAAGTAAAATCACACTGTACAAGCTAAGGTGAGTGCTCTAGAAAAAGAAAGAAACTTGGATCTAGACTCTTAGAGTCTAGAAACTCAAGTATACACTTAAAGTACACTAAACCAGATCAAACCCAAACAAACAAAAAACTTGATAGAGGGTTAAGAAGAGATCCCCCCAAATAATATTTTCTTTACTCTGAAGGGTGGGTAGGCATTAATTTGCCAAGACAGAGCAGAGAAAGGAGTTGTAAGGAAGAGGAGGGAAAGGTGTGCAAAGTCACCTCTGGAGGAGAGAGGATGGTGCTATGGAAGGACTGAAAGCAAACAGGAAAAAGTGGGAGAAACACTGCGCCTAGGATGTTGGAAGCGGGAAGCAGAGGCAGATCACCCAGGACTGTGTTAAGTGTTTGGTTCTTTCTCCTGAAAGCAACAGTTTTGAAAGGTTTCCAGCTGTAGGCTGGCAGAATCAGATTTGCTTTTCAAAAAGATGGATCTGGCTGCTGAATAGAAACAGGCTAGAGAGCTCCGAAGGGGCTAGGGAAGGACTGGTTGAAAAGCATTCATCAAGGGGGTGGGATCAGTGTAGTGGCAGAACAGAAGTAGACAGACTCAGGGGGGAAAGTAGGTGACAAAACCAATTGACATACATGTGGGCTTATTAAAATGCATAAATTCATCCGTTTTATTAAAGTATGGCAAAGAATTTTTGACTAGTTACAAAACAAGTATACCCCTCAAGGAAAAGCATATTTTATTCACTGTTGTATCCCTGGTCCCTAGCACAGTGCCTAGCTCATAGTAGGCATTTAATAAATGTAGACCAAATGAAAAAATAAATGAATGATGCCAATGAATTATTGTATCTATTTTACAGAAACTCTCTGTTCACTTTTTAATTTTAACTAAAGCATAAGGAACTATTGATGAGAAAAAATGGAAGAGAGAGAGAAAGGGAGATGATTGCAAGAAAGAGAATAATTAAGACTAGCCTATATGGAGCACTCACTATGTGAAAGCTTCTAAATATGTTAACAATTCTAAATATGTTAACTTATTTACACTTCTCAAGAACCTATGACATAGTTTCTATTGCTTTGCCCATTTGCTCATTTACAACTGAGGAAATTGAGACTCAGAAAGCATAAGTGGTTCTCCCAAGGTCAGACAACTAATGAGTAGAGTAAAACCAGAACTCAGTCTTAGTCAGAAAGACTCCAGAACAACCAGCACAACAACTGTACTAGACTGCTTCCCACAGGAGAGAGGAAAAGGAACCAGATTCACATGGTGATAAGAGGGTTGGAGAGAAAAATGGGAAGGGATGTAAAGGATATGGAGAATCCAAAGAAGGAAAGATGCCAAATACCCAGAGAGAGAAAGGAGAGAGGAAGAGAGGGGACAAAAATGAGCCTGATGGGGAAACAGAGATGAGAATGTTCTGGTTAGGGAGGGCCAGAGGCAGGTGGGATCGTGGAGTCTAGAACTAGATGTGACTGAGAACAGAGACAGGCAGGACTGGCTTGGAGTAGACCCTGGGCCAGAGAGCAGATCCAGGCTGAAAAAAAAAAGGGTTCTCTTTTTTAATTTGTTGTTGTTGTTTTCAGGATATTGGAGTTTGGGGCCTGTGGTTCAGCTCTGAGAATAGCTGTGGCCCCAAACTGGCATAAAGGCAGGCAGAGGGCTCATCACGTACTACCTGTGAGGACTTATGTGATTGACAACGTCTCTGAACCTGATATTCTTCACCTATTACAAAGGGATGATCATATCACCTTCCAAATTTGCTGGAAGAAATGGAGGAAATGGATATAGAAAGTCTGGAATGTAGAAGGCCATCATAAATGATAGCTAAGATCATAACCCTCAACAACAGGCTTGTTATAGTAGACACTGTACCCCTCTGCTCTAATCAGAGCTTGGCACGATTCTTAGAATTATCCCTGAGAGGGCCAGAGCCTCCCAGAATATAGGAAGCATTAGTGGTTAAGAGTTTGTTTTTTTTTTTTTTTTTAATTTTATTTATTTATTTATTTTTGGCTGCGTTGGGTCTTCGTTTCTGTGCGAGGGCTTTCTCTAGTTGCGGCAAGTGGGGGCCACTCTTCATCGCGGTGCGCGGGCCTCTCACTATCGCGGCCTCTCTCGTTGCAAAGCACAGGCTCCAGACACGCAGGCTCAGTAATTGTGGCTCACGGGCCTAGCTGCTCCGCGGCATGTGGGATTCTCCCAGACCAGGGCTCGAACCCGTGTCCCCTGCATTGGCAGGCAGATTCTCAACCACTGCGCCACCACGGAAGCCCCGGTTAAGAGTTTCTACTGTGAAATAGATATGGTTCAAATTCCAACTCTACCATTAACTGCTGTGTGATCTGGAACAAATTACTTCACCTCTCAGAATATCATTCTTTATCTGTAAAATGGGGATTCACACCCATGACACAGGATGATTTAGAGAATAAAGAGAACAAGTGCATGTAAAATGCTAAGCACAGTTCCTGACAAATAGCAGATCTCCAATAAGTGATAACTCTCATTATTATGGCAATTATCAGAAAGACTAGAAAGCCTATAATGTGATTATTATGTGGAGAGAGAGAGATGTAGACCCAGAGAGGGAAAGGAACTTGAGAAAGTCTTTGGAAGATTGTGGAGACAGGCTTTTGAGGGATTTCTTCAGGTAATAGAATTGATGTGGAAATAACCCTGTGTGGGAGTGTCAGACTGCTCTCTGAAGACTCCTAGAGTCCACTGAAGGAATTGCAGGAGCAAGGGTCAGGGAGTATGGGCGGACACAGCCTGGGTCCTGGCCTCACTCCCACTCCAACCAGAGCTGACTTTATTTGTTGTTCATGTTTGGTCTTGGACACATGAAGGATTATGCCACCAAAAAACAGTTTTAAGCTGTTTTAGCAGAAGGCAAGAAAAGCCGTTCAAATTAAGGTGTGTGTGTGGTTAGGATAAAAAAAAAGTTGAAAACTCAGTTATTTTTCCACCAGAATGTAAACTCCATGAGAACATCAAGTTTTGTGTATTTTAATCACTGCTGTGTCCTCAAGGCTTAGAACAGTGCCTGGCACACAGTGGGAGGTCAATAAATATTTGTAGAATGAATGAATCAGCTAAACAAATGTTCATGCCTTGCAGTTTCTGTTGAACCATAGGTGGCAGAACAAATTCATCCCGTTGAAAAGCCAATTAAGAGTCATGTTAGTTAACGAGAGCTCCCAAACATTGATTTTGCTTGCTGAAAAAAATAGTCGATCTATGAGAGTAGGTTATGTGGTCCCCAGATTGATTGTGGCGTCGCTGCTGACCAGGCTGCCAAAAACAAAGAGACTCTTAGTTTTACTTTCGTTGTTTGGTGTGTGAAAACAAAAAATTAAGCAAACCAAATAGACTTTTATCCCAGTGAACCAAATAGTGGCTTTGTACATTTCTGTAACTCTTAGACACATTAAATAAAATATAAAATATTAACTATCACAAGTATAAGACTTTGCAATTTTTCACCCGATGTACAAAACAACTCCAAGAGGTAAATAGACAGGTGATATTAGCATCAATCTAATTCATAGATAAGGAAAATGAAGCTTAGTGAAGTTATGTGACTTGCCCAAGGTCATGCTAGTAAGTGCTGTGAACTGAACTTGCGCCCAGATCCTCTGATTCTATTCCTTGTGCTTCATACTGTTCTTCAAATGTTCTTTAGCATTATACTGTTTTTTAATTCTTTTATTGACATAAGGATAGCTGAATCAATCTAGAATGATCAGGCTTTCCATAAATTTGCTAAATAAATATATTCTGAGAAAACTTATTTATGTGTTTTTAGTGGGTGAATGTTTGATGATGAATGGTATATCATTTTAACCTTATTTTTTAATGATAGTATAATTACATGATTTCAAAAATCAAAATAATATTAAAACTTGTACACTGAGAAGTCTCATTTCCACTTCATCTCCATCAACCTCATTTCCTTTTGCCCTTATAGGCAGCCATGTAATAAATGAGTAACTTATTTAAGTGAAAACTGAAACTAAGACCATAGAGGAATATCAGTGAGTTTTATGTGCAGTGTTTTAGAGGGGAAAAAAAATGTTTAATAGGAGAATGCTTAATAACCTAGAGAATTAAGGAATAAAAAATTGTTGTTTCTTAGTTGGGTTACCATTTATATATGCTCCTCATATATTTAGATATTTTTCTCAAATCAGAAATAATTAGTATTACATTTTCTTTCAATGTGACTGTCATAATACCCAATATGCTGTGTAAATTGCCAAGGGATCACAATTTCTAAAAGAATCCTTCATGCAATTGTTCTTCATTAAGTAGTATGGTTTTTTTCTAGACAAATTTGGAACACTTACTATCCCCTAAAGAGGTCACTGGAGACTAAAGGGATCTTAAATCAGGGTTAAAGCCAATCCATTCCCTTGGAAATATGTGCAAGAGTTACCTAGTTTCATATAATAGATATCTTCATATAAAGATATTTAATAATCTTTATTACGGGATAGTGAATATATAAATTCCTCTTTGTTTAAGGTCACTCAGAAGAGTCTTTATAAGTGATTAACTTCTTTGTAATATAATCACACCCTATCTTATCCAAATTTTTAATATTTTCATTTTCTTTTAAATATTTAAATTTCCTAAAAATAGGTATCATTCATTGTGGGAGACTTTTCCAGGAAGCAAAAGGAGGAATGTTAGAGTTTTAGGATTAATTCTTAGCTATGGTGATTTGGCAATGAGCAGCAAAAACACAAAGCCTATTTTTTTTTTTTTTTTTTAAAGAAATTCACGTTCTTTTTTATTTATTTATTTATGACTGTGTTGAGTCTTCGTTTCTGTGTGAGGGCTTTCTCTAGTTGCGGCAAGTGGGGACCACTCTTCATCGCGGTGCACGGGTCTCTCACCATCGCGGCCTCTCTTGCTGCGGAGCACAGGCTCCAGACGCGCAGGCTCAGTAATTGTGGCTCACGGGCCCAGTTGCTCCGTGGCATGTGGGATCCTCCCAGACCAGGGCTCGAACCCGTGTCCCCTGCATTGGCAGGCAGATTCTCAACCACTGCGCCACCAGGGAAGCCCAGCCTATTTTTTTAAAGAAACACAATGGCCCATAAAATTGCAGACGAATAGTTGCTTTGGGTAACTATTAGTGAGAAATAATGAAAGTAGAGTGTCTACACAATCGTCAAAACACAGCTGACACAGTCCAAAGAAATGAAGATGTGAAGATTGTTGGGGTTGGGAGAAGGGTGGCGGGAGGACATGCTGAGAAAACTGCTGAGGAGGGGCTTCCCTGGTGACACAGTGGTTAAGAATCCGCCTGCCAATGCAGGGGACACGGGTTCGAGCCCTGGTCCGGGAAGATCCCACATGCCGCAGAGCAACTAAGCCCGTGCACCACAACTACTGAGCCTGCTCTCTAGAGCCTGCGAGCCACAACTACTGAGCCCATGTGCCACAACTACTGAAGCCCATGCGCCTAGAGCCCGTGCTCCACAACAAGAGAAGCCACTGCAATGAGAAGCGCGCGCATCGCAACGAAGAGTAGCCCCGCTTGCCACAACTAGAGAAAGCCCACGCACAGCAACGAGGACCCAATGCAGCCAAAATAAATAAATAAATAATTTTTTTTAAAAAAAGAAAGAAAACTGCTGAGGAAAATCACAGTTAGGAACACATTTTCCCCTCATTCTAGGAGATTTATGCATATTTAATTGTCTTATTGGAAACAAAGAAAGTGGATTTTCTTGTTGATCTTTTATTTGATCATTGTGTGGTTGTTGATGATATTGAAATATTACATATGCATTATCGTAGGGTTTTTCCCCTGAGCTGTTAAATTTCTCTCACAATTTGTGTTTCCTCATTGCAATTCTATCTTTGTCTTTCCTAATTATAAACCCCTCAAAAAAATTTACAGAGAGCTTGAGACTGTAGAACAAGCTATGAAGAAGATGCAAATATAATATCTGAATATAAAATACAATCTATTTATTTTATAAAATGAGAGTTGGTCTTTAGAATAAAATTTAAATGCACTTATTGAGCCTTATATGCTTTCATCTTCTGTGACTAGCAGTTATTACTCTCTCTGCCCAGAATTCCCTTTGTCCTTTGTTCACTTGACAAATTCTTTTTCTTTTGAAAAACAAGCTAGAGATCATCTCCTCCAGGAAGTCTTCCTGGCTTTCACTCCATCCCCAGTAGAGTAACTCTGCTTCCTACATGCTACCTCAGTTTCTTGTATTGTTGCATTTCTCTCTCAGTCTTGCAATTCCTACAAAGGACTGTCCAGTCTCTCTACAGACTATGAGCTTCATGGGGAAAGAGAGATACCACAGTAGGTAGTCAGTAAATGTTTAATGAATGACTCAATCAATCAACCAATGAAGATTTGAGTGCTGGTGATTTTTTTAAGCCTAAGCATCTTGAAAATGGGTTGGACCATGTGGAGAAGCTGATACTGGCTCTAAAGATAACAATAAAAATAAATGGTTGTGAGTTTCTGCTTTATATGACCATGAATTGTTCACATATTAAGAAGTGAACCAGGTTCAAGAACTCAAAAAAATCACAAATGATCAAGGAGAGAGTTGGTAACAACTAATAATGATAAATGTTATCATTATGGCTAGTGTGTCTCAATATTTACGTGTTATGCCATTTAATCTTCACAAACACTGTTACATTATTATCTCTGTTTTTCATATGAGGGAATAAAATCCCAGAGAATTTACATAATTAAGTGGCAGAAGCAAAATTCCAACAGTGGTCTCCCTGATTCAGGAGCCCATTTGGAACACCATGTTTCCAAGAGGGGCCAACAGTCAGATTTGAACTACCACACTTTGTGTCCTCACCTATTCCTCACTTCTTTAGAAAGGAGAAAAAGTCCATGGTCACACTAGTATAGATTTCACAGATTTGATAGCACTTCTCTTCAAAGCCTTATTAAACATGTTGTATGCATGGTCTTAAAATCTGCAAAGCTACATTATACTGCTGAGCCCTGGGGCTTTAGAACTCCCTTTTGCTCTAAGAGAGCACTTTTCTTAAATCTGGCAAGATGTTGCTTAATAAAATACACACCAAGTGTCTGAGCAATTGAAGGAAGAGAGTAGTGATTATGGTTTAGAACTGGATATAAAAAGACAGAAGATTACCACTGCAGTGAGGATTTCTGCATATCATTTGGTTTAAATGGAACTGTGATTAGGAAAAGAAAAAAGACATCTGAAAGGTCATGAAAAGAAAAATAGTAGCAATATTGAATTTCAACTAAGTGGATAAAACTGTGGCATTACAAATGGAAATACTTTCTAAAGCTCTCTACACTAAAGCATTTAATCTAAAAAGTACAAATGCCATAGGAAACTATATCTAACCTCTAAGATACAACATATTTTGTTGATAATTAATGAATTCTATTTGAATAAAATGACATCAAATGTATATAAATATATTGCTACGATAATGAACAGCTGAACTTTAGGCAGCAGCAAAACAAAGACATATAAAAGGGAGAAAAAATTATCAGAATCAGCAAAGAAAAAACCTGAGAAGGATGACAAGCAGGATGAATTTTATTGTCAGAAAATATGTATTATCTTTCTAGTCACAAACATGAGATTAGAGATATAATGGGTTTAATTACTGAGCTGCTAGAAAGTAAATATTTGGAAAAAAAACAAAACTTCTATAAAGAAAGACAGAAAGATGTTTGAGGACAGAACAGAAGTCAAAGACAGTACTTCTGCTACATTCTAGCTGCATGAACTTGGGAAAATTATTGAGCCTCTCTAACTCTCTCATCTGTGAAAAAGTGTTGACACCTTCTTCATAAGGTTATTTTGATGAGCAAGTCATAATTAGAACTCCTGGCTCGTAGAAAGTGCTCAGTAACTGCTAAGATAATGAAAGCCAATACTGCGAAGTACCTATAACGCCAGAGACTGTTCTGAGTGCTTTCCATATATAACCATGTAACCCTTAAAGCAAGCCCCTGAGATAGAGGCTACGATTGTCCCCATTTTAGAGATGAAGAAACTAAGGCACAGAAAGCCTAAATAACTTGTCCAAGGTCACACAGCATGGTAGTGGTGGGGCTCCAGTGTCCCTGTTCTTGACCATCATAGATAGCATGCTACCTATTCATACTAAGATGATAGCCTGTTTGAATTTCTCCATAGCAGTTATCACTACATATAATTATCTTACTTCTTTATTTGCTTATGGTCTTCCTTCTCCTATTTGAAAATAAGGTCTGTGAGAGCAAGAATTTAGACTGCTTTATTTATTAGTTTATCTTCAGCAACTAAAATACTGTTAGGCACAAAGTAGGTATTCGATAAAATTATTTATGATATGTTGAACTATAATTGTATTTACTAAGAAGAATGTTGAGAAATCATAAAAGATGATGAGAGAATTCAGTAAAAAATGTAAATATATATGTATATTATATATATATATATATAAAAATTAAGATTCTAAGAGATAATAATATGCAAAATCATTGTTAGTCATGAATCAGAAACACTCCCCAGGATTAACAATGACAGTTTATTTACAAAAGATAGCCTTGGCAAAATACAAGGCACATATGTTTTCCCTCAACTGTTGGTAACAGAATTAAAGACAGGCACGCAGTCTCATTTTTCCTCATTTTCCAAACTGATAAGAAGAAGGAACACAGTAGAATCCAGCATTGCCAGGGAGCACAAAGAAGAAATACCAGTCTCAAATAGTCTGACCTCTTAACATTGTGAAAGAAAGCATTCAGTGAAATACCCCCAAATTAATCTTACCCGTATTGTTTACAAGAACAAAATATGATAATAGTATTTACCAACATCCAAGTTGCCCAGCAAAGCACAATGTCAAGGAAGTAAAGTGGACATTATACGTTGCCAGTGCTCTCAAGATTACACATGGGCCTGCTTTTCTTTTATTATCCACGTCTACAGCCCAGGCGAGCGTACCCAGTCGCTTCATTGTGTGTATTTGAGTCGTGATTCTGATGCCTTTGCTTTCCATGGTAGGATCAGGCAACACTTTCCTACAGTAATACATGTATTATGCCTCCTTCATCCCAGCCCTTTGCTAGACACTGGGAACAAAGACTTCCCACTCTCAAAGGCTGAAAAAGCGAGGTCTAGTTGACTACCATATTTGCCTGAGGTATCTGTCAACATAATGGATCCTAATCCTATATTTGGGAAACTTCTTCTAACCTCTCTGTTGGAACTGAAGGCATGTTGGTAGTGGCAGATACCAGGGCCCAGATTTAGGCTCCTGTGCACAGTTTTGTGATTTCTGTTCAAAGCCAAGCCCAAATTCAAGGACTTCTTCCTCCCTGGATATAAAATAACAATGCAGGACCCAGCACTTTAAATCAATGTAATGTAGTAATAGTATGGAATTTAAAAAGAGAAATCACCTTTTCAAGACAGAAACTAAGCTATCAGGAGAATTAACAAAGCAAATCTGCTACCTCTAAGTGTTTCAATTAATTCCTCTAACAGTTAATTTAAAAGAAAAAGAATTTGCTGTTGATTCTGTGTCCTGTTAAGATGTTTAATTTCAATCCCAGAAGTTTGAGAGAAAATGGAGACAGTTTAAAAATTGTCTTAAACACTCTGATAAAAGAAATAGGTTGACACATAACTATGAAAATTTCCCTAGAGCTTTCTTTAGGCTACCTTTCTACAACACCAGAGGCCAGAAAAAAGGAAAAAAGGAACAAAGAAAGTCAACACATTTTCCCCAATATTAGTTCTTTCCAGCCTAGAAAAGGGGCAGCAGGGGAGGGAAATGTCATTTTAATACTATAATGGAACATGCAGTTTGGGGTAAAGTTTTGAATGGTCTTCCCAGAAACCTGGATCATCTCCAAGTCAGATCCAGGATGTGTGCTTTCCTATATGCCAACACCTACAGGGCAGGCTTACTGGCCTAAATTCTGCAGCCTGAGAGCTGACTTTTTCTCTTCCTGAGGCTGGGACAGACTGCAGACATCTGGCCTCAAAGGAGCTATGATTACAGTGGCTAAAATATTTAGAGAACACCTGCTGGGTGAATAAAGAGGCATTGTAGTGAAGGGGTCAAAGCAGAGATTCTGGAGCCAGACTCCCTGTGTTCCAATCCTAAATCTGTCACCTTTTAGCTATAAGACCTTGGGCAGGGTCCTTAACCTCTTGGTGCATTAGTGTCCTCATTAGTAAAATGGAGTTAATAATAGTAGATATTTTATAAGATTATTATGAAGATGAAATGAGTTAGTATTTGGAAAGCTCTTAGAATAGTGCCTTGAAGATCATAAGTCCTAGGTATTGATACATAGAGAGATAGAGTGACCCCCATCCAACATCCAGATCAAGGCAAGGTCCATGACATTAGGCTTCTACCTGCCCTACACACTCTTCTAGGGCCACTGGCATTTGTGATTTCCGTCTCTCTTAGCACCACTCATTCAAATTGCTCTAATCTGATTTTGCCTGCCCAGATGTGGTCATTGATGCCACAACCATACATTGATCATCTGTTACACATCAGCACTCTCTAGGTCCAGGAGCTGGGGGCAGTAGGGCCGCAAAGGGCTCCCCCAACCATCGCCCCCACCACCATGACCCCCACTCTGATTTTCCCAGCTCTTTCTGGTAGCCAGTGCCTGTATATGCTTCTGGCCATGTGATAGTGTTACTAGGATTTTGGATAAACTGGTGTGAGGCACTCTCCTATTCATTTAGAAATGGCCTCTCATTCCTAAACAACTCCTCTACAGTTAGGAATCCACCAAAACAGACCCTTGGCCAGGTTGGCTTACCTCCTGTTCTGAATCCCCTGGACTAGATGCAATGCCTGTTTCATAAATGGAAATACTTTACAAGAATTTGAGATCTGGCACAAAATAGACACTCAACATTTTTTAAATGAGTTGCTAATATGAAAGAACTAGAGAGAGAGGAAGACTATAACTCTGAGGGCAGTACTGGAGGGACCAATGAGCCTGTCTAGAGAGAAATTTCAAAGTAAGGAGTGGGATGTGGGTCCTGGAGTAATTAACCTTGAATCCAAAATGCAACTAATGTAAGATGTTGTGTTATTTTTTGTTCCATTAAAAAAGAAAAGAAAAACCCCCACTATTACAACAAGACACCATTGACTCTAAGATGCATCCCTTATTCAGAGACGTTAAAATGTGAAAAAATTTGCATTTTTCAGTTGATAAAATATGGTGATCATTCACATTTTCCCTGCAACTCACACAGTGGACAGTCACTTGACAGACCCTGGACTTTGGCATAAGTGAGATGGATTGTGATTCTGTGGGCCTCTCTAAATACTCATGATAACTTCACTCTGTGCATTCCTAATCAAGAAAGCAATTTGAATGCAAGTAATTGAAAGAGTGAAGTTACTACAGAAACAATCTTGATTCACACTAATTTAAAAATCAGACCCAAATTTCAGTTGTTTAAGTAAATTACTAAAATTTTTTTCCATTTTAGTGATACATCTCACTACCAATGGTGACAGATCAGCATGTAACCATACCATGAAGGAGAAGTGATGTCCCAAACTAGTAAGAGGGTATTATTGGAAGCCCTTTATAGGGGGCTTTGCCTTCAGGATTAGACAGGAAGTTTGCTTCTCAAAAGCCTTGGTGTATGGGAAGAGAAAAAATAAAACCTACTTGTTCTAAACCATATCACAACGCTGACCCAGATTTTCAAAGTTTCTAAGAAGCTGCCCCATGACAATACTTAATCTCTGTACTTAGGTTCACCGTCATCGTTATCATGAAAAGTACTACTGAACTCCTGAACTTATGGCACAGTCTAGCATGTATAGTCAATGAAATCTTCAGAACAGAATGGTAGGTAATGTAACTGGGATGCCACATCCTCCATAATGTTGCTGGAAAGCTATTGAAATTTCAGTAGTGTGACCCAACTGCAACATGGTCTTCCCTGTTCTGCGGGGTATTGTCAGACCAGACCCGCAAGGACCAGAGGCTTATTGAGAACATCTTTTTTTTTTTTTTTTTATAGCCTTTTTATTTTTATTATTATTTTTTTAAAATTTTTATTTATTTATTTATGGGCTGTGTTGGGTCTTCGTTTCTGTGCGAGGGCTTTCTCTAGTTGCGGCAAGCGGGGGCCACTCTTCATCGTGGTGCGCGGGCCTCACACTATCGCGGCCTCTCTTGCTGAGGAGCACAGGCTCCAGACGCGCAGGCTCAATAATTGTGGCTCACGGGCCTAGCTGCTCTGCGGCATGTGGGATCTTCCCAGACCGTGGCTCGAACCCCTGTGCCCTGAATTGGCAGGCAGATTCTCAACCACTGCACCACCAGGGAAGCCCAAGAACATCTTAAAATTGCTTTTTGAGTCAGCAATAGCTAACAGATTTTTGGTAACGGGCAGGAATAAAGGATCAGACATTTGATTCGCCAGGGAAATCTTATACTTAAGATAAAGGAATCCATCTTCCTCAAAATAATAACTAATATTTGCATCTGTCTCTTATTTAAAATGCAGTTTTACTTATCTCTGATCTTACTTGAGCCCTTAAATAGTCTGTGAGTCAGACTGTGGACTGTTGAGCTTCTCAAAGATTAGAGTAGTATCCTTTTCATGGGTTTTTGGTACTTGCTCAGTGCCCAGCATATGTAGTTACAATAACTCCCTGGTAGAGTCCAGGAAAAGTTTCAAGCCAAAGGAAAAAATCTCCACATGCAAATAAAAATAATTTTATTGAAACAAGATTGTTGAGCAGCTACCATGTCCTAAGCTCTGTGCTAGGTGGTAAGTTTACAAGGATGAATGAAACCTAGCTCCTGGACTTCAAAGGCCATGTCCAGTAGGGATCACACATCAAAGCATTGTTAGGGATGGTTCAATAGGAGGCAGCACAGGGGACTAAGAGACCTTTAGCACAGTCCTTTGCATTCAACTGGAAGGAGTCTGGGAGCAGTCAGTAATTGAAGTTGAAACCTGAAGGTTGACATTGGGAGCAACAGGAACGTGGGGAGAGGGAATGCAATTTAGACAGATAGCACAACATGTCTAAAGCCTCAGAAAAGAGTGAGCAGGACACATTTGTTCCAGAGACTACCACTATTCAATATAATTATAATCTAAGGTATAAGCTGAGGATTGGCCAAATATCAGTTGAGGTCCTGGCAGGAAATATCTGGTAGACTCAAAGTGAATCATTTGAAGAGAGTTTAACACAGGGATGACTTACAAAGGAGTAGACAAGATATATTAAAACCTAAGAGAGACTCCAGGACTATTAACTGCAGGGAACTGTTACCCTTACTAGTCTAGAAGGGACAAGAGGGGGAAGCAGTTACCTGAACCCACAGGGAAAGGTTCACCTGATAGAACTGGCACCCTGACGTGAGAAACCCATCAGAATCAATGCCCACTCTCACTGCCTTCCCGCCCTCTGATTTCCTGTTAGTGTTTTCCACTTGCCAAACCTAAGCAGAAGCCATGTGTGGTCCATGTTTATCAGCTTCCAGGCACAAAGCAGAGTGAAGAAGGATGAAGACTTGAGAGATCAACAAACAAAATGTATACAGCCTAAGTCTGAATTGGAAAAAATTGGGTTACCTTGAAGGGTCTTACACCCATGTTAAGAAGTTTATCCTTTATTCTTATAAGACAATGAGGAATATTCCAAAGGTGTTAAAAGACTACAGTGCGTTTTATGTGAACAGAGAGTTGGGGGAACCCTAAGATAGGTAGAGCAGTTAGTAAGCTGCTACAGTTGTCTCACAAAGAGATTGTGGCCGTGGAAATGGAGAGAAGGGACTGGATTTGTAACTGATTTATTTGGAAAAGGTTTTTTAGGATAGATGGAGAGAGTGAATTAGAGAGGACAGTAAGCAGGCATTGAACTGGAAGTCTAGAAAAAAGAAAGAGCATGGGTTTGGAATTTGGGTCTCAGCTTTTGCACTTATGCACTTAAAAGACCCAGGTCACTCAACCTCTTTGAGCCTCAGTTTTGTCATCTGTTGCTAATGAGAATTATAGCTGGGCTTCTCAAATTTGGCATTCTGTTCCTCTTCATTCACCTTAAACCTGGAGACAGTTTCTTCTCGCCAGGTACAGAGATTTTAGTGAACTGAGCATGTCCACAGGCTCACATCCTGAACATGTGAACTTCAGGAACTGGCAAGAAAGTCCCAATGATATTGGCCAGGCAAGAGGTTTGGGGGTATTGACCTTGTTTATTAAGCAATTCAAAAAACAAACAAAAAAACAAAAAAAGCAATTCCACTGTCAAAGCCTTAGTGTTTATGGAAGTGAATAGAAACCTCCTAAGCAGGGAGAGTGAGTAGGTCCTCTCTGCCCTCCAAAAATCACAGACCAAGCTTGATATCATCCATGCTGGGATGATTTAATATAACAGCTTCAGGAACTTCAAGACCCTCTTTCTGATGCCCTACTTGTGAGTTCTGGGATCTGGGAGCCGGACTGAGCTGGTAATTATTATCAGTGTTGTAATTACTAATTTGGGTTTCTGGGTACTCTTTACAGAACTTTCCCTAGTGAATAACAACAGGTTGGCTGGTCCACTTCAACTGCTGGGATAAATTTTATTGCTGAGATACTCATTTTAAACAACTATAAACACAAAACCCTCCAAAGTCCTCTCTAATATTCTATAATATGGGAGCAAGAGGACCCTCTCTAAGAGAGGGAAGTCACTTCTCAAAGAAACATGTGGTGTGGCAGTACAGCAGCATGAGTGTAACTAGTTGAACAATGAATTCAGGGAGGACCCACTGAAAATTGAAGTCCTACGACCAAAAATCCATAAAAACAGCTGGAAAACAAAGGCATTTACTGAAGTCTCCAAGGTCACAGTTGTATTAATTAAAAGAAAGCCTAGGGGGTCGACTGAATTTTGAAAAGAGCTTTTAGATGCCCCCATCTGATGGATGTTCCCTTGCTGTTCACCATGGGTGTTTGCACTCTCCAACCCCAAGCCTGTGCTGGTGCATGTACCTTGATTGGAATGTGCCCTCTGCCACTCTGCCACCCCCTTCTCACCAATTAGTTTCTAATCACCTCCTACAACCTGTCCTCCAAAAGCAGCTCTTCCTCAGTAAAACTTCCCAGTCGCCATCTTTCTATCTTTGGAACCATCACTGTGCTTTATCCATACAGAGAGACACTTGTGACTTTTTACTTTGTGTCATAGTAATATATGCACTTCTTTTTCTCTCCTTTAAGGCAGAATCTTTCTGATTCATCTCTATGAATCATTAAATACTCAAAGCATGTCTATCGCATAAATGAATGAAGCAATCAATTAACCACTTAATCAATCAATGAAAATAATGGACACATCTTTTTTTTTTTTTTAAAGATTTATTGATTGATTGATTGATTGATTGCTATGTTGGGTCTTCGTTTCTGTGCTAGGGCTTTCTCTAGCTGCGGCAAGCGGGGGCCACTCTTCATCGCAGTGCGCGGGCCTCTCACTATCGCGGCCTCTCTTGTTGTGGAGCACAGGCTCCAGACGCGCAGGCTCAGCAGTTGTGGTTCACGGGCCCAGTTGCTCCACGGCATGTGGGATCCTCCCAGACCAGGGCTCGAACCCGTGTCCCCTGCATTAGCAGGCAGATTCTCAACCACTGCGCCACCAGGGAAGCCCCCTGGACACATCTTTTGAAGTGTGCTTTCTCTGTGGCCATTGAAAGCATCTATTTTATGGTTTCTTCTCCACCAAAAGGTCAGCACGCATATCCATAAAGATATCATGTTGCAAAATGATAAACAGCCTAAGACATTATATAAATGGAATGGTACAGCTGCAGGCAGTATTATGAGTAAAGAAGAGGGAGATATAATCAAAACCAGAGTGATCAGCATAGGAAGTAGGATTGGAACTGTGATAATTTTTTTAAGTTACTTTTATTAAGCCCTTACTATATGCCAAGCACTGGGCTAGGCAGATTACGGGAATTGTTTCATATAATCTTCAAAGCAAGCCTATGAGGTACATACTTGTATTCTCTCCATTCTATGGATCAGGAAACTGAGACTCGAAGAGACCAAGTAATCTGCCCCAGATCACCAGCTATTAAGTAGCAGAGCTGGGCTTCATGTGTGACTCATGCATGACTTCATCTGTGCTGTCCTGGAGTCCAATAGGATTTGGATAAATGTGACTAGAGAGGGTAGGAGAGAGCAGCCTAAGCCCAAATCTGCAAAGGTGTGAAATGGGGACATGCCTGGTACACTTAAGGATCAAGGACTCCAGCCCACC
Organism: Balaenoptera musculus; assembly: GCF_009873245.2. NCBI lineage: Eukaryota > Metazoa > Chordata > Mammalia > Artiodactyla > Balaenopteridae > Balaenoptera > Balaenoptera musculus. Next base: position 47,742,095 of record NC_045792.1, read on the forward strand.
AGTGGACTGGCCAGGGAGGCATATATCTGTGGGGGTAATAAAATATGATGTACGTGATATTGCGGTTTATAATGAGAAATATAAATTTGGTCTTCATCCCCATTTCTGGTGTAGAGCTCCTAAAACCCTTGGAATTTCCTCTTTTGTTAGTGTTAATCAAGTGGATTTTGGACTGGATGGAAGAATGGGGGCTGGGGAAGTATAAGTAACAACCTGGACTTGACTTGTGATTGGCATTTGAAGTGGAAGGCAGGGCTTCCCTGGTGGTGCAGTGGTTAAGAATCCACCTGCCAATGCAGGGGACACGAGTTCGAGCCCTGGTCCAGGAAGATCCCACATGCCGTGGAGCAACTAAGCCCGTGAGCCACAACTACTGAAGCCCACGTGCCTAGAGCCCATGCTCCACAAGAGAAGCCACTGCAATGAGAAGCCTGCACACTGCAATGAAGAGTAACCCCCGCTCGCTGCAACTAGAGAAAGCCTGCACGCAGCAACGAAGACCCAACGCAGCCAAAATAAAATAAATAAATAAATAAATAAATTTATGAAGTGGAGGGCAATCTTGTGGGACTGAGCCCTTTAACCTGTGGAATCTGATTCTATCTCCAGGTATAGTTGAATTGTAGGACACCCACTTGGTATTTGAGAATTGTTTGGTGGTGTGGGAAAAAAACCCCACATATTGGAATTGATGACCAGAATCTTCATGTAGAAAGGAGTATGGGCCTTGAAAGTGAACAGCATTAAATGATAAACTAAGAAGCCTGGACTAGATGCTGATGAAAATGAGTGGGAAACTAACAAACAGAAGTGGCAGGTTTGGAAGATTAGTCTGGCAGTGGTAGGCAGAGTTGATGAGAAGCAAAGAGAAGCTTTTTTTTTTTTTTTTAATTAAGAGCTTCAGAGTCTTACTCCCAAAAAAGAAAAGTTTATAACCAACAAAAATTTTATTTGAACTTAAGTCTCTGTATGATTACCTCCATAGAGCCATTTTCTAACCTAAATTCTATTTGTGTCCTTGACTATGTCCTCGATTATGTCCTAATTATGTCCTTGACTCATAGTTGGTGACCACAGATGTTAGCTTCCTCTCTTGTGTTGACAAGGTCAGTGGTGGCTATAGACGTAGTGATCGGCATTCAAATACAGATGAACAGACTCCAATTTTTCTTTCTGACGAGAAAGGAGAGTGTGTGAGAGTGTTATACGAGTGTGTGTGTTTGTGTGTGAGTGTGTATATGGTCAGAGGAACTCTCCAAGAAGCCCTATAAACCCTTCATGAAGCCATCTCCTTTGAAAAACTCTGAGATCAACATGAGGCATAGAAGCCCTGGTTCTGATACCCACAAATTACGTAAAGGGTCTGCACCCTTGTCCCCAGTGTCTGAAAGGCTCCACCTACTCATCTCAGCCTCTATTTAAGGACACTTTGCTTTCAAACACAGTAGGTCGTCCCTCCCATTATGCTTTCAGTGGCTATCTTGGATCCCACTGAGTCCCTGGCTCACCTCTGTAACAATTCTAGGGCCACTTTGAGCCATAAAGTAGTCATTTGTTCAGTGATGACATTCTAGCTTTAAAATGTTTCAGAATGTGAAAACATTTATATTCAATCCAAATTGTTTGAAATATGTAAATTCATTGGAATTCAGTCAGGAAGAACCAAGAAAATATCAGGAAGTTTAAGGGCCCCCAGCTTTGGAATCAGACTGGCCTGGGTTTGAATTTCAGCTCCACCACCTACTGTACAGACCTTGGGAAAATTGCTTAACCTTTCTGAGTCTCAGATTCCTCAGGATGAAAATGGGGATCATATAAGTACCACAAAAGTAAGCTATGTAAGTGAAACAATGCAGATAGAACTTCCTGATAGATAACCAAGCACAAAATAAGCACTCGGTGAATGGGAGAGATGATAGCTATCATCATTTGGCACACGTGCACTTTATATAGAGATAGTTCATACAAAAGCTATGACATATTTCCATATTAATTCTTTATATATCTGTAGTGCCTAAAACATAGTCTGACACATAGTATATGCTCAATAAATATTTGCTGAACAAAACTGAAAGGCTAAATATAATGGTTACTTTGTCATACAAATGTTATATTTTATGGTTAAGAATAAACTCTAAGACTCCCTAAGGATGCTCTTTGTGATGGTCCCCAGTATTAGATTATAAAGATAGAAACTTTTTGTGTTTGTTTATATATTTCTTCAAAGCTTTTTTGGATTACATTTATCGAGTGTCATACACTTCTATGGTGTCAGACACTGTTCTAATGCTTTGCATGTATTAGCTCATTTAATCCTCACAAGAACCTGGAGAGGTTATTATCTCCTTTCGCAGATGAGGAATCTAAGACATCAAGATTTAAAGCAATCCACTCAGGCTTACAACTTTAAAGAGGGAGATCCAGGACTCAAACCAGGAAGTCTAGCTTCAGGTCCTGGACTTGAAACTACTGTAGTATCTCTCCATATGATTTTATTGTTGTTTTTAACCTAAAAACTCTCAAAGTTGGCAACATATCTTAGTCTTCCAAAGTATGGTAAAAATAAATGCATTTGGCAATATTATATACTTAGCTACTATATAATTACCCTGGGTGAATAGCTATTTGCCCACTTTAGCTCAGGAAACATTGTAAGTTCACACTTGAGAAAGAAATTTGTGGCCCACCAGGCAGTGACAGGCCCCAGTGAGTCATGGTTCTGAAGCAAGTCGTGCTTTCTGGATTTCACTCTGGGCACTTGAAGTGAGGGTTGTCTCAGCTAACTGCAGGTGGATGGTGCCCCTCCACAATGACACTTGGAGATATTCCTTCCGCTCTAGGGTTTATATAGTTAACCAAAGAATTCGTTGAAATGAACTAAACATGCTGAGGAATGAATAACACATAGTTTAATCTTTTACTGAAGCAAAAATATATACAGTAGAACGTTGATATTTTCAAAATTCATTTTCAGCTCTTTAAGTGTGACTCTGAAGGTCCATGGCTTGTAGTAATTTGTAATTTTGTTATAAGGATGTGGAGGTACTCTTAATTAAGAGTAAGTCTACTTACTTCTTACTAAGGGTAAGTCTACAGTAAAAGAGTCTACTGACCACCCAAATCCACTTTAAAAAAAAATGTTTATTGGAGTAGTTGACTTACAATGTTGTGTTAGTTTCAGGTGTACAGCAAAGTGCATCAGTTATACATGTACATATATCCACTCTTTTTTAGATTCTTTCCGCATATAGGCCATTACAGAGTATTGACTAGAGTTCCCTGTGCTATACAGTAGGTCCTTATTAGCTATCCACTTTACATATAGTAGTGTGTATATGTCAGTCCCAATCTTCCAATTTATCCCTCCCCCACCCTTACCCCCTGTTAACCATAGGTTTGTTTTCTACATCTGTAACTCTATTTCTGTTTTGTAGAGAAGTTCATTTGTATCATTTTTTTAGATTCCAGATATAAGTGATATCATATGATATTTGTCTTTTTCTGTCTAACTTACTTCACTTAGTATGATAATTTCTAGGTCCATCCATGTTGCTGCAAAAGGTATTATTTCATTCCTTTTTATGGCCGAGTAACATTCCATTGTATATTTGTACCACATCTCCTTTATCCATTCATCTGTCTATGGACATTTAGGTTGCTTCCATGTCCTGGCTATTGTAAATAGTGCTGCAATGAACATTGGGGTGCATCCACTTTCTAGAATAATCTTGTTCTCTTCTCATCCTAATTACATGGTTACTCCCATACTTCTTTGTGAAACAACACCACCACCAAAAAAAAAAAAAAAAAAAAAAAAAGGCTTAGGAAAGAAATTCAGGGAAGAGAACAGAAAGAGACAGAAAATTATTTTCCTTTGTCAGAAAGTAGAATTCCTATGGTGAGAAGGGTGGGCAGGACAACTATTATGGGCTAAAAATGTTATCTGCTAATTTGGAGATCGTGGATGATCTGGGGATGGCTGGCTGAGGAATGCCAAAGGTCCACTCTAGCAAAATGCAAAATCTGTGGCTCCTCTAGAACTATAACCGCAGTGCAGTTCTGGTGTTCACTACTATCCCCTCTTCTGCTGATTGCTGACACGACTTGCCATTATGATCTAGGAATCAGTCATCTTTGTCTTGGTCCTGGTCCAGGGCTGCCTCTCCGTTATCTGCCTACTTCTCTTCTGTCTCTGCACTGGTCTGTTCCCCAGACACATGCACTACAGAGAATTCTCAGCCTTCATGTATAAGATCAGAGGATACGTTGACCGAGTTGGCCTTCACTGCCATGTTTGCATAGTGCTGACCATTAGTGTGTCTATTTGCTATCCCACAAACGGTGCAATCTAGAGAACTGAGTAGTTATGGCCGTCTCTGCTGTAGTTCTGCTGATATTTCTGTTGTAGCTGTTCACAGCAAAACACTTTTTTTTTCTCTGCTGAGACTATGGGAGCAAATGCTGTGTAGATAATCCCAACTTCAGCTAGGAAGACAGTCAGTTTCCGTCCGCCACCAGAAAAGTCTCTCCTCTGCACCTCTTCCTCACCTGGAAGACTTTTCTCTATAGTCATTTCCCATGCCTCACTGTCTCTCTCTTTTCCCTTCCTCTCAGAAGCAGAGTTGTATTTTAAATGGTCTAATAACTGACCCCTGGGGTTGTGTGGTTAACCATTTCATGTCCACTTACACATTTATTGCAATAGCTCAGGTTCCTGGCCAGTAGAAATGTGTGCCCTTTAATCTATTTAATCAGTGACCATTGAATTTTAGGGACTTAGAAATCAAAGCAATATTTGTTGAGTCTGGAGAAGTAATAGAATATCTTTACATTTATCCTTTGTTAATAAATCTAACTATATTTTCTAGGTGCTTAGAGTCTATTATATTTAAAATGCTGTGTATATATATGTGTATGTACATTTATATTTATATATGTGAGAATATTAAGTTGAAAGCACAGTTGTCATCAAAATCATGCCTACTATTCACTGTTTGCTTATAGACATCATCTACAATCATATCGCATATTCTCAGCATCAGATTGGACTTGCTTTTGAGTAGTTTAAAACAGTTTTACAGTCACTCATCCAATGCATAATTTATGTTGGATATGTTAAAAAATAATTAATTGGTAAAAAATATTAGCTTGTATTATTTTTTAGTTTTTTATTGTATTTATTTATTTTAACAATCTATATTAAATAAAATATTGCTTTATTTACATAATCTTTGAAATAAGGTAAAAGTAGATAAGACCTTGCAACACACAATTTACCTTTTGAATATTAACCATAGGTAATATTCATTTAAATTTTCTCATAAACAAATGGATCTGACATTTAAACTCTCCTGGTATTTAGCAGCTAGAAATATGTTCCAAAGCTCACCTAAAGTAATTTTCATTTTTCCGGAAGCAAGTTAACTTTTTTTCCCGTTTTTTATTGAAAACCATTACAGCAATTAGAAGAGCATAAAATTATAGATTAAATTATCATTGATGTTAATTTATATCTTTTCCATCCTGGATCTTATGTTTGTAAACATTGTCCCTATAACTACCCTTCATCATTCTCTATGGTTTCTCATTAGTACTTCTTTTTCACATGGCGAATTATTTTCCTGTATCTTGTATTTCAGTGAAATGCTCATATCTCTTGCTTGACATATTTTAGCAGTCACAGATAAGGACCTTAATCATTGGTTTCCCCCCCCAGGATTCTCTAATCATCAAGTCAGAGGCCAGAAAAGCAGGCACTGAAGTGAGGAATATGAAGTGATCATGAGCAATAGGTCCTTAATTTATTTAACATCAGTGAGGCCAAGAGCCCTCTACCTTCTCAATGCAAATCATAAATGTTCTTGCAATTAACCCACTTTAATTAGTAGATGCACTGCTTCTCCATAATGCATGTCCTGAACATGGGCAATTTCAACACAATAAATTGAACACAACTAGGCAAGACAGAAATCAAATTCATTATTTGTAATCCCAATCCTCTTATTGAACATATTTGACATTTAATGTAAAGTAGGAACTCCAATGAGTATTTGTAAATGAGTATTTATAACATAGTAGATACTCTGAACCTATTTACAAAACAGAAATAGGGTCACAGACATAGAAAACAAACTTATGGTTACCAAGGGGGAAAGGGGGGGGGAGGGATAAACTGGGAGATTGGAATTGACATATACACACTACTATATATAAAATAGATAACTAATAAGGACCTACTGTATAGCACAGGGAACTCTACTCAATACTCTGTAATGACCTATATGGGAATAGAATCTAAAAAAAGAGTGAATATATGTATATGTATAACTGATACACTTTGCTGTACAGCAGAAACTAACACAACATTGTAAATCAATTAAACTCCAATAAAAATTAATTTTGAAAAAAGTTAATGTTAGAAACTCTACCCTCCTCCATGCAAAGTAAGTCAGCATTGATTTTAATAAATATTTTTTCTACCAGAAGATAGTCTACTAGTATAGAATTAATATAGTTATTTGAATAATTCAGGACAAATTTCCCCCAATTATAAACCCAACATTTTTTTTAACATCTTTATTGGAGTATAATTTCTTTACAATGGTGTGTTAGTTTCTGCTTTATAACAAAGCGCATCAGCTAGACATATATCACCTATCTCCTCCCTCTTGCGTCTCCCTCCCACCCTCCCTGTCCCACCCATCTAAGTGGTCACAAAGCACGGAGCTGATCTCCCTGTGCTATGTGGCTGCTTCTATTTTACATTTGGTAGTGTATATATATATGTCCCAGCTTACCCTTCCCCCTCCCCGTGTCCTCAAGTCCATTCTTTACATCTGCGTCTTTATTCCTGTCCTGCCCCTAGGTTCTTCAGAACCACTTTTTTTTTTTAGATTCCATATATCTGTGTTAGCATATGGTATTTGTTTTTCTCTCTCTGACTTACTTCACTCTGTATGACAGACTCTAGGTCCACCCACATCACTACAAATAACTCAATTTCATTTCTTTCTATGACTGAGTAATATTCCATTGTATATATGTGCCACATCTTCTTTATCCATTCATCTGTCAATGGACACTTAGGTTGCTTCCATGTCCTGGCTGTTGTAAATAGAGCTGCAATGAATAAACCCAACATTTTTAACTAAGCCAGTTCCATGTTTAGGACAAAGACATCTTTAGTAGGGAGAGGAAAGAAAGGGGAAGAATGGGGTAGAGGCAGGATTCAGTTGAATTTTCTATTATTGTCTTCTTTCTCTATTTCACTTGGCACATAACTCCATAACTTAAAGCTGAGAAATAGGCTCTAGATTTATAAAAAACATTGATGACTCTCCCCTAGGTGACTCTTTTATCTTTCTCCACTTACTTCAAACCTTTAAGAACTCCTTTCTCACTCTCACTCTCAGCTGTTGAGCTTGTTTTCTGTTTTCTTGAAAAAAAAATTTGGTTAATCAAAAGAGAATTTCCACAAGCTGCCACCACCTTATCTGCCTACTTACCTGCATCTGTGACTTCTCTCCTGGAACTGTGGATGGACTCCCTATGTTTCTGGCCAAGGCCTTCTCCTTTCTCTTAATCAAGGAGGCATTGATTCAGTAATTCTGTCTCTCTTTCGCATTATCAACATTTCCCTCTTCAGTGGATCAATCCCTCCAGAGAAAAATCACACTATTTCTCCCGTCTTAAAACAACCAAACAAACTTGCTTTACAGCAAGGCTCATTGGAAAAGTTCTCTTTGTGTGTCCCATTTCTCTTCTTCCACTCCTTTGAATCCATTCCATCAGGTTTTCACCCCCACCACTCCCCAAAGCTGCTTTGTCTTCTCAATGTCACAAATGACCTCTACTGTCACTTCTGTGTGTCACCTTCTCTATCAGCAGCATTTGATATAGTTATCCACTCTTTTCTCCTAGAGATACTTGTATCACTTGGCTTATATGACCCACACTTGTATGATTTTTCTTTCTGATTTTCAATTCCCAATTTGTTTGTGGATTTGCCCTCATTTCCAACACCTATGATTTGGAGTGCTCCCGGGCTTTGTTCTCTCTTTAATATCTATACCTCGTCCCACATTGATCTCATCCTGTCTCATGATTTTAAACTCCATGTCTATGCTAAGTCTCTCTGCTGGCTGAAGTCTCGGCACTGGAACTCCCCCAAGAGCTCCAGATCCATGTTCAACTTCCCATTTAACTTCTCTACTTGGTTGCTAATAGGATCTCAAATGTAACGTATCCAAAATGAGGCTCTTAATCTTTTATATCCTACTACCAGCAACTCTTACAATCTTTCCCACTGCCATGGAAAAACTTCATTTTTTTTTGGTTGCTCAGGTCAAAACACTTGGTGTCATCCTTGACTTCTTTCCATCTCTCATACTTCACATATGGTCCATAAGCAAATTCTATCAGCCACACGTTAAATCTATATCCAGACCGTGACCATTTCTTAGTGTCCTCTTCTTTTCCTCCTAGTCCCTATGACTATCATTGCCTGAATTATTGCAAATGACTCCTAATGGTCTCCTTAACTATGTCCTTCCCCCCTTCAATCTATTTTCAGCACAAATGTATGTTAGATCATGCCACTGATCTGCTCTAAGCCCCTCCTATCCCACTCAGAGTAAAAGCCAAATTCTTACTCTTGACCTCTGAGATGCTGCATGTCAGCAGTAGCTTTGTTTCTAGCTACTCTCCCTCTGGTCTCTCTGGTCTTGTCTGACTGGCCTCCTTGCTGTTCCTCTGACACACCAGGCACATGTTCATATCAGGTCCTTGCTGGTCCCAGCAAAGAGGGTTAGCTAGGAAGATTCTTTCCTGAAGTATCTGCATGGCCACCTTTCCTCAACTCTTTATTAAAGAGTTAGCTTCTCGACATACAGATGGCCAAGAAGCACACGAAAAGCTGCTCAACATCACTAATGATTAGAGAAATGCAAATCAAAACTATAATGAGGTATCACCTCACACCAGTTAGAATGGGCATCATCAGAAAATCTACAAACAACAAATGCTGGAGAGGGTGTGGAGAAAAGGGAACCCTCTTGCTCTCTTGGTGGGAATGTAAATTGATACAACCACTATGGAGAACAGTATGGAGGTTCCTTAAAAAACTAAAAATAGAATTACCATATGACCCAGTAATCCCACTACTGGACATATACCCAGAGAAAACCATAATTCAAAAAGACACATGCACCCGAATGTTCATTGCAGCACTATTTACAGTAGCCAGGTCATGGAGGCAACCTAAATGCCCACCGACAGATGAATGGATAAAGAAGATGTGGTACATATGTACAATGGAATATTACTCAGCCATAAAAAGGAACGAAACTGGGTCATTTGTAGAGACATGGATGGATCTAGAGACTGTCATACAGAGTGAAGTAAGTCAGAAAGAGAAAAACAAATATCGTATATTAACACATATATGTGGAACCTAGAAAAATGGTACAGATGAACCAGTTTGCAGGACAGAAATAGAGACACAGATGTAGAGAACAAACGTATGGACACCAAGGGGGGAAAGTGGTGGGGCGGGGGGTGGGGGGGGTGGTGGTGTGATGAATTGGGAGATTGGAATTGACATGTATACACTGATGTGTATAAAATAGATAACTAATAAGAACCTGCTGTATAAAAAAATAAATAAAATAAAATTCAAAAATTCAAAAAAAATAAAAAATAAAAAGTTAGCTTCTCACTGAGAATTTTCCTCCCTCCACAGTATACAGACACTTTATATGCCACTTGACTGCTTTTTGTTATTATCCTTTACATTTATCACTATCAAACATATGTTTTATTTATCTAAATGTTTTTCTGCTCCCTCATTAGAATATAAGTTCATTGGGGGCAGGGAGTTTATCTATTTTCCTCATTGTTAAATCTCTAGTGCCTAGTAAAGTACCTGGTATATGAGGAAGGGAGTAATCAATGAAGCTTATTAAATGCATAAAGGAATAAATGAACTCTTTCCACTTCATACCTGGACTATAAGCTAGAAGTTATATGATGCCAGGATACAATAAGTCCCAAAGTACCTTTTGAATCATTATTGAAAAAATAAATCATATTTAGTATATTCTCTATTTTTAATGTTATTTTTTTAAGGTCAATGTTGGAAATCTAACTTTCATGGGACCCTTGGTTTTCTCCTGAGGAGACAGCACAGTGTATATATAGATGTCATTAAATTATTTGTTCAAATGAAATATTTTTTGACAACCATATTATGTAAAACAGATGAAAGTAGAGATGATTGTAGGGTACAGGAGGGAATGGAGCCTCTCTCAATTGCTTCTATGGCACCTCAGACCAGAGTTTACAAGTAAGGGAGTCTATGATCATTTATTCAAAAAGACCTATTATTCTACATATAACAATTCTTATTGGTCTGAATAATTGATTAACCAGATGAAGCCATTCTTTAACTGTCCTAGATATCACTGTTATTAGGAATGTTAAGGAAATACTGCGCATAATTTTTAATAGAATTATATGTGGTCAATGGTGCCAGCTGCAGAATACCTCCTAGATTTCCAGAGGGAATTCCCATAGGGAACATAGAGAACAGTAGGCAAAGTCACATTCTTTATTCCTAAATGAGTTTTAGCCTTAAATCCTAAGGATAGTGAGCTGGGTCATATGAAAATCTTAGAGGTTTGTCTTGATGCTTTGGCTTAAAAACCAGAGCCAAAACAAGCCTGAGCATTTTTTCTGGTGACCTCTTTTGGACTTTGTCCATGATTTTTCCTTAGCACAAATCAGACTTCTCCCTTCCTGAGAGTGACAGGGAAACATGGGTCTAATTAGTTCATGACAATCTGATCCCAGAGAATCGTGTTTATTCAGTAACACAGGTGGTTATAAGTAGGGCAGTCTTTGTGATTAATAGCAACATAAATCTTACTAGGAAGCAAAGAAATGCTTCACTTATTTTATCTCATGGGGTCAGGCTTTATGGCCATTCTCTCTCTGGAATAAAACTGCAATATTTACAAGACATGCCTGTAGTAGACAATTTAAAAGTGTCTGCCAGTTTCCTCCATATATGTCCCTACATACACATTGATAAGAAATAATCCTATTTCACTATGCACAGCTAGATATGAACCAAAATTAAAGTATCAGCATCCTTCCTGGGATTTGAAATTGGGTCTTAGAGGTATTCATCTCTCTCTGTTATGCTCGTGCTTAAACTCAAAGATGACATAAAGCTGAGACAGGGACCAGAGCTGGAGCTGCTGTGTCAGGCCACGTGTGTGGAGAATGTGGGTCCTCAGAGGGAAAGAAGAATGGAACTGACACAGGAGAGAAACAGGAGGAGACCATACAGCAAGAGAGAGACAAATGGTGGAGACGATAACTGAAAACTCCATTTCTAGACTCTTTCAAGGTCAGATTCCACATCTTTCCCTTGGGTTCTTAGAGCTGACACCTATATCCTGATAGTAAAATTCCCACTTTAGCTTAAGCAGTTTGAATGAGTATCTGTTTTCAGATACTTAGGAGCAATAAAATTGTTCCTAAAACAGATACTATTATGACTACACCTTCAAGAAGAAAGGCAAAAACTCTGCCTTTCTGGCAGCTATGACTTGATCCTATGGCCTTCCAGGCTAATCATCACTGCTACCTCTCATCATAGTTGTGCTACTAGAATTTCAATGTGGTAGCCGCACATGTCTAGAAGGATCTCTCCCCTGTGATGGCCAGCCCCACAAAAGCCGTATATGGAGCCATGACCAGTGATGAACTGGTCTACAGCTGCTGCAGAGTCAGGCAAAACTTCATGATTGACCAAAATCTATGTAGTATCTTTTCCATAAAACGTTAGAGTTAGAAAATATTTTAGGACTTCCCTGGTGGCGCAGTGGTTAAGAATCCACCTGCCAATGCAGGGGACACGGGTTCGAGCCCTGGTCCGGGAAGATCCCACCTGCTGTGGAGCAACTAAGCCCGCGCGCCACAACTACTGAAGCCCGCGTGCCTAGAGCCCGTGCTCCTCAACAAGAGAAGCCACCGCAGTGAGAAGCCCGTGCACCGCAACGAAGAGTAGCCCCCGCTCGCCGCAACTAGAGAAAGACTGCGTGCGGCAACGAAGACCCAACGCAGCCAAAGATAAATAAATAAATAAATAAATTTATATATAAAAAAAGACAAAGTTTAAAAAAAAAAGAAAAAAGAAAATGCTTTAAAGATAAATACATCTGATGTTTTCAAAGCATAAAGATAACATTTTCTTTCATTTCTTTCATTTCAAATGAAAAACAAAAACCAAAAACTCTGCACAATTGCTACTTCTTATTTGGGTGGGGGCGGGGAATGAAGAGGGAACAAAGTTGTAGAAATTATATTTTGGAGGTAAAATGAAGAATTAACATACATTTTCTAATGCCAATATAAATAGTACACCTAAAACTTACCCTTCAACTATATGCAAAAGGAAGGAGAAAGATGCAAGCAGTCATTTTGAGAGATTTAAACATCACCTTCTTGTTATAAACTTTTAAGAAAGAAAATACTTGAACACATTTAATTGTTGAAAATTAAATTAATCTAGGAGAGAGGGAGAGGTTAAAGATAAAGTGAGTGAATAATAGGGAGAGTAAGATCTTGGAAGAGACAGGAGGTTTTGGAATCAAAAGCAGAAGTGGAAGGATTAGGGTAGAACAGGAAAGCTAAATCCAATGAAAGTTTGTAAATTTGGTTTAGAGATAGTGTTACACACCTTTCTCCCACATCCCCCAAATCTGAACACTTCTTGCTATGTAAAGAACACAACCAATAGAATCTATTTTGACAGCATCTAGCCAGGCTTTTATTCTACAGTATGCCTCACAAGCACTGAGAATATATGTAGCATTAAATCCTATAAAAAGAGCCTCAGGATTAGTAGATGAGTTGATCAAGATACATGGGAAGCAGACTCAAATGTTGATATCCAGAGAGTTTGGGAACTGATTAGTATTTTCAGTTGTTTTTGCTAATTGCTAATGACAGGTATGTATATTATAGCATCCTAAGAAGACTAGCTGGCATGGAGCCAGCCTGGATTAAAATTCTAAGCAAGGAAAGTGAATTATTCTTTCCCTCAACATAAAAGGTTCTGGAAATTAATCATTTTACTTCAGAATGAAATCTGATGGCTACAGGACGGGCCTGGGCAGCTAACTTAACATAGTTCTAGCTGCTGTGTAGGTGGAATAAAAAACTTCCTGAAACCCTTGTTTATAACCAAAGCCTGGTGCCAAAGAGTTGTCCCAGACTCCCAAAGGTGCTGAATCATAAACATTCATGAGGCATTTTCTATGTCAGTATTTTCAGCTATCAAATTATAGTGGTAATGGATCCAGAGACGGAAAGGCTGCTTAGGATTTCCAGAATTCTAAAAGCAGATGATCTCTGGGTCAGGATGAAACCATCTGTGTCCAGAACACACTGTAAAATCACTCTCTGTTATGTGAGAATGACTATGCCTAGGGGAAATGTATACGTGTGAGTCGGTCATTTCTTGATACAGAGGGTGGTGATGTTGACTTCCACATTCAGCATCAAAAATGAGTTCATATATTTGCCAAAAAGTGATACCTTACAAGTTGAATTCCTTATAAAGCACAGTGCTTGAATTGTATCCCAGCCCTGTACTCACGTGTAGAACCACAGGTCACCATGCGATTCAGTCAGAGTTCATACAGAAAATAAAAACCATCCTGTGACGTTTCAAAGGGAAGAAATGTAATACAGGGAATTAAATGTAGTATCACTGAAGAATTGGAAGAGTAGGAATTAGGAGGCTGTAGATGGATTGAAGTCAAGAACATACCACTATACTTGCGACCTAGAGACAAGGGCAAAAGGATTAGGAAGCAGTTGCTATATTCTCCACCACCACAAAACTGCCTCTTAACACTCAATTCTGGATGATCTTGCAGACAGCAGAAAGACAAGAGAAAGAAGGCCTCTTTCTTACTTTAGCCTTCTAAAAAAATACAACAGAAGAGCATCTAACAGTGGGAACTCAATTTGTATCATGAACCCTAGCTGGAAGGGAGTCTAGAAAATGTTGTATTTAGCTTTCCAGCCTCTGTAGTAACAAAATTCCATAGAAAGAAGTAAGAATAGATGCTGAGGGCTGACTGATCCTACCCACTACCTCATAATAAAAATAGCCAACCTTTACTGAACATTCACTGTTTCCTGGGTACTCTACCTATTTTCACTCATGTAATCCCCATAGCAACATGATGAGGTACGTGCTGTTTTTATCTCCAATTTACAGACAAGGAAACAAGCATTGAGAACATAAGCTAGCTTGTCCAGGGTCATATACCTTGTAAGTGGAAGTTCCAGGATTCAAGCCAGGCAATCTAGCTCCATTAACACCTAACCCTCCACGGAATTGCCGTTTATATAATAGCTGATATTTTGCCTTTCATGTAACATCTAACACTTTTCTACTCTTTTATAGACTTAAAAGCACAAAACAATGTACAGTAAGTCCCCTACACACGAACGGGTTCCATTCCAAGGTCGTGTTCATAAGTCCAATTTGTTTGCAAGTCCAACAATGTTAGCCTAGGTACCCAATACAATTGGCTATATAGTACTGTACTGTAATAGGTTTATAATACTTTTCACACAAATAATACATAAAAAACAAACACAAAAAATAAAACATTTTTAATCTTACAGTACAGTGCCTTGAAAAGTACAGTAGTGCAGTACAACAGCCGGCATACAGGGGCTGGCATCGAGTGAACAGGCAAGAAGAGTTACTGACTGGAGGAGGGAGAGGAGGTGGGAGATGGTAGAGCTGAAGAATCGTCAGCAATAGGAGACGGAGGGCAAGCTGCAATTTCACTTACGCCTGATGTTGATGGCACAGGTTCTGGTTCCTTGTTGGATTCAATTCTATCTACCCTCTTGGAAAAACGATCCAGTGATGTCTGGGTAGTGGCTCTTCTTTTCTCATCATAGATGACACGGTAGCACTGGATTGCATCCTGAACGGCTGCTGCAACCTTCGTGTACTGTTCTACGTTCGGGTCCTGTGCCTCAAAAACTAACAGTGCCTCCTCAAATAAAGAAAATCCCCTCGCCACTTCCTGCATCGTGAATCTCTTTGGTTCTTCGGTTACTTCTTCCTCTTGTCGCTCCACTCTCTCAATTATTTTCACTTTTGTTTCCATCATTATCGCCTGGCTTCCTAGCAGTAGCAGCTTACATCACTGCTGCTTTTATGCTTGCTTGCAGACATCCTGGGCTTGAAATAAAGATACCATACTACTGTACTCTATACAGTACTGTACAGTAAAGTACACAAAAGCACAACCACTTGTAGAGGATGCATGCACCTGACAATGTACGCCAGACACGTGAACTAGCTTACGTGATCTGACATGCGAACACATGTTCGCATCTTTGAAAGTTCGCAACTTGAAGGTTTGTATGTAGGGAATTTACTGTACAAAAAAATCTTATCTCCCAAGTAGATGGGAAATCTTCATAGGAAACTAAGATATTGTCAGAAAGCTTTAGGGTGAGTATGGAGTTAATATAGGAGGGTTTATAAGGACCTAATGAAACCTAAAAACTTTTGCACAGCAAAGGAAACTATAAACAAGATGAAAAGACAACCCTCAGAATGGGAGAAAATATTTGCAAATGAATCAACGGACAAAGGATTAATCTCCAAAATATATAAACAGCTCATGCAGCTCAATATTAAAAAAACAAGCAACCCAATCAAAAAATGGGCAGAAGACCTAAATAGACATTTCTCCAAAGAAGACATACAGATGGCCAAGAGGCACATGAAAAGCTGCTCAACATAACTAATTATTAGAGAAATGAAAATCAACTACAATGAGGTATCACCTCACACCGGTTAGAATGGGCATCATCAGAAAATCTACAAACAACAAATGCTGGAGAGGGTGTGGAGAAAAGGGAACCCTCTTGCACTGTTGGTGGGAATGTAAATTGATACAGCCACTATGGAGAACAGTATGGAGGTTCCTTAAAAAACTAAAAATAGAATTACCATATGACCCAGCAATCCCGCTACTGGGCATATACCCAGAGAAAACCATAATTCAAAAAGACACATGCACCCCAACGTTCATTGCAGCACTATTTACAATAGCCAGGTCATGGAGGCAACCTAAATGCCCATCGGCAGAAGAATGGATAAAGAAGTGGTGGTACATATATACAATGGAATATTACTCAGCCATAAAAAGGAATGAAATTGGGTCATTTGTAGAGACATGGATGGATCTAGAGACTGTCATACAGAATGAAGTAAGTCAGAAAGAGAAAAACAAATATCGTATATTATCGCATAGATGTGGAATCTAGAAAAATGGTACAGATGAACTGGTTTGCAAGGCAAAAATAGAGACACAGATGTAGAGAACAAACGTATGGACACCAAGGGGGGAAAGCTGGGGGTGGGGGAGGTGGGGGAGGTGGGGGAGGTGGGGGAGGTGGGGGTGTGGTGGTGAGATGAATGGGGAGATTGGGATTGACATGTATATTCTAATTTGTATAAAATAGATAACTAATAAGAACCTACTGTATTAAAAGTAAAAGAAAGCTTTAGGGTGAGCATGGAGTTAATATAGGAGGATTTAATCGGATTATCTTATGAGCTTGCATCATTCATCTGTAGTAACTTGATAGATAACCTCATCTTTACTAGAGAGCTGGACGTACCATGAGGTCATAAATGGGTGTGGGTTGGCCAAGCAGGGAATGTAGAACTATTAACAGTGACAAATTTTTATTATCCAGGGTTACTTCTTATGTACACCTTGTGAATCATAGTTCTTCTTTTACTAGGGCTTCAGACTGTCAGGTTATAATGCAGTCAACTGGGATATAGTTTGGAATAGAGATCTGGGGTTTCTTGACTGAAATTGCATGTAAAAGGGATGGATCTCCGTTGATTATAAAAGAGCAGAACCCTATGATCTTGGCAAGGAAATACTCTTAAGATCAGCTCCTGGATCGAGAGAAAACAACAAATTCAAACAAAACAAAACAAAAAAATTCAAGGGCTCTTTAACTGAGAATCTAACACCACTCCTAGGGTGTATACATTTTCAAAGCTTCCTACCAATTTCTCAACCACTACCAAATACCACTCTAACCTTCTTGGTCTCCTTAACACACTTACACTCACTCTCTTACTCGCTGCATCCCTCCCCCTCACCTCATTCATTCTCTCTCTCTCTCTCTCTCTCTCTCTCACACACACACACACACACACACACACACACACACAAAGGTGCATTCACTACTGGGACAACAATTGGGAGGTAAAAATTGATGTGAGTAAAGAGTAGAAGTTTGGTGGAGAAGCTTGGGGGTGGGGGCATCCCAGGCAGAAGAAAGGGCATGATAAAAAGTGCCAGAGTCCTAAAGGAGCATGACACCTTCAAGGCATGGCATAGGACTCCAGGTGACTATAGGATTAAGGACAAGAGAGGCAAGCAAGGGGAAATGAGGAGGAAGAAGGTGGTCAATTTAATGAAGAACACTACCACATAAAGGGGTCTCAACTTAATCACGAAGGCAACTAGAAGCCAATGAAGAGCTTTATGCAGGGGACAAATCTGTCCTGATATGAGTTAGAAAAAATAAAACTGGATGCTCTTTCTACAGTTCAGGAGAGAGAGAGATTGAGACCTGATATAAAATAGGGCACTTAAGGTTGAGAAAAGGCAATGGATTGGAGAGAGATTTCTGAAGTAGAACTGACAGAACTTGGGGACCTATTGAATGCAGCAGTTATGAACAGACAAAAGAGTATTAGAGACTTCTAGGTTAGAAGATTGTGGACGGCAGTTCCATCAGCAGAGACGGATAAAACCACATCATCTATAAAGCAGAAACTAACACACCATTGTAAAGCAATTATACTCCAATAAAGATGTTTTAAAAAAAAAAACAAAACCACATCATCTTTTGATACAATACAGCTTCTGTTTTATGTTTTGGTTCCTTGGCTGAGAGGCATGTGGGATCTTAGCTCCCCAACCAGGGATCGAACCCACACCCCCTGCATTGCAAGGCAAAGTCTCAACCACTGGACCGCCAGGGAAGTCCCCACATCATCTTTTGAGTCAGTCAAGCTTGCTTTTGAAACTTGAACTGTGGAACTACACATAAATCACTTAACCAAATTAGATTACTAATCTGGCCAAAGTAGGAAGATTACCCTGACCTTGGTTGGATGGATCCATTTATTTTTGGTCATTATTAATGCAGCCAAACATAGACTTATTGACTCACATTTAGTACACGGTCACATAAAGCCACAAAGTCACATTTTATTCTGTTTGTGTTGTTTTCTTATCTTTCTCACTAGATTATATGGTACTTTAAGGCAGAAATGGAGACTTCTTCATTTACCTAATTTCTGGATGTTCAATGGCGAACATATACATGAAATGTACGTTCGCATTGGCATTATTAATAATAGTTCGAAATCCACTGAAACTTCTCATTTGGAACATTTTTGAACAGGATAGATACTCTGTCCCCATGTCTTTTAGTGTGCAGAGAGCACTGAAAATTTTTCCAAACACTTATTTTTAGAATGCTCCCTCTATTGCACAAGTGCGTTTAAAAAGCAGTTTCTTTCTCACTCACCACTAAAATATCACCTTTACTTTGTACCATGAGGTATAGAGAAGGTGTAATTATTTTTACCATCTTTGTAAAAATTTTCATTGAAGTACAACATACAGACAGGAAGGTATATAAATCAGAAGTGTACTGCGTGTGTTATTATATAGTAAGTACACCATGTAATCCCCACTCAGTTAAGAGATAAGACAGCACCTCTTTGTGCCTCTCCAATTATTACCCTCTGCCCCTTTCCCAAAGGTACCACTATCCTAGCCGCTAACACCTTTGATTACTTTTTACCTGGTTTGTGCTTTAAATAAGTAAAATAAATAAAATCATACAGTATGTGTTCTTTGGTATCTGGCTTCTTACATTCAGCTTGATGTTTATGAGGTTCACCCATTCATATAACAGCTCATTCAGTTTTATTGCTATGTAGCATTCCATTGTATGAAATACAGTTCATTTATCGAATCTAATGTTAATGGTCATTTAGGTTATTTCTGGTACTTGACTATTACTGATAATGCTTCTATGCATATTTTTGTACATGTCCGTTCAAGCAAAGGTATATATTTAGGAATGAAATTGCTGGAATATAGGGTATGATTAGTTTAGTTTTAGGAGATATTGCTGAACAGTTTTCCAAAGTGAAAGTGAATTTACAGTTCCATATGAGTTCTTCATCCTCACCAATGCTTGACTTCATCAGTCTTCATTTTAACCATCCCAGTGTGTGCATCTGTGTGTGTGTGTGTGAGAGAGAGAGAGACAGTTTATAGAATTGATATTTAATTTCTTGTTTGCAAATAGGTTATAAAACAAAATTAGTTTGAGGTATCCATATTGAACCTAATCATCTTGATCATTAAAAATACCCATATCTACTTAAATGTTTTTTCATTATTTGCTTTGTTTTTACTTTACACCTTTAACACATCAATATAAAATTAAGAAAAAGACAGTTTTGAATAAAATCACAATCTGCTTTACTCAACTAGATATAAAATTTTAGCATTTTATAAATTGTTTTGGTGTTTAAGAGCAAGCATTCTTCACAAAATGCTATTCATTTAAAGAATAATAGCCAATGGGAAAAATTTGTAAAGCCAGCTTTTTCTCATTTTTTACATATGGGGCTGCATTTTATTTTTGTCATT